>NC_083101.1:13795967-14138470 GCF_949774975.1 Lagenorhynchus albirostris
TGCACTGGGAGCTCTTTAAGGGCAAGGACCACATCTTAATCATCTTCTTTCTGTGGTTTTAAAATTGTTCATAATTATACATGATACTATTATTTGTAATAATATAAACACCAAAAATAATTAAAATACCATACCTAACAGAAACATGGCTCACTCTAAAAGCTTAGATATTTCCTTGTAATCAGTGGATCAAAAAGGTTGCAGGATTAAAAACCAAATTCAGATCAAACAAGTCAAACTGTGTGACAATAGATTGTGAGCCCCTCTAAAAACAAGTCATATTGAGATGTGTAGTGTGCGGTGCCTAGTCGAAAGTAGGCTCTCAATGTTTGTTGAATGAATGACGTGAATGTTTTAAAAAGTTAAATAATTTCACGGAATTTTGTGGTTTTTGAGAGTTTATCTCCTTTTCTCCCTTCTTTTTCTTTATCTTTTTAAAACAGATGAACCTTGTAAAGAAATTCTCAGGCCAAAAAGAATGCTGAAAATGAAGATAGAGGAAGAAGGTACTCTAAAAGTTTCATGTGATTGCCAAAAGGTTATGATCGTGTCATTTAAAAGCTGGAGAAAAGTAAACATTATCTAATTTCTCCTAATTCAAATAGAATGGGTGAAAAGAAAGATATGTACAGACATCTAGCTCACCTCCCCTGGAAAGTTTAATCCAAATTAATCCAATAGTTCATTTGCCATAACCTTAATCTGAGGGAAATAGGTCTTTGTTATTTCTATCTCTAAAATATAAAAGATTAACTTTTATTTGTCACAAATATTTCCTCTCTGTAAACTTCATCTAGTAATTAAACTCATATGCTTCCATTTTATTCTAACAAAATCCATGATTTAAGTAACTTTGAGATATACCTGGAAGTCTATCTCTTCTTGCATACACTTAACAGTTAAGAGTATTTTAGATAATTTTGGGTGGGGAAATAATCCCAACAGAAATTATTTTTAAGTATTATTTAAACAGAGATATGATAATTGGCAATGCTACAATAGAAAGAACATTGAGCCAGCAGTCAGTGCCCTGAGCTCAGCTAATAAAGATGTTTATAGTAGTACAATAATACTTTCCATCTGTATATGAGTCATTTAAATTCTAACCTTCATTCTAAGTTTTAATGATATGAAAAGAGAGATAATGATTAATCGAAGCACTTATGATGAGGAAAGATGCCACTGGTGAAGAAATGTTTGAAACCACAAACCACAAGAAATGTTTGAATAAAATAGGATTTTTAGCTTGAAGAAGAACATACTTGTATAGTGATGATAACTATCTTCAGATATTTGCAGGCTTCTCAGATCATTAACTTATTTTACTCAAAGGGTGCTGAACCCAAGGTGCCAGTTTCAAAAGTCAGTACTCAGCTTAGTTGCAGGAAGCCCTTAACCATTTAGTGCAAATCAGAGTGGACTACCTTATGAGGCCATATTCTCCCATTCCTAGGGTAGTTCCAAAGCGGGCCTGGACAGTCAACTAGCCATGGCTCTTGTGGGGCTGGGGTCCTATGACAGCAGAAATCCAGTATCCCTCAAGAGCCTTTCTAAGCCTGAGATGTTTTGACTCTATGCATAATCAAGGGCACTTGAATTATTACCATTTCAGCTGCTAAATACAAAGATAGAATGTTGAAGAAATGTTGTCGTGATGGAGCCTATCGTAATGATGATGAAAACTGTGAGCAGCGAGCCGCTCGGATTAAGATAGGCCCAAGATGCGTCAAAGTTTTCAAGAACTGTTGTGCCATCGCAAGCCAGATCCGTGCTGCCGAGTCTGGTAAAATTATCCAATTGGGAAGGCTACGTAAGTTTGACATTTTCGATTGGAAAATATGGGGAAATTGATGTAATTTTATGCTTCCAAAAAAGGTGGTTTACATGCTCTATTTAAAATGGGAAGTAGAAAAGATAACTTGCAAATGCTGTTAAGAAAAAAATTTTGTTGTCATTTTTGGGAATCAGAAGAGGTATATATAGTACAGAGCAGAGTGCACTAGTCCATAGTCAAGACCCAGGCGAGTTTGAAGCTGACTCATTCTATAAACGTGAATGATTATTTATCCTCTCTGAGCCTCAATCTCCCCATTTTTAAAGCAAGAAGCTTGGGCCAGGTGATCTCTAATATGCCTTTGAGTTCTAAAATTCCATGGTTCTGTGATATTACAACCATTAAAAATTCTGTTTATACCTATACTGACCACATATAGCAAAAGATTTCTAAATGTAGCATAACCTTAAATGTACTCACATAAAGTTGAAATCTTATTTCAATTTCAACCACAATATACATTTTCAGAATTTATAGAACTCTCATTAACATGTTTTCAGAACTTTTAGGACTTTCAATTCATTTATATACAGTCAAAACAAACAAAAGCAGAGTGACAGATCCTGTTTGATTGTTTTGCTTAACAGTATGTCTTTTTTTGTTGTTGTTACTTTTTTTCTTTTTTTAAATATTTATTTATTTATTTATTTTTGGCTGCGTTGGGTCTTCGTTGCTGTGCACGGGCTTTCTCTAGTTGCGGTGAGCGGGGGCTATTCTTTTGTTGTGGTGCGCAGGCTTCTCGTTGCGGTGGCTTCTCTTGTTGCAGAGCATGGGCTCTAGGCGTGTGGGCTTCAGTAGCTGTGGCACGTGGGCTCAGTAGTTGTGGCTTGCGGGCTCTAGAGTGCAGGCTCGGTAGTTGTGGCGCATGGGCTTAGTTGTTCCACGTCATGTGAAATCTTCCCAGACCAGGGCTCAAACCTGTGTCCCCTGCACTGGCAGGCAGATTCTTAATCACTGTGCCACCAGGGAAGCCCTTAACAGTATGTCTTAAATGTCATCATTCTGAGTGGATACATTTCTGCATAAATAAATTCTTGTGGCCATTTATCAAAACCAGGTTATTAGATATATTTAGGTTGTTTTCAGATTTTTGCTTATTACACGCAGTATTTTTTATGAACAATCTAGTACATATCCATTTTTCGTGGTCCAGTTTTTCAACTCTAATCATCTGGGTTGGCATCAGCTGCCTGGAATTCAGCCTCTGTAGCTCCCTCCTCTCTGTCCCTTGTTCTAGACAGCTTGGCCTCCCAAATTCCCATGGGTGGTGTTGCAACTCTGCCAGGGTCTGTATGCGTTTTTCTCCCTGCTCTAAAGCCTGTAAACTGCCTCCAGACAGTAAACCTGGATAATTTTAGGGTTCATCCAATCTGTCTCCCTTTTCTCAGGGATCACTGTCCTGGCTCACTTATGCTCTAATATTTGAAAGCTGTTGTGTCTGGTTTTCTAGTTTTCTTAAGGCAGAGGTGTAACTCCAGTCCCTATCAGTGCATCTTGGACAGAAGCAGACATTCTGTCCATTTTTATTATAGAAAATATAAATAAATTTCTGAGGTAAGGCAGAGAATAATATAAACCTCCCTATTTTACAAAATAAAAACAATTATTGCAATTTTTAAAATGCAAATAACTTTATAGACTAATTAGTATCTTGTATAATTTTCCGAACATGAAACATTTAGCAATTTAAAACACAAATTATTAAACATATTTTTATGCTTTATTCATTTTGTCAGTGTCACTAGTGGAGAAATCCTAAGGCCTTTATTGTTCTATTTTGAAATCACTAAACAAAATGTTTCATTGACCTTTCCGAAAATGTTTAAGCTATTGATTAATGTCCATATTTTAAAATTCAGCTCTAAGTAGAATTTGTGTTGTTTTTCCATAATCAAATATATTTTTCCCCCAGATATAAAGACTCTTTTACCAGTAACCAAACCAGAAATAAGGACTTATTTTCCAGAAAGCTGGTTATGGGAAGTTCATCATGTCCCCAAAAGGTATTATATTTCTTTGACTTTTCTCTGAAAAATATGGGAAAATGCAAATATTCTGACCAAAAATCTGGAAACTACCCATTTCCCAATATTTTATTTAAGAGTTAAGATGATACCACCATTGGGTCAAATTTTATTTTACTTCTTTTTTTTTTAGCGTGTGATTTCTTCTAATAATTGGTTCCAGGTCATGATTAACTCTTGGGGAAGAAGGGTACCATTCCATTCAACTTCATTCCATTTCAGGTAGTCTTTACCGAGCACAACTGTGTGCTTTACACTGTATTATGCAGCTGTTTTCATCCTGAAATATCTGTAACTACAAAACATTGATTAATAGGGAGAAAGGTTCTTTTCTTGTTAAAGTCCTTTATTCAACACATGTTTATAGAATGCCTACTCTGTACCAGGCACTGAAAACAGTGCCCCTTCCCTGAGTGTCATCCTTCCTCAGGTCGTCCGGCGGGGGGAGGGGGGTTGGGGGGGCTCAAAGCACAGACTTTCCAAGGAGCCATCAAGGCAGTGAGTTCCGGGCCTGACATCTGACTTCTAATGGGTCTCCTGGCCTCTACCCTTGTCCTGCCTGATTCCTCCTCCACAGTGTTGTCCACTTCATCTGACATTGCCCCTTGGCTAGCATTTCCCCTCGCAGACCTTTCCACCGCTGTCCCCCACCCAGTGATTGGATGTACTGCCCCTCTCAATTAACTCTGTTGCACATATCACACAATATAATAATGTCCTGTTTACCTGACTGTCTTCCACATTAAAATGTAAATACTTCCAGGGCAAGGACTAAATTCAGGTTAGTTTTATATTCAGGACCTGGCATAAGGTCCGGCTTCTAGAGGCACTAAAATAAATTTGTTGAATCAATGCATACTGCCTCTGAACTTTTAAAAAGTTTTATTGGTACAGTTATTACAGTGAATCGCAATTTATATACTGAACTATTTCTTCCACTAGACCGTGAACTGCTTGAGAGCAGGACTGTATCTATGAGAGCTGTGTACTCAGTATTTAGTGCTATGCTTGACACAAAGATGGTGCACAATAGCTGTTTGTTGAATGAGTATAAGCTTGATCTTAATCAGAAATTTTTAGTTATATCAACTTCGTTATGAGCAGTGTTAAGATGCATTAGTATTTTGCTTCCCTATTTTAGAACATACTACACAATAAACATAATTTTTTTCTTTGAATTGTATGTTTTGAATTTGCAATGTTTCAAAGACATCCTTCTGAATTTGAATTCTCATAATACAAGTGAAATATCTAAAAACATGGAATGAGTATAAGAGTTACTGAATAAACTTCTTGCTTGATTTTTCTTTAATACCTGATGAGATTTTGTTCTGTTGTGATTTTTTTTCTTTATTCTAAAGTAGTATGAAACAAGAATTCTGTTAATGCAAGCTGTCAATTTGGGTTAATCAATGTTCCTCTGTATTTGAATATATCAACATTTTAACTTTCAGAAACCAGTTGCAGTTTGTGCTACCTGATTCTCTAACTACCTGGGAAATTCAAGGTGTTGGCATTTCAAATAGTGGTAAGCAAATTGAAGTTATATGCTCACGTAAGGAATGATTTGATTTGGCAAAATGCAGTTTTTTGTTATTGTCTTTTTAGTTTACACAGGACTTAAGTGGTGTCATTTATTAAAACCTATTTTTAATGTATTACAAAGAGACTTAGATGTGCCCACATCATGGACTGTATCAGTTTCTTCTTTTGTTCTTCTATTAGCCATCATTTTATAAATACTGATGTGAAGCCCCCATTTTCCTTTGTATTTTCTCAGTGAGTAGAAGATTCAGTAGAGTTAGAGAAAAATATGTAATTTCTCTCCTGGACTAGTGCCCTTTTGTGGTGATTTAGTGCAGACACTTTATAAATAATTTCAGGCTTGGCTTGTTTGCTCACTATATTTTGTTCTTATAAATCTTGGTTTCCACAATCAAAATTTTATGCCCATTAAACGGAACCAATAATGAATATCTAAAAAAGAGATTTGGTGCTTTAGTTAATAAACATTCTCATGCCTTAAATAGAATTAAATATTTGTTGGACAAATGAAGTTTTCTGTTAATACCAATAATTATTGAATGAAGAACAGTGATAAAAGAATAGATCTTAAAAGTTCTTACCACAAGAAAAGAAAT
Organism: Lagenorhynchus albirostris; assembly: GCF_949774975.1. Classification (NCBI taxonomy): domain Eukaryota; kingdom Metazoa; phylum Chordata; class Mammalia; order Artiodactyla; family Delphinidae; genus Lagenorhynchus; species Lagenorhynchus albirostris. The sequence goes on from NC_083101.1 coordinate 13,801,967, forward strand.
TTGTAATATGTGTGGTGGTGGATGTTAACTAGACTTATGTATACAAATATCGAATCATGTTGTACACCTGAAGCTAATATAATATTATACTTCAATTATAGCTCAATTTAAAAAAATCAGTGAGTAGAAAATTCAAGGACATGGGGTGTTAGGGCAGAGAAAAACATCATCTAACTTTCGTTTTTTCCTTGAAGCAAAGCAAATCTGAGACATTTTAGTACTAATAAGGCATTATGGGAATTCCCTAATATGCTTCAACTTTGCTTTCACTTTGGGCTGAAGGTATATGTGTTGCTGATACTCTCAAGGCAAAGGTGTTCAAAAACGTCTTCCTGGAAATGAATATACCATATTCTGTTGTACGAGGGGAACAGATCCAATTGAGTGGAACTGTTTATAACTATAGAACATCTGGAATTCGGGTAAGTATTTATGGTATGTTCAAATAAATGGAAAAAATGAAGACGTCCCTGATTTTCTGAGAATTCTATTAATGGAATTATCACGTACACAGGCACACAAACTCAACTCAGTGAAGGAAAGAAGAAAAGAAGAAGAGTTAAGATAACTATTCATACAACTCCAATTCAATGAAGAATACAAGTCCTTAAGATAATCAATGTGCTGTGGAGGCTCAGAGAAAGATGAGATTACATTTGGTTCATTCATCACCCTGATCTCCTTACCTCTAACAACACTTTCCTTTCCTCCATTTTAGCCATTCACACTCTTCACTTTGCAGATCTTGTCTTCCCCCCAGAAAATATGATTTCAAACATCTCACCAACTGACCACCTCCTACCTATCCTTCTGACTCATTAACCTTGTTACTTTGTAGCTACAGTTCTACAGCATCATTGAAACCTCCAGCTCTGTGACTCCATTACTTTTTATTCTTCATTAGCCTTCTTATGCTAAAGTCTTTACTTCACTCCTTGTTCAGGTTAGAATTCATAAGCCATCATTATAGCCTCACTGATTAAAAACATGTCAACTCCCTTGATCCCCTTTTGCTCTGGGGTACACTCTGTGAAAAACTCCAGCCATGGCCAGACCCACCATTTGCCTTCTTTTTGCCAACACATTTCTAAACAGAGTTATACATTAGGCTGTCTGATTTCACTTGAAAATCACAATCACAAAATTTTATATAGGAACTCAATGCAGTCTGAAAATCTGACTCTTTTTTTTAAAGCTCTAATTTTATTCTTAGACATGAGTATTTCAGTGGTCTCCAAAAATTTCGCTTACAGCTCCCTAAATCTTTTTGGAAAAACTAAGTACCCCATTGGCACATTTTTAAATTGGCATCTAAAATTTTTCATCATAAATTCAAAAAAATATGCAAATTTATAACTCTGGGAATACTTGAGTATTGATATTTTAAAAATAAAACTGTTATATCAAAATTTTAAAGGTATATAGCAGAATCTAAATACCATAGCAATCCATTAAAAAATACCCAAATAAACTCTTGTGAACAACAGATTATATACCATTCCTTTTATCTGTGAACTCATATTTCCATTCCACTCTCCTAGTGTTATATATTTTACACTTGAATGTTTTCTATCGATCAGTCTCTCATACTTTGATGCAACAAAAATATGTACATACACTGAAATTGAATTATTTTTAAGTTTTATGATTATAAGTCTCTAAGTGTCAAATAATTGCTTGCTGATCTAGTTAAAAATGTATTCAGGTTTTGATAGGTATTATCCTGAATTTATAAATTACTGTAAGGGAAACTGACTTGTCTACAATATTGAATTTTTTACATCTCTTCATTCTTTTGCTTTATGTACTAGGTCAGGGGTCAGCAATCTATGGCCATGGGCCAAAACTGGTCTGCTCCCTCTTCTTTTATGGCCTATAAGATAAGAATGTTTTTCACATTTCTAAAAGGTTGAGGAGGAGAAGTAGAAGAAGAATATTTCATGGCACATGAAAGTTATATGAAATTCAAATTTCACTGTCCATAAATAAAGTTTAAAGCCACACCCATTGTGTAGGTATTATCCATGGCAGAGTTGAGTAGTTGTGACATAGACCGTATGTAGTGCTTTCGTTGCATTGCACTGCTGCTCAGAGCACCACAAAGTGCAATGACATAATTATAATTAGACAATATTTTAAGTGTCACACATCTCATGGTACTGCCATATTTTATTTAATTTTTAAACTATCAGTGCAGTATTCATCATATCAAAACAAGAAACAAGAACATCTGAGATATCTCAGGGTAATTACCAATTAATTACCTTTCCTCTTGAGTACAGATCACACTTTCCTATTTCTTTACATCTAGTAACTTTGCATTGACCCTTGGACTTTCTTAATGAAATGTTATAGAGACTCTGGATTCTATTACTATCCTCTGAAGAGTTTTCATCTTCGTTTGTGTGTTTTAGCAGGCAGTTGGCTGAATCAATCTCAAACTTTGAAATCTCATTTCAGTTCCTTTAGCCTTAGCTGGGATGCTTAGAGTCCGTGCTGTGCGTAGTTCAAGGGTTGACCAGGTTTGAGCAAAGTTTATATGGTGAACCTGGAGGTCCTTCACTTTTCCGCTGTGGTGGCTGCGCCATACTCTGTCCCCTGGTTCTTTAAGCCAACAAGATGGCAGGTTCTACTGGAGGTTTAGCTACTCCTTAAGGGACTAATGGTGACTGCCCTCAGGTTAAAACTGTAAAAAAATAGGACCCTCACACAGTGTCCCTCCTTTCTTCTGAGTGTCACCTTCTCTTCCAATCTCTAGTGCCTTCAGGTAGTTTTTGTTTTTTTTTAAATATGTATTTTGTCTAGAGCTTATAGTTATTATTTGCAGAAGAGTTATCCAAGTAGGAGCTACTTGGCTATTTCTGAAAGCAGAACCACTGCCAGAATTTTTGGTTTTTGGGTTTGTTTTTTTTTGATATTTGATATCAGTTTCAAAAGTTGCTATCTCAATTTACTAAGTTTTTATAATGAATTCATGTTGAATTTGATCAAATCACTCTTCTGTATCTAGCCTTACCTACCTTACCCCAGCTCTCCAGGGGGAATCATTGGCCTCCAGTGACCCAAAAGTCTTCTTTAACTCCTGCCTCACCCACCCTAGTTGTTGTGTTTCCCAAGAAGATAGTTAAGAGGGAAAAGGAGCTTACCGTTTTTGAGAAATTCCTCAAAATTAGTTGTTGAATGTTGTTACTCTTCCTTGTTTACCTGCTTGATTTATTCTGGATCTTACAGATTTATTATTTGGGGTATAGTTCTGTCAGTTCACTAGATTTTGGAGAGGAGATGAAAAATATTCACTGTTTGAGCCAGAAGTCAGTAGGTATCATTATTATCCCCATTACAAAGATGAAGAAATGGAGGGTCATGCAATGTGCTCTTGCCACACAGGAAGTGGCAGAGCCAAGATTTGAACCTACGTCTTTCCGGAGCCAGAGTCTGGCTGTATAATGGGGTACAGGTGGGAAGTTAATAAGAGGCAAGATTGGAAAAGTTGGTCGGGGGCATATTAGGCAGGACCCTAAATGCCAAGAGATGGAGTTTCCAGTCTTTCATAAAACCATTTATTGAAAACCAAAGGCTGAGCTATAAGATACAAAGTTGAATAAGACACACAGAGTGCCTGAGACTGGGGTCCCACTGCCTAAAATATAAACATGTAGAGAGACAGTGTAACAAATGCTATCATGACAACATGAACAAAGAACTTCAGTAGTGTTGTACCCGATTTAGTAGGTAACAGTCTAAGGAAGGTTAGATGTTTCTGAGCCAGTGTTGAGCTTTCTAGACATCCTGTCACATTGCTAAGCTCTATGGCAACTGGTTGTGTGTTTTAGAAAATCTGAAATGAGCTTTCTCTACAGCCTTGGAATCTAAGGGATTATTTAACGAGTACCAGGGGAGAGTTTTTGTCCAGATGAATGTAATCAGGGCGTGCTTTCCTTATCATAAAATGTTTTGAAATAATTGTTCACTGGTGATATTTCAGTTCTGTGTTAAAATGTCTCCCGTGGAGGGAATCTGTTCATCAGGAAGCCCAGACATTGACCCTCAGGGGAAAAGTTCCTCCAAATGTCTGCCCCAGAGAATAGAGGGCTCCTCCAGCCACTTGGTGACCTTCAGCGTGCTTCCTCTGGAAATCGGCCTCCACAACATCAGCTTCTCACTGGAGACTTCTGTTGGAAACGAAATCTTAATAAAAACATTACGAGTGGTGGTAAGAAAATATGCTTTAAAAAAATTCTTTCAAAAACACTTTTTTCTTTCTGAAAAAAAAAGTTATCAGCAACTCATGCTTAAGTGATTCAGAAAGAGACACACAAAGAGAAAATTATAAAACAAACATAACAAAATGTTAACATTTGGGGGAATCTGGGTGGAGGTTATCTCAGACATTTTTGGACTATTCTTATAACTTTTCTTTAAGTCTGAAATTATGTTTTTAAAGTTTAAATAAAACAATGATGCTTGCTCATTGTAGAAAGCATGGAATACTGAAAAATCACAGAGAAGAAAATTAAGACCACCAAAAACCCCTACAACCAGAGATACCCGATTTTAACATTTTGGTATATAGTTTTCTGGAGTATTTTTTTCCCCCAACACATTCAGAAAATGTTTTGAAATCTGTGCCAGATATTATGCTAAATACTGGAGCTACAGCAATAAATAAGATGGGATCCATGCATTTATAGTTTAGAATTTATAGCCTAGAAAATTTTCCATTTTGTAAATGAGTAAACAGGCCAAAAAAGGAAGAAAACTATCATTTCTTAAGTACTGTTTACCCACACAGTCTGTTGAGAGTTTTCATGTTATCTTTTTAAGATTAAGATTCTTGGCAAGAATGTTAATGACAGAACTGGGTCTTCCGAGGTCTTCATTCTCTGAGTCCTGTTTTCAGCCATGAATTCACTCTGGTAAACATGTACTGACTTATTTTGTGCAAGGCACATTCTATTTTCTATACATCTTTGCATGGTGGTTCCATGCACAGATTCTGGAGCCACACTGCCTGCGTTTGAATCCTGGCTCCACTAGCAGTGTGGCATCAGGTAAGTTTCTTGATCTCTCTGGGTGTCAGTTTCCTCGTATGTCACATGGGAGCACTACCCCATAGAGTATTTTTGAGGTTAAATGAGCTAATACATACAAAGCACTTAGATCAATTACCTGGCTTATAATAATTTCTATTTAAGTGTTTGCTCTGATCATCATGCAAATAGCCAGAAAATCTTATTCCTGGAGGTAGGCATATAAGTATTTAAACATACTTTGCCTTCTCCAAAAAAAAAAAGAATTTTTTAATTGGAAAAGTAGTCAAGTTGATTCAAGCATTCAGGTCATATAAATTTAATTATGTTCTTAACTGAATGATTTTTGCCTTTATTTTAGCCGGAAGGTGTCAAAAGGGAAAGTTATGCTGGCACTACTCTGGACCCAAAGGGTATCTACGGTAGGCAAAATGAGTTTGTATTTTATATGTTGTCTTTTGCCCTAGAGAGATGTGTAACCTGAAACACTATTTTTAAAAATGTTAATTGTATAGAATCAGAAATATCCACTTCTTAGTTCACTGCCATTTTTGATAGCATGTGTTATATTATAATCTGGATGGGTTTAGAACAAAGAAAAATAATCCCATTAGGTTTTTGTTTGTTTGTTTTGCTGCATGGCGTGGGTTTCAGGATCTTATTTCCCCACCAGGGATCAAACCCAGGCAGTGAAAGTACCAAGCCCTAACCACTGGACCGCCAGGGAATTCCCAAAGTAACCCCATTAGTTTTAAATACAAAGCATTGAAATAGTAATCATTGCATGACTTCCCTTATAAATTAGTCATTTTACCATTCTATCCATCACAATAATAAGTTATATAATATTTTTTTATAGAACCATCAGTCCAAAGAACACCTAAGAAAAAGTCTTTTACATTCTTATCTAACATGCATTATTTGAAAACACAATAATGCTGATAAATTACTTAACAAAGCCATTCCTCATTGTTCCTGCTTCCTTGCTTTTCCTCCAGTTGAGATATTCTGAATCTTCCTTTTTTTTGGAATCTTCTTTTTTTTTTTTTTTTTTTTTTTTTTTTTGTGGTACGCGGGCCTCTCACTGTTGTGGCCTCTCCCATTGTGGAGCGCAGGCTCCGGACACGCAGGCTCAGCGGCCATAGCTCACGGGCCCAGCTGCTCTGCAGCATGTGGGATCTTCCCGGACCAGGGCACGAACCCGCGTCCCCTGCATCGGCAGGCGGACTCTCAACCACTGCGCCACCAGGGAAGCCCTGGAATCTTCTTAAAGTTAGAATTGTGCAAACATTTGAGCACTTCATCAAGGCCTAAATACCTATGTATTTATGAAATTTAGAATGTTTTCAGTTAACAATTCTTTTCACCAAAAAAAGACAGACTACTGTAGTTCTTATTAAATGATTGAAATTTACCTTATTGTTGCATTGTATCATTCTTCTTTTCTTTCAGTGATACAGCAATGGAAAGAAAAAAAGTTTCCTTACAAATCAAGGCCACTATACTCAGAGTGCTATTTCCTCTAGGAAAGCAAAGAATTAATATTTACATTTCTAATCAGCTGAGTCCCATAAACTGAATAAGGATGACTTCATGCAAACTTTTTTCTCTAATCTTATCTTCACACAGACCTCCTCCCAGCCTGTGAAGGATATATGGGGAGATATATGACAAATTCTGAGGTTTTGGCCTCATGCAGTCACATCACACCTCAGAGCCACTGCTTCCTTTGTCTTCTCTTTCTCTTCCCCCTTATGCCTGCTATACTAACATTATTGCAAACAGCTTTCCAAAACAGCCCTGTCTTACCCATCCCAGGTGTGAACATCAGGCCCACAAGATGGCAATGATCTTTTATCGGGGAATAGATCTCTCCATCAAAAATCTTGGTTAAAAAAAAAGAATCTATGCCTCTTTCCAATCTTGTCACATGACTTTTTTCCCTTATCATTTTAGACAACTTAGATTCAGGCAGCTTTGTTACTTTCCAGAGTGCTAAATAGGGTAAAGATGACAACCAATTCTGTCTAGTTTATTTGAGAGATTTTATTAAATACTTCCAATCTGTGTATATTGGAATTGCTATACTGCTATGATACTTTACAGTTTTTTTTAAAAGCCTAAAAAACATATTTGGAAAAGTAAACAGACAATAATGTTAGAGGAAATCTGAGAAAAATATCAGTGAGGGAGAATGAGGTATCAGAACAAATTGTAAAGTAATAATAATTAAAATTATGTGACATCAGTTTAAAAAGAGACTAAACACAGAAACTCAATACACGAGACTAGCCCTAGCCTTTGGTTCCTGCTTTCTCTGCCTGACAAGCTCTCTCCCCCACCTCAGTTCTCAGCACATCATCATCATTGGTTTGGGCAGGCCCCTCTCATGTTTTATTTTCTCTCCTCATGCCTGACCTCCACTCCCATTTCCCTTCCTTCAAATGCCCCCAATCTAATATGCTTGAAATATGTCTTAGAGTATGGAGGAAAGGTTGTTTTGTGTGTGTATGTTTTTTTAACATATAAAAGGTATTGTGCTATAGGTCCTGTTCTAGTTCTTAAGTTTTTAAAGACAATACTGTGTTTTAAACAAATATTTCTATTGCTATACATGCATTTAATTCACTGCTTCTACACAGTATTTTATATTCTGTTACCAAACTCAGGTTCGGCTGTTTGCCACTCAAAAGGCAATAATTTGAGAGGCAAATGTCAATAGAAAGGAAAGATGCTTTAATCAGAGAAGCCGGCAATCTGGGGAGAAGGTGGACTCGCATCCCAAGACCAACTCCAAAGTTTCTGCTCAGCCATTACAGTTTTTAAAGGAGAAGGGGGAAGAATTTCAGTGAATCATCTAGGCAGGAGGTTGAATTCTGCATCATTCTCCATTGTGTGCAGACTGGCTGACTCTTCGGATGTTATCTTGCCCACGTGATTTGCCTGCAGGATTTCTGAAGGGGCTGTTGGGGGTAGAGAGCTAGTCATTCTTTTTTTTTTTTTAATTTATTTTTAGCTGCGTTGGGTCTTCGTTGCTGTGCAGTGGGCTTTCTCTAGTTGCGGTGAGCAGGGGCTACTCTTGGTTGTGGTGCGCAGGCTTCTCATTGCAGTGGCTTCTCTTGTGGAGCACGGGCTCAAAGTGCGCAGGCTTCAGTAGGTGTGGCACGCAGGTTCAGTAGTTGTGGCACATGGGCTTAGCTGCTCTGTGGCATGTGGGTCTTCCCAGACCAGGGATCGAATCCGTGTCCCCTGCATTGGCAGGCAGATTCTTAACCACTGCGCCACCAGGCAAGCCCTTTTTTTTAAAAAAAATTTTATTTTATATTGGAGTATAGTTGATTAACAATATTGTGTTAGTTTCAGGTGTTCAGCAAAGTGATTCATTTATATGTATACATGCATCTATTCTTTTTCAAATTCTTTTCCCATTTAGGTTATTACAGAATATTGAGCAGAGTTCCCTGTAGAGCCAGTCATTCTTTAACTGCTTAATTCTTCATTTTTGCTTCTTTTTATTTAGGTAAAGGATCAACAGGTTCTTTGATTCTTCGCATGGTGTGCATTCAGGAGAGTATAAGTTAGGAGTTAGGTCAAACTGCCTAGTGATCTCATTCCTATAATTAGGTTCTTTTAAGGTTAGAGGGGGACAGAAATAGGCAAACAGGAAAGGGGCAAAAGAGCTGCTTTCATTTCCCCACTGTCAAACATCATTCTATTTCTATGGGATCAGGGGTGAAGCTCCATCTTCTGTAATTTTCTTCATGCTGACATAGGGCACCATATTCTCAGAGTGGAAAATGTCAACATGGGTCTGTAGCATCTTTGCTGACAATTTTAGTTGCCTGCTTACATATATGGGCAGAGTAAGATACAATTATTTTGATGCCCACAAAGATATCGTTTATTATGAGCAATAATGTTAATCCCATTCTCTTGAGGCCAGTTCTTGGAATTGTGATAGCCATAGATTCAGTACTGCTCAAATGGAGCAGCTAATGTCATGGCTATAGTCTGGTCCTCATGCAGTTAGCTTTTTTCCTCTGGTGGCAGTTACAGTATCTGTAAAACAACTCAGGAATGTGCATCAGACACTCAGTCTGTGACTATTGTCCTAATCATTAACTGCTCATTTTTGTACGTGGGGGCCCTGCAGGGTTCTGCTCAGTTCCAATTCCACCACAATTTTACTTACCCATCCCCTAGTGACAGGTTCCCCACTACCATCAACAATGCTGCAATGAACATCCTTATTCATCTCGCTTTACGAATCTGTGTGAGAATTTATCTGGACTATGTTTTTTGGAGTTGAACTGCTGGGTCAAAGGGCATACATATACTGAATATCATTTACTTCTGTCACATTGCTCTTCAGAATGGCTGTACTATTTATACCTCCACCAGCACTGCATAAGGATTCTCCTTATTCCACATCCTCACCAACACTTGGTGTTACTCACCTCTCTAAAATGTGCCATTTTTAGGGGTATAAAGTGACATCTCATTATTGTTTTAATTTAGATTCTTCTGATTACAGTGATTTCTAAACATTTCTTCATATACTTGCTGGCCATTTGGACTTCCATTCTGTGAATTGACTATTCCTATCTTTTGCACTTTTTTCTATTTTCCACTTGGGTTTTCTTGTCTATTTCTTGTTGATTCTGTCTCTCATATACTTCTTTGAGCAGTCGTAGACCTTAGTGGGTTTTGAACAGTAATCTTTTTTTCTGATATAGTCAAATTCATTATAATTTCATTTTATGGTTATATATCTTAGTTCAAAAAGACATTATTGCTTATTTTATCCTGTTGGTTTTAAAGATTTAACTTTTAAATGTTTTAATCTCTCTAGCATCTACCTTTATAAGTGATGCCTTGATAGGTCTTTTTTATGATCTCTGACAAGGAGTAAAATTGACTTCTCTTAGTTTTAGCCTTTTTTTCTGTACATTTTCCATCTAGTAGAAGAGTTGATAATGAGAAATGAAATAGTCAAGGGCAGGTATCAATGGAAAAAAATGGTGGAGGATCAAATTTAGATAATCTAAAACAACTTACTGTCATAAGTACCATATATTGAGCACAAACTGTTTGCCATGCTTTGTCTACATTATTTTTATCTTCACAAAAACCCTTTGAGGAAAATACTATTACCTCTATTTAACTGATGAGCAAACCAAAGCATAGAAAGATTGTGTCTTGCCCAGTGTCACATCCAGAGTAAGTTCTTTCTGAGCTCAGTACTCTTTCATCCACATTGCAAAGCTCTCAAATGTCTTCCACTAAGTTTTATTTTAATATTATATCCTCAGCATTTATCAAAGGTTGATGAGGAAAGAAGAGGAGCATTCCTGTCTCTTCTGCAAAGCCATGTGGTTTGGCCATGCAATTGCAAAATGTCACTAGTTTTTCTTTTAGCATCTACCATGTGCCAGGGACTAAGTACTTGGGACTACAGCGTTCAATAAGAATGGTTCCTGCCCTCAGAGAGCTTTCTTAGCAGGACAATGGGAGGAGGAGTCTCTTTGTGGTGACTACTATGGGTTCTGCAGTAAAGCTTCCTGAGTTCAGATGCAGCTTCATCTGTACTAGCTCTGTGACCTTGAGTAATTTGCTTTCTAAGCCTCAGTTTGCTCATCTATAAAATTAAAATAATAATAGTAGACACAGTGCATAGAGTTGTTGTGAGGATCCAGTGTAACGATGCATTCAAAGAGCTTAGCAGTGTGCTTGGTATTCTATCAGTAGAATGATAAATACTATCATTTTCATGAAATAAACCAATGATTACAGTAGAAAATGCTCTGATACAGCAAGCTTAAACTCTGTTATTGTGCCGAAAGAAAAAGTGTCTAAGTTAGATGGAGAGGAGAAGGTAGAAGGGATTTCAGGGCATGCTTCCCAATGGAGCTAATCTTCACATTTCCTTGACTAAGGAATTACTTGTTAGTTATTTTTAAATTTCAGTTCCGGGAATAATTTTCTGTCTTTGGACAAAACAGCATGCTCCCTTTTACTGATGAATAAGATTTATATAACCTATTTATTTCCTATCATGTAATGACCAGGAAGCTTACAGTCAATGTTAATGCTTTATTTAATGAGATTATATAAGCCTAGGGTTTGATAAAAAATCCTTGATTATTTTAAATTTCCCTTTTAAATTTTAATAATGTTGTTATAAAAGAGTCTATTATTTTTTTTAAAATTCCCTGAAAGTAGTTATACTATAAATAATCTGCAAATAGTCTTCCCTCAAGAACTCTGTGTAAATCTAATAATTTTCTTTTAAATTTCAGGCGTCATTAGTAGACGAAAGGAGTTCCCATACAGGTTACCATTGGATTTGGTCCCCAAAACAAAAGTCAAAAGGATTGTGAGTGTAAAAGGTAAATTAACAAGTGCCATTTTTATTTCTTATTTCACTTTGTGTTTCAAACAAAAATCAAATATTCTCATGATTATCCTATTTCTCCTCTTCTCTACTCAGTTGCATGTACAATAGGGGACCTCTGGGAGTACCCTATTCCTACTCCCACCTTCAAATCCCTAACCACTCTTCCAACTCTCTTCTTCCAGTGGCCTGATTTGAATGGAGATGCATGCTCCCATGATGGAGGGTGAGGGCTGTCATTGGCCCAAAGACCTCTCTAAAACGATAGTGCAGCTGCGTCCAGAGTTAAAGGACTTTCTATTAGCCTAGTGGCCAGTCCTGTTCCAGAGAAGGCTTTATGACCTGCAAATGGCCCCAAGAAAGCAGCTCTGCTCTTTTAGAGTGCCAGTACATTTGTAGAAGTGGTGTCTTTAGCAGGTTTTATCCCTGGTCTCCAGCCATTAAAAATTCAATGACGCATCATCAGAATAATAGAATGTCCTGACTACATTTTATCTTAGATAAAACCTTGGAATCACAGAATGTTAGTACTGGAAAAGACCTTTTTAATCATGTCCAACTCTGTAGTTAGGTATATAAGAAAGTGTTTTTCCCAGGGTCTCACGATGAGTTATGGACAGAGCTCTCATAGCATTCACAGAGTGTTCACAGTTCAGACTCTTAGCTTCGCTTCGTGGATGCGATTGATTCATAGAGTTTACAATATCTAAAGCTTTCAGGTTGAATGGCAACTAATTTGCCATGTCCTCTATGCTGTAATCTGCCCACTGTATTACATCATCTTATCCCCATATTGCAGTGGTATTTTTAAGCCTGCTTTTGGTGTTTCTTTTAAATACATCTTCTAATCAAATTTTTTTCCTCTCCCCAGTTCTGAGAAGTAATTCAGCTGCCTAGATAAAAAGGAAAGGATAGGGATGGTTGCTCTTATCTCATTTAAAATGGACTGTTACTCAGAAGTTGACAGAAGTTGATTGTACCTATGATTTTTGTTTGTGTGCTTGTTTGTTTGTATCAGGACTTCTTATAGGTGAGGTCATGTCTGCAGTTCTGAGTCAGGAAGGCATTGATATCCTCACCCACCTCCCCAAAGGGAATGCAGAGGCAGAACTGATGAGCATTGTCCCAGTATTCTATGTTTTTCACTACCTGGAAGCAGGAAATAATTGGAACATTTTTTCTGCTAACTCATTACCTCAAAAACAGAACTTGAAGAAAAAATTAAAAGAAGGTAAGAAAAAAACTATTTCACATATTATACATTAAAATCTTGTGATTTTTAAACTAATAGTTTGATTAAACTAATATTTAAGTTATGAATTATACAAAAGCTTATTTGTAAAAGCATTTCAGCCAAAAAAAAAAAATCATGAGGTGGACTCTATTACACAAATAAATACTGTTTGCTGGAGCACTTTGGCTTAACTTACTAAAACGCCTGGATGAGATACAGACACCTGCATTCCAAACTCTACAGAGTACTTCCTTCCTTCTTGAATGAGCTCAGAATGTTCTACTTGATAATTCCCAATTCAAGCGATTCATATACTTCCTTTGAGAAGTTCAGTGTTGGCCACAGAGCATGTGCTTGCTGCCCAACACCAAAGGAAGTTCAGTGTTCCCAGGGGCTAATAAAGCACTCTCTGAGAAGAAATGGGGGTCACTGAAGCACTGTGTTCTTTCCCTGGTGCCTCTTAGGGATGGTGAGCATCATGTCCTTCAGAAATGCTGACTATTCTTACAGCATGTGGAAGGGTGGAAGTGCTAGCACTTGGTAAGTAGAAAGTTTTGACTTGCATTTCCATATAGTTGTTAATTAACTAAAGAATAACAACCTTAGTGGAAACTCTGTCCAGTTGCTCAGGCTAAAAAGCCTAGTCATTCTTCACTGCCCTCTTTCTCTTACAAGCCACACCTGATCTAGCAAATCCTTTTGGCTGCACCTCCGAAATATATCCTGAACTTGACTACTTCTCACCAACCCCAGCCCACCACCCTGGTCCAAGCCATTCTCATCTCATACCTGGATTATGACACTAGCCCCCTCTGGTCTTTCAGCTTCAGCCCTTGCCCCTTTTCAGTCTATACGCAACACAGCAGCCAGAGGGACTCTGTTAAAACATGTTAGGTCACGTCCCTCAAAACCATTCAGGAGCTTCCCATCTTACCCAGGGTAAAAACCAAACTTCTTACTGTGATCTACAAGACCCTACATGGTCTAGCCCTACCTCACCTCTCCAACTACATCCCCTACTACTCTCTTTCACTCCACTCGAGCCCCACTGGCCTTCTTGCTGTTCCTTGAACATGCCAGCCTTGCTTCCACCTCAGGGCCTTTGCATTGACTACTCCCTCTTCCCCATCTTCCTGTATCAGCATGGCTGACTCAGCTACCTCCTTCAAGTCTTTACCAAAAGTCACCTTCTCAATGAGGCCTCTGTTGATCATTCTATCTAGCATGCCATTCCCATCCCAACACTTCATATTCTTCTCCCCAGCTTTCCTTTACTCTTTAGAATTTATCACTAACATTCTTACTTATCACACTTATTGTCTGTCTCGCCACTAGAATGTAACCTCTATGTGGGCAGTTTCAGGTATTCCTAGTGCCTGGTATGTACCTGGCATATAGTAGGTGCTCTGTAAGTACTTAATTGGTGAAGCATAATAACTTCCAAAATTCTGATTATTTGAGGGAAAGTCAGTCTGAATTAACAAATCCATATGGCAACTTATTTTCAAAGAATAATATCATGCTTTGCCAAAATATTTACTAAAGACACTGTGACAGGTACTTTGTAGGTTCTACTATATGAAACACTTTTAAGGGGTTTACAATCTAGAATAATTGTCTTTTAAATTATGCCCTTTAACTGTTGAGAGTCCCCAGGATTTTATCCTTGACCCTCATTTTCTAGACTCTCTCCTTGTACAATCTCATCTTTGCCCATGACTTCCATAATTCCCATGCAGATGATTCTCTAATCACGTCTCAAGGCCTATCTTCTTTCCTTAGCTCCAGATCCATATTTCTGTGGATTTGGGAGCCAAAAGCCCTTTGAACACATTCCATGCCAAATTCATTCTTTTGTTCCTCTGTTCCCCTAATCAGTGCACAGCAATACTTTGTCCTCCACTGACCAAGTTTGACTCCTCCCTTTCCTTTTGGCTTTACATCCAACCAGTCACCACGTTTCACAGATTGTACCTTAGAAGTGGGTCTGACCCTGTGTGGGTGGCACATTTGAAAGACACACAGGCCCCTGGAGTATGGCAACCAGAGGATAAAACCCAGGATGCAGGGAGTGGAGATCGATACAGACTGGAAAACACCACAGCAGGAACTGGAAACTAAATGCCTGGAGAACAGAAATCCCCATGAGAAGATGCAATAGCCTCTCAGGAAACCCCCAGAGCCTCTCAAGATTCTGGGCAAGACTGAGTGGATGGTGTTCAGCCAGAAACATAGAAACACTTGGACCCAACCACCCCAGGCCCAACTCCATGAGTTCCTTTGGAGATAAACATACATAGAAGAAAATGGCCAACACCTGAATACTTTCCAAAAAAATTTTTTTTAGAAATACAGAGAAGATACAAAAAGTACTGAGAATAATATTCCTTTAAAAAGGAAAAGGAAAACAAAATTTTAAAGTGAGGGAGAGAGTCAAGTGGTCTGAGTCTCAAGGGCTTCTGGCTCCTGGGCTGCTGAGTGAAGGAATTGGAGGGGAGGAAAGGAGGCATAAGGGGCACATGGGGTCATGAAGTATTTAGACCCCCTCTGATATTCTTTGAGAGACAGTAGAGACTGAAATTGCTTTTTGACTAAGTAATCATAATAATTAGGGCTTCCTTGGGAGGTGGTGAGTTCTGCATCAATAACATGGTTCAAGGGGAAGAGAGATAAACATTCTCACGGATGTTGGGGAAGAGAATTCAGACCTCAGACGGGGATTTAGATCAGATAGCTTGTACAAATTTTACAATCTAGAATTTTATGATTTCGCTCCTCCATATCTCATGTTCATGAGTCAGTGCTTTAACACAAAACTATTTGTTTCAACACTATTGTCTTTAACTTTAGAGAAAGAAGAATTTTTTTATCATCAGGCATCAATTTTCAGCTTGTGTACAAGCTAACAATGTTGTAGTCACAGAAGATGTGCTGCTCACATTTGATTGTTTTTGGAGATCTTCCTGAAATCTTTCCTGCCCTTGTGAAATGGTAACAACTTACTTTGGAATTGTGCGTTTTAAAACATTATTTTTGGGCTTCCCTGGTGGCACAGTGGTTGAGAGTCCGCCTGCCGATGCATGGGACACGGGTTCGTGCCCCAGTCCGGGAAGATCCCACATGCCGCAGAGCGGCTGGGCCCGTGAGCCATGGCCGCTGAGCCTGTGCATCCAGAGCCTGTGCTCCGCAACGGGAGAGGCCACAACAGTGAGAGGCCCGCGTACCACAAAAAAAAAACAAAAAAAACCACATTATTTTCTTTTCAAGAATAAACACTGTACGAACTAAAACACACTGAAAGTTGAAAGCCAACAGGGATTCAGTGTCTAAATGTTTATTTATTTGATTTTGTCTCAAAGGTTAACAGCTTTTGCTTTAAGAGTACTTGGACAAGTACGTAAATATGTAGATCAGGAACAAAATTCAATTTGCAATTCTTTATTGTGGCTAGTTGAGAATTGTCAACTAGAAAATGGATCATTCAAGGAAAATTCCGACTATCAACCAATAAAATTACAGGTAAGGAAACCAAATGCACAGATGAGCAATAGTTTTATTTACAAGTTTGAGTTGTGTTCTCATCCATTTTATAAGAATGAAAAAGAGAGGGGAGAATATATGCAATCCTGCAAGAAACTTCTCTTGTGTACAAAGAATTTGAAAGGTCTTCTCATCCTGCTCTTCAGACAATTCAGCATAGGTCAGATGAGTGAGATCTTGGACATCTGGTGTAACAGGCATTAGTGGGTCACAGGGTACAAGTGCTAGTGATCTCAGAACGGGTAAAATGTGCTAATTTGTCCACGTACACTTGGTATGAATCTGAACTTGAGCTTCAGAGCCTTCTTACAGGTCAAGGCTGCGAGATGTTGTTGTGAAACATGGAAGGGATCCTATTTACACTCTGTTAGAAAGAGTGGGGTCAATTTATTAAAAGTACAACAAAGTGTTGTTTGAAATTGGAATCCACTTACATGCTTGAATTGCAAAATCTCTGCAAGATACTGCTACAACATCTTCTACTCCTAGAATGTATTTTTTAGGATCCAACAGCTTTTATTTATGTATTTATTTTGCCTGCCCCAATCCAATCCCTTTCATATCAGGCACAAGCGGCCTCTTGGCTGACAGGGGTCCCATAATTAGGACCGATTAGGACTCACACAAGAAATGGGGGCAACTGACATCATCTAGGTGCTATTTGAAGAGTAAAATACTACAACAATTTTTTTTAAGATCCCACCCATCCATCCATCTATTCGTATCCATTCAACAACCATTCACTAAGCACCTAAAACATGCAAGGGCCTATTTGGGGCACAATGGGGGAGGAAGAGTGGGAAGGATGGACCAGAGTATCCCTGCCACAAAGGAGCTCGCACACTGGTAGGGAAAGTGGGGTATAAATGCTAATAACTCTAACCAAGATTGAAGTGTGTGTGTTCATTTATTTATTCAATAAGTATGTATTGAATGTGTACAAAGTGCTACATGGTAGGGACATAACAGTGAACAAAACAGGTGTGGTCACTTGAGGCCATGGCAGTTACAGTCCAGCAGAGAAGTCAGACATTGAGTAAGTGATTTCAAGTGTGGGATTCATGTTAAGAAAAGGGAAATACAGTTTCTTTGAAAGCAGGAAACTCTAACCTAGATTGTGGGAGTTGAGAAAATGGGTTGACCAGGTCCCTGGGAGCTAGGTAGGAGGGAGGCAGGCAGAGTGTTGCAAGTGGAGCAAACATGATGCCTGTTATCTTGAAGTAGAGAGAGGGTGGTTCATTAAAAGAGCTGGAGCCGAGAAGTCCAGAGGGTGAGTGGCACAAAATAAAGCTGGAGAAAAAAGTGAAGGTTACTTACTGGAAGGTCTTGGAAGCATTGCATAGGAACGTCACTGCCCTAAGAGAAGAAAATGTGGGAGAACAGAGGCAGAATAGTGCTTCTCAGGGGAGGTGGCATTTTAACAGGGTCTAGAAGGAGAGGGTGAACTTGAACGTGGTAAAGAGGTATGAAGTGGAGCTACAGGGTAGAGAGGTGGAGGAGAGAAAAGCAAGTGAAAGCATGTAAGACTCAGAGCTTTGAAAAAACGCAAGCAGTCCAACTAGAGTGCATGAAGGGAGAGAAGGAGAGTAGGTCCAAAATGAAGATTAGAGCAAGGTCACTTCACTTTAAAGATACCAGTTTGCTCTCCTTTTTAAACATTGCTTACTTTTAGGGTACCTTGCCCATTGAAGCCCGAGAGAAAACTTTATATCTTACAGCTTTTGCTGTGATTGGAATTAGAAAGGCCTTTGATATATGCCCTCTGGAGGTAAGTAAGAGTTTTCTTTCTCCAACACCCATGGTCTTTTTCCATACCATATTCTTGGGGGGAGGGGGGAAGGTAAGAGGGGGGCTTGAAAATAACTCTAACTCCAGAATTTAAGGATTTCAGAATTATGATAGATACTAGAAAACATCTAGTCCAACCCACTCATTGACAGTTGAGAAAGCTGAGGCCTGTACGAAAGGTGAATTTAATTGTCCCATGTCACAGGCTACTGACTCGTAGAGCTGTGATTAGAACAGATAACTTCTGACTGTGATGAGAAAATGACCCCATGTCTGCAGCTTCCTACTCTTACCTCTGCTAAATCTTATGCCACGTATGTGACTGTTGTTCTATAACCCAGAATACAGAGTGTTGAGATACTCTGTATCACAGAACTGTTGAGGATGCCCCATACCACGTTTGCTGCCTTGGGTTGTGCTGTTTCATTTGCTTGGAAGCTGAAGGGAGAAAGGAGAGGATCCACTTAAGTGAATCAATATAGAAGATTCCAAAGGTTAACAGAATTGAGACCCTGATCCGGGAAGTAAATTAGACATGTCCTTCAAACCAGCAGACAGAACCAAGATGGAAAAACCCAAGGGGATTGATAGGACTCGAACCACAAAACAAAATAATCGTTTAGTTTAGTTCAAGAGAATTGTTTTATATATATATCCAGCAAGACAAAATAATCAACAAGGAGAAGTTAGCAGTGGTGCTGGGAGAGAATGCACCAGGCAAGATGTCAGCAGCGATGCACCATGCCACCTCCTCATCCACTTATCCAAAATAACTACTTTAGTCGTCTCAGGACAAAGTCATAAAGACTATTTTCCCAGGAATCCTTAGGATCAAAAAGTACTTTGACAGCTTGGCTCTTTTTCTGCTACTGATGGTTTTAGTTACTAAAACTCCTTTTGAAAATGTGAATCTGTCTCAGCTATGCTGGGGGGGAATGGAGAAAGCTGTGTCTATACTTGGTGCTTCTTCTTCCCAGAGGCTAGGTATGACATGGGAAGCAGAAATTCAGTGGAAAAACCTCTACCGAGGAGGGGAGGATTCAGAAACTAAAACAAGTGGATGTGGACAATCTCGTTTTCACTTTCCAGGTTACACTCTGCTCCTTCTCCCGGAAGGATTTGCTTCAGGGAGACACATCCATTTCCATTAGGTCATTTCTCTTTCCACCCTTCACCTTGCCTGCCCCAGAGTGGCGCCATCTGGGGGCAGGTCCCATCAGTTGATAGGCCGATGCTTGACAAAGAAACTTAGGTATCTTCTGCTCTTGTTTCCAGAAAGTCAGCACAGCTGTAACTAAAGCTGACGCCTTTCTGCTTGAAAATACCCTCTCGACCAAGAGTACTTTTACACTGGCCATCGCTGCTTTTGCTCTTTCCCTGGGAGACAAAACACACCCACAGTTTCGTTCAATTGTCTCAGCCCTGAAGAAGGAAGCTTTGGTTAAAGGTATGACTTGTTCCTGACAGGTACTCGGCAAGTGTCTACTAGGCATGTAGCGTCTGCTAATTGGGGAAGAGGTGGTGGCATGCATAGTGGAGTGAGACACCATCCCTGCCCTCAAGAAACAAATCATCACAGTACAAAGGAATAAGCGCTGTTATTCATTTACTTAGTCACTCATTCAGCACATTTTTATCCATTCCTAATTCAACAAAGGAATGAATGTGTATTGAGTGTATTGAGTATTGAGTACCTCCTATGCACCAGGCACTGTTCTAGGCTCTGGGGATAAAGCAACAGACAAAAAAAAAAAAAAATTCAGGCCTTCATGAAGCTTACATTCTAGTTAGGGAGAGACAAACACGATAAATAGCTAAAACATTTAATATACTGAATAGCTTAGTGATGACTGATGTGAAGAAAAATGAAGCAGGGAAGTGACACAGGGCAAGGGGGTGGGTTGTAATTTTAGATGGGGTTGTCAGGCTTAAGCCTCACTGAGAAGATGGTGTTTGAGTCAAGACGTGAAGGAGGTGAGGAAGCAAGCCAGTGGCTCTCTGGAAGGGTGTTTCCTGGTGGAGAAACAACTTTGCATATTACTGAGGTAGGAGCATGCCTGGTGCTCCAGAAAAGGCCAGGAGGCCAGTATGGCTGGAGAGAAATGAGATGAGGGTAAGAAGTGATGTCAGGGAAGGAAAGCGTGAGGGAGTGCCATGTAGGACCTTGGAGGTCATTACTAGAGCTCTGCAGGACTCCTGTATACAGTTGTGCAATGTTCAAAGCACCCAAGCAAGCAGGTGAATTAAGGCTGAAATCCAGCCTGTGCTCTGCTCCCCCATCCATGCACCCTGGTTTGAGTCAGCTTCTACCCTGAGCAAGGGGTGCCTGAGTCTCATTCACATCAAGGTGCTGTGGGGGCCAGTGTGAGCCCCAGGAGAGTGCATGACCTAGCTTGTATTGTACCAGGTTGAAAAGTAAAGATATTGCTTCCTATGGGTCAAGAGTAAAGAAATAGAGAGGAGCTGTGGTCATTGGCCAATGTGCCTAGACCAGCACCGGCATGGTTGGGCACTTCTGAGCCGTCTCCTGACTAAGGTTTTCTAAAAGTTTAATAAATCTTACATGAGGTTTATCATTATCTACAAAATTTGACTTCTGTCATCATTTAAAAATGACTGACTCTTAACATATACCTCGAAACCACTTGTATAATACTTTTCAAATAACACAAAAGAAATGTCTTGGGTATTGTAAGAAATGAATCATAAAATCATAGAATTTAAGAGCTAGAAGGAAACTTAATAATTCAAATAATGTTTGATCTGGAAGTATCTTTAAAAACCAAAACTTTCATTCTAAATACAGCCTCCACAAGTGAGGGAAAACATTTTGTCCAAAGTCATGCAAATCAGGTAATTCTGATGTGTGAATAGATAACATCAAAATTTTGAGGGATGGAGTGGGAGGTTGGGATTAGCAGATGCAACCTATTATATATAGAATGGATAAACAGCCAGGTCCTACTGGATAGTACAGGGAACTATAGTCAATTTTATATATGTATGTAAAATACATATATATTATATATATAAATATATATACATTCTTTTTTAGATTTTTTCCATTATAGGTTAAAAGAGCCCTGTGTTAAGGGACCTTGTTTGTATTGGTCACCTTGAGAAAGTTCTTCTTACAAAAGAGTAAAAAATTTCTGGAAACCAGAAGGCCACTACCGGAAGAAACTTCTAGAAACTTGCTAGAATTGTTATGCCAAATTCACACTTTTCATCATATTTACCAGTGTGATTTGTTGATGTTCAGGTAATCCACCAATATATCGTTTTTGGAAAGATGATCTTCAACAGAAAGACGGCTCTGCACGTTATACCAGCACAGCACACATGGTAGAAACCACGGCCTATGCCTTACTTACCAGCCTGAGCTTGAAAGACATGAATTACGTTAATCTAATAATCAAATGGCTATCAGAAGAGCAGAGGTATGGAGGTGGCTTTTATTCGACCCAGGTAATGTTTCTTTCTCAGGGTCCATCCTCCTGGAGATATTTTTAGTGCCTCCCACACCACACATTCCACACTCCTTCTGACCTCCATGCTTCTGTCACCAAGGGAGCATACCAAAGATATGAATAAAGGACTAGAATCAAGGACCCTAATGGATATGTGCATTGACACCCTTCTTATACAGAGGAGCAAGTCAGCCTCAGGAGTTTCATTCAGGGAGTTAGTGGCAGAGCCAAAATCAGAACTCACGTCTCCTGACTCTAAGCCCAGTACTTCCTTTATGATTCTTAATTACCATGAAGGGCTAGGAGAGTTAATTCCTATGTAAGGAACAGCAGCTGCCCTGCAAAGGCACTGATGTTTCTGTCCACAAAACAAATAAAAGATGAGAGGAATACTGATTACTAACATGTTTATCTATCTACCTACCAATGTAAACTCATTTAAGTATGTATATTTTACATTATAACTATATGCAGTTGTTTAGTGTATATCTACATTCAAGTTTATCTCAAATGTTAGCATCTTCCCTGTTCCCTGGATGCTTGGACAATGACAGGGTGTGTGTGTATATGTATATAAAATTTAGAGCTAGAGTGGTCCTTCAGGGTGACATTAGTGATCATCTAATCCGAGGAGGCAAATGGTTTCATCGTGGGTACAACTGGAGGCTTAGAGAAGAGAGGACCCCGCTTATTAGCACTGGCTGCATGGACATGGGCAGAGAGGGTAGCCACAAATTTGCTATCTCTGATCCAGCCACATTTCCTAATTTTGTAGATGAAGAAGATGAAGTCCAGAAAAATTAAGTTCATCCATTTATTCCTTCAACGAATACTTGTTGAATAGCTACCATGTGTGTGTACTTACTAAATGTAATGGATGCCAAGAAAAATATACTACTTGCCCCCATGAATCTTATATTGCAGTGGGGGACGCCAAAGATAAACTCTACATAAAAATATTACCAATTCAGATGAATGCTCTAAAGGGCAGAAGGGAAGAACATTAAAACAGAATAATGAGAAGGGGGAGCTTCTTTATGGCTTCACTGTGCGGATATTTAAGCTGAGACTTAAGGATGGGAAGGAGATACATTGTCATGCAAGGAGTTGGAGGTATTCTGCAAAGAGTGACTTGCCTGAAGTCACGTGCTCAGGACAGGTAGAGAACCTGGACTTGAGGCCACACTGCCTTTCTGTCCCTGCTAACAGCAGCATCCTTATTGGGGGAGGGGGACGATCTTCCTTCCACCTCCACATGGGGACCCTTAACCAGTTTCACTCAGTCAGCTGGAGTTTCATCTCCAGGCAATGCTGACTCACCTTCTCATAAGAAAGGGTATTTGTAAACAGAGAGTACATAAATAAGTAAACCTATTTTTGTGCCTTGCTGATTGTTGATAGGATACAATTAATGCCATCGAGGGCCTGACAGAGTATTCACTCCTGGTTAAAAAACTCCACTTGAATATGGATATCAAAGTTTCTTACAAGCATAAAGGTGACCTCTACTATTATAAGATGACAGAGAAGAATTTCCTTGGGAGGCCAGTAGAGGTAAATAAAGGATTTTTTTATAGTATTTTATAATCGGATGGGACCTTTGAAATCATCTGTTACAGATGCTAATACGTATTTTTCTAATTACCACATTTTAGATTATTTTAAGGTATATTTAAACATACAAGTAACTGGAAATAGTTCTTACTGTCCACAGCCTACAAATCCGTGTTTGTGCAAAGTAAATAAGCATGAGAAATAATATTGAACGCAAAAATCTTTCCAGGTGCCTTTCAATGATGACCTTGTTGTCCTAAGTACTGGACAAAACAATGGCTTGGCTACAGTGCATGTGAGTATTTCATGGAGAGCCGACTTAATTGGGGTTATGTGTGACTTAATTGGGGTTATGTGTCAGCTTGTACTAAGTAACATAAAAGAAAGTTAGGGACTTTGCCACAAAGTTACAGAAATCTGGGCTTGGGTAACCATGACTGACGTAAGAGTCATTTATCATTCTTTCTAGCTATCTTGGTAGCTGTCCCCACAATTTCTTTTTGAAAATGGTCATATTAATCTTTATATGTATGTAGTCTGTGTATTTGTGGAAATTATATATATATAAAATTATATAGAGAGATCAATAATTTTTATGTCTATATATGTATATAGACATGTGACTTGTATGTATACACTCATACGTGTATATACATGGATGTGGTGGTTAGTAACGTAGTCTCACCTCATTTGTCCAGCATCATCGGGGATTGATGGATATGTAAGGGCTTAAGTTTCTTCTATTTTTAACCATAGATTGCATGGACACATATAAATAGCTTAGAAAAACGTGTAACTGCCAAATGCCTCAAATAAAATAAACTATGTATTCGGAGCATAAGTTAACATTCTGTTGATTATTTAATTGTGTGCTCATCTTTAGTACATTTATTCCTTCAAAGACTGCTTCTAAGATTGCGTGAGGGTGGGGAGATGGATGGTCCACTTTTCTGTCACTTCTGGTCACTCTCACTATACCTACTTCTGGCAGCACCCCTGCCCTTCCACGCATACCTATAATTTGTTGTTACCACAGTGGTTTGTGGGCTGAAGAAAACCATACTTCATGACCTTGTGGTGTTCTCTGTAAAATTAGTGTACAGGCACGAGGATGAAAGTCTTAAAAACTTTCCTGTAGAGTGAGGTGCTCAGATTTGACTGCGTGGGATTTGGACCAAGGTTCTGACTGGACAGAGATTGTTTTTTGCTTACCTTGGGCTTCTCAGCTATGTTTCAAATTGTGGAGTTTGCTGAAAGTCCGGTTGCTGGGAAAATGGTCTTTAACGTACACCATTTGCACTGGGTGGTGAAAATACTTTAAGCATCTCATTTCTAGCCGCAGTACTGCCATAATACCTTTTCCACTCCCCATTTTAAACAGAATACTCTTGTTTACTTGTCCCAATATAGGTAAAAACTGTGTTTCACAAAACCAGTACCTCTGAGGAAATTTGCAGCTTCCATTTGAAAATTGAAACTCAGCAAATTGAAGGTAAAACATCATGATTTACACTATAATTTTGGCTAAGCATAAAGAATGCCAAAGAGCTTCCCTGATTAGGAAAAACATGCTAAATCAAAAAACAATTTTCTTATTCAAATTCTTTAACAGGTTGACATCTGAGTAAACATAACTGCCATTTATTATAATACAGGTAACTAATAATAGTTGGAATTTGATATTAAATAACAATATCTAAGCTAAATGTATCCGCTATTGATCCAGAAATTGTTTTGACTGAAAATTACTTTAAGAATGTAACTAGCATAAAAAAAAATGTAACTAGCTGTAAAGCCACAGAAGGGTCTAATTTCAGAAACTTGAATTTCTGTTACTTTTGTGTCAGTGTTCCATTCCTGGGCCCTGAATTTCTCTCATCACTCTGTTGGGTTTCCATCCCTTACCCTTTCTGTATCCCAAGGAGTTTGGCAAATGCACATTTCTCTGCCCCCACCTTCAAGTTGATCTCTCCAGGACTTATGATCCTTTCTTAATGTGCCTTTTTTTTTAACCTGTGGCCCTCTCATCCCTCTTCTGATGGGTTAGTTCTCCCCTCCCAGTCCAGAAGCAAGGCCACTTGCACACCCCAGTTCTCCTTTACCCTCTGCCCTGATAGCTTCTGTTTGTGGCTCAGAAGCCTGTTCCTGCAGGAAAATTTCCAACTACCAGCAAATCCAGGCGTCGGCTCTTCCTCTCTGCTACCTCCCCCAGACATGTGACCAACACATATTTACCTTAAATGACTCCTTCCTTAAATTATAAGTTCTTGGAGAGCAGAGAACTGTTCTAATGGTTTTAAGACTTCCTGGGATTGTCAGTAGCCACGAATCTCCATTAAAATCATCAGAAGTGAAAACTTCCAAATCACAAATCATTTTTAAGTGTGTTTAGAGACATGCTCATTAATGATTCTGTTCTGACATGTTGCAAAACAGCTAAAAACGGTTTACTCTTATTTTTGTTTGTTTGTTTGCTTGTTTGTTCGCTGTGTGTGCCAGCCCGCAGCTACAGCAACTCGGAATACAAGCGCATAGTGGCGTGTGCCAGGTGAGCCTGTTTCCACCAAGGGGAGAGTAGACTTCAGGGTCTCACTTCTGCCAGAGTATTATTTCTTCAAATACTTTTGAATTATAAGAATGTCCAGAAGATGCAAAATTGTTCGCTTTTTTTAATGTGGAGCATAGCAGGTATTCTTTTTTTTTCTCTCGCATCTTTATTGGAGTATAAATTCTTTACAATGTTGTGTTAGTTTCTGCTGTACAACAAAGTGAATCAGCTATATGTATACATATATCCCCATATCCCCTCCCTCTTGAGCCTCCCTCCCACCTTCCCTATCCCATCCCTCTAGGTTGTCACAAAGCATCAAGTTGATCTCCTTGTGCTATGCAGCAGCTTCCCACTAGCCATCCATTTCACATTTGGTAGTGTATACATGTCAGTGCTACTCTCTCACTTCATCCCAGCTTCCTCTTCCCCACCCTCCCTCCCCGTGCCCTCAAGTCTGTTCTCTACGTCTGCGTCTTTATTCCTGCCCTGCCACTAGGTTTATTTGTACCGCTTTTTAAATTTCCATATATATATGTGTTAGCATACGGTATTTGTTTTTCTCTTTCTGACTTACTTAACTCTGTATGACAGATTCTAGGTCCATCCACCTCACTACAAATAACTCAATTTTGTTCCTTTTTATGGCTGAGTAATATTCCATTGTATATATGTGTCACATCTTCTTTATCCATTCATTGTTGTTGTTTGTTTTGTTTTTTTTGAATTTTATTTTATTTATTTTTTTACATAGCAGGTTCTTATTAATTATCCATTTTATACATATTAGTATATATATGTCAATCCCAATCTCCCAATTCATCCCAGCACCACCACCACCACCCCCGCTCCGCCACTTTCCCCCCTTGGTGTCCATACGTTTGTTCTCTACATCTATGTCCCTATTTCTGCCCTGCAAACCGGTTCATCTGTACCACTTTCCTAGGTTCCACATATATGTGTTAATATATGATATTTGTTTTTCTCTTTCTGACTTACTTCACTCTGTATGACAATCTCTAGATTCATCCATGTCTCTATAAATGACCCAATTTCGTTCCTTTTTATAGCTAATATTCCATTGTATATATGTACCACATCTTCTTTATCCATTCGTCTGTCGATGGGCATTTAGGTTGCTTCCATGTCATGACTATTGTAACTAGTGTTGCAGTGAACAATGTGGTACATGTATCTTTTGGAATTATGGTTTTCTCAGGATATATGCCCAGTAGTGGGATTGCTGGGTCATATGGTAGTTCTAGTTTTAGTTTTTTAAGGAACCTCCATACTGTTTTCCATAGTGGCTGTATCAATTTATTCCATTAAATAGCTACTTACTGTACAGAACAGCTTTGTTTTGCTCATATATAGTTTTCTCTCCCATTTTTGGCCTTTTTCTAATTCAAACACTAAAATATTAATTTGTCTTCCAGAAAGGTAAAGATATGATATGTAGGTATTAGGAAAAGAAAGAGCAAAAGATTCTCTCAGAAGCAGCTTCCACACTTTTACTTAGAAAAATCATGTTCACCCAGTAAAATCCCTGGCCGTTATCAGCCAGCCGGTGGTTCTCAAGTCAGGTTGCACATTGAATTCAGCTGGAGAGAGTTTAGAACTATGCAAAACTCCATCCAGGCTCACCCCTGGAGGTTCTTCTAACGGTAGCCAGGGCTAAGAACCATGGATGCTGAGCCCTTAGCAAACTAACTCCAAGGCCTGAATTGGTCACTATCTTCATTTCCTATTGCTGCTAGTAACAATTTACCATAACTGTAATGACTTAAAACAACCCAAACGTATTATCTTATAATTCTGGGGGTCAGACGTCCTAAAATCAAGGTGTTATTGGGGCCACGTTCCTTCTGGAGGCTCTAGGCGAGAATCCACGTCCTAGCCTTTTCCAGATTCCAGAGGCACCTGCTTTCCTTGGCTTGTTGCCCCTCCCTCCATCTTCAAAGCCAGCAACCCAGCATCTTCCAGTATCTCTTTCTGACTCAGACCCCTGCTTCCATCACCGTAACCTCCTTCTCTGACTCTCCTGTTTATTTCCCTTATAAAGACCCCTGTGATCACATTGGACCCACGCAGATAATCAATCAGGAGAATCGCCATGGCTCAAGATCCTTAACCTAATCATACCTACAAGTCCCTTTTGCTATGTAAGGTAACAAATTCATAGCTTCAGGGGATTAAGAGGTGGACATCTTTGGAGGCCATTATTCTGCTTACCAAACCACCATCCTAAAACGTTTATGAAAATATAGGTTTTTGAAAATATGTATATATACTTTAGTGATCACACAGAGTGAATCAGTTAATGGCAGAGCCAGGACTAGAATACAGGCTTCTTCCTCTTTCCACCACCCCTTAGTACCTCCTGTTCTGTTCTGTTTCCTTAATTCTTCCTATTCTCAACAACTGGCTGGTATTTTGCTGTTTTTACTTATAATCACACATGATGCAAAGCACTGAGTATGGGTAAACTAGAAATTCCATAGAGTTGTGTCATAGATTGGAGCTGAAAAGGATTTTAGGGATGATGTAGTAATCCTCTTATTTTAGAAGTAAAGAAACTGAGACCCCAAGAGGTGAAGTAACTGGCCAAATTCTCACAGAGTTAGAGGCGGGGCTAGGGCCTCAAAGCCCAGACCCTGATGCCCAGTCCAGTTTCTAAACCACATCCTTCAGTTAGTGTAATCTGAGACCACTGACCTTGAGGAATAGCACAGAATTTCTCACCACCTCCTTCCCAGCATTTTGCAGCTCTGTCTGTGGTCCCTAGCTCAGTCACTCTCTTCTCAGGATTCCTTCATCAGCTAGCCCACTCGAAGTCCCTCCTTCCTTCCTTGGCCAGTCTCTGCCATCTGTTCCCCCTCACACACCCTTCCTCATTCCCTAAGGTCCTGTTAAGGTCACCCTTTCCCAGGCAGCTTGCTTCCTGCCATTCCCACTCTTGGGTACCTCTCTTCTAGAGGACAGGGTGTGATCACTGTTTAAACCCATAGCACTTGTCACAGGGAGGTATGAGCAAACTTGTTCTGGGCAAAGCTAGAATCAATGTGTGGGACCTACAGGGAGGTACACTGAGTGGGCACAAGGACTCTATGATAGTGGAGCTGGACACCTGTGGGGCAGCCTCTGCCATGAAATACTAACATGACCTTCAGCAAATCAGCTTACTTCTCTGGGCCTCTTCTGTAAACTAAGGATATTGGACTATCTGATCCCAAATTGCCTTCCGGTAGTTCCACAACTCTGCTATACATTAAAAGGCTCTCATCAAAAACTTGTTCATTTGAATTCATTGACAGGAGGCCTAGTTCCAGATTGTTAATATATAAAAGATAGCAACAGAGATGTAATACTGCATATTCTACCCTTTGGTTTTTATAAACTGGGGACAAAATGTTCAAAAAACCAGGTGGAACATGCTTTTGGCTCTGTGATGCTGAAGCTGGGTTGGATAAATTCCAAATGTAACTGTGCAGTACTTATTCATGTGAGAAATTCTTTGCCTTCAAATATACACTCTCCTGATTTAAAAAATGCCAGCACACAATTTCTATGTTCAGAGGGTCTCTTTCGTGTATTTAGCTTTTTACAACTTCTCTGTTGTATTCATAAGAAAAGAAAAAAGGATTTCATTTCTCTCCTTCTCCTGGAACAAAATGCCTTTGGGAAAGATTGCTGTCCTTGGCAGCAGGCAAAGGGCTTCTTGAAAGGAAGGTTTCTGTTCCACGGTTGAAACAGTCACCATGGCAACCAGTCATCCAGGCTCCAGCAACTTTTCATAGACACTCTTCACTCAGGAGGCCCTTTTCCATCATGTTGACAGAGTATTTGCATCTGTGAGCCAGAGCTCTCTGCTTCTGGTGACACTCACCCATCCAATTAGGGAGATGCTAGATGTCACATTTCAGTTCCAAGTTGCCTTATATTTTGTTCTAAATTGTTAATTTGGTGAAGAATGGGGTTAAATTTTTATAAGCCGGAAATTTTATAATATTGAAATTTTTATGGTAAATATGACATCTAAAACTTCTAGTAGGATCTGCTTTATATATGTTCAATAAGATATGATTGGGGAAAAGAGGTCCCTTGCCACCTCACTAATTCAAATAATACCTCCCATTGCACTCATATTTATTCCTTTGGGTGAGATCAGTTCATTTTCCCCTTTATGAAGCTGTCTCACCAGGCTCTTCCTTTAATCCCAACTGCTCTCCCAAGCTCCACTCTCAAATGTCTGGCTGCCTCTCCCACATCATAAGGTGAGGCTGGAACCTAAAACTCAACCTTTGCAGAACCAGACTCCCATCCAGTCCCTACCCCACCAACCTGCTCCTCCTTTAAGTATTCTAACTTTGCTTAATCATAGAAACAGGCCTCTCTGCCTCTCAAGATGAAGGCTTGGAATTATAAAGATAAATTTAAAACACGAGTTTATACTTCTTCACAGTTAATTTTACAAAAAAGAAAATGAGCTCTAGAAAGGGAAAATAATTTGGGGAAAACCCTCAGCAGAACTGGGATAAAGCCCAAATTTACTGATTTGGGAATTTACTGGGAATTTCAGTATTGGAAATGGGAATTTCAGTAAATGGGAATTTCAGTATTCTTTTCCCTCATACCAGAAAAACAAAACCAAAATAAACCAAATCTCCCATTTTACCCCCTTTGCCTTTCTCCTCAGCTTCCCCACAAGCACAATTCCTAGATGAAGGATAGTCCTTGAAACATTTTTTTAAATAAAATATCTAACATGAAAATTTTAGAAAATAGAGAAAAGCATGGAAAAGAGATAATCACTTATAATCTCATCATCCAGAGAAAGTAGCTTCTAACATGTTAGTGTGTTTCCTTCCAGTCTTTTCCTGAACATGCTTATTGAGTTTCTTTCCAATATACAATTAATTTTCTTCTTTGAATATTCTCCGTTAGAAAAAGAACTAGGATGAGAATCAAGAGACTTATGCAGCTCTGAGGTGAGATAGTCATGTGAGCTTGAACAAGTACCTTATCTCATCCTCAGTTTCCTCAACTAGCTAATTAGGAGCTTGGACTGAATGGCTTTTATGATCTCTTCCAACCCCAGAATGGAGGTCCATTGAGATAACCGGTCAAGTGAGTAAAGAGTTGGAATAGATGACTAAGAAATCTCTTGCATCTCTAAAATTCAGAGATTGCAACACATATATTGTAAAGAAGCAAATAACTGGAGACTCACATTAGAAAGTTAAAGCCTACCAAGGAACAGGGGCTTTTCTTAAAGAATCTTATTTATTTATTTATTTCATTTCCTAATCTCTAATTTATTTTAGCTACAAGCTCAGCAGTGAAGAATCATCATCTGGGTCCTCCCATGCAGTGATGGATATCTCTTTGCCTACTGGAGTCAATGCAAACCCAGAAGACTTAAAAGCTGTAAATGTTTTCTTTTAAATGTTGTTATGGATACCTGCTTTTGTTTATTGCATTATTTTACAAACAAAGCTATTTCCATTCCTTCTAATAGACACTTTCATAGAATCAGCCAGAATATTCTTTTCAAACCAACAATCTACCTAAGTTTTTATTTTTCAAAGTGAAATAGGGACATATACTTGCATGGTCTGAAAAATGTGAGTGCATACGATGACGTGTTCAGACTTTTTCAAGAGGAGGAGCTGCTCTTCAATGTCTTTAAATAGTGGATTACATCCCCATGACCTAACATTCCATCAGTGGGTGAATGCATTTAAACAAAAAGTCCATGAAATTAAATTTGAGCTTTCCTCTTTGTTCCCTTAGCTTGTGGAAGGGGTGGATCAACTATTAACTGATTATGAAATCAAAGATGGACATGTTATTCTGCAACTGAATTCGGTAAGTTCTACCTCTCACCATTCTTCATTTATTATTACTATTCAAAGTTTGCAGCCTAAAATATTATGGGTCTCTCCTCTCCCATAATTTTCTTAAACCTTGAATTTGTCAAACAGATTCCTTCCAATGAGTTCCTTTGTGTTCGATTCCGGATAGTTGAACTTTTTCAAGTTGGGTTTCTGAGTCCTACTACTTTCACAGTGTATGAGTACCACAGACCAGGTAATCAACTCTACTCTAAAGTTTCTTCAGAGGACTGCTTTGTATTCATTATGTAGAAATGCACTAAAGGCCTACAGATTTTATGTATCGCCTCTCCCAGGGCTCATTCCTCACAAACATTCCCAACTTGGACAAACAACTTCTGTGTGACATTGAACAAATCATCTCACCTCTCTGGTCCTCAGTTTCTTCATGTTTAGAATAACTGGATTAGACTGCTCCCAACTTAAATTCTTTGCCTCAAGTTTATCTTTGGTGTTCAGTTTTAGTATTCATTGCATCTCTCCTTTTTAGAGATGCCCACTCGCCCAACTATTTCTTTAATCCTCCCAGAATCAACTTCTCCTCCACCTATAATCTCATCACATTTTGCAGAGAGCTCTATTATAGCAGTTGCCACATTGCATTATTATTATTGGTTTCTCCACAACCCCAGACAGAATGTTTTCATCCTTGTGCCCCTAATCTCTAGCACAGTGTCAGGTACATAATGTGTATTGATAAATGTCAAATGAATGACCCCCACGTTTGATCATTCAGCCACTTCTGAGAATATTAAGTGATTGGAGAGCACTTTGGTTCACAAGACAGAAGACTTCAATTTGGACAGTTCTACTTGTTACAAAATTCTTAAAGTGAACCAAACTCTGAGACCCATTCAATCTAGTTTTACTTCTGAAATCATATAGAACATAGTTAGCCTCTCTTCTCCTTGAGTGACAGAAAAAAACCCCAAAACTATGTAAATATATAGTTTCTTTTCTTCTCCAGCATAAATAATTACCAATTACAATTCTTTCAATAGACTCTCATGTAACATAATTTTTTTCCTCTCATTCACTGAAGCACCAAATATTTTCATTCTAAGAAATGAATATTGAAGAGTAAAATTTCAAGTACAGAAAGGGAGAATATTTTGTGGGTAGAGGGACCCATGTTAGGACAGACAATTCATAATTTAACTTCCTTGGGCCTCAGCTGCAAAAAGAGGGTTTGGAATAGGTGATCTCCAAGGCCCCATGGGAGGGACTCATTGATGGGGTAAATTGTTGTGCGTTCATCAAGCCACCTCTTCTAATTGCACTTTCATTGCTGCAGATAAACAGTGTACCATGTTTTATAGCATGTCCCATACCAAACTTCAGAAAGTCTGTGAAGGAGTAATGTGCAAATGTGTCGAAGGTAAATTTTGTTTAATGTGTTTAGGCTGCGTGCTTGTTTAAAGCAGCCACTCATAATCTGGGACTAATCTTGGGGGAGCTGTTTGACAAACTGTCGTTTCTCAGAAGTAGAAATGTAATCTCATCTGATTGAAAGCTCATTCCTTGAGCACTGTAAAGCTACTTTTCGACAGCTCTGGGACAACCTGATAGTTCCTACTGTACAGAGGCAGAGAAATACCATCCAGATGGTTGTTGGATATCCGAAGGATAACATGATGCGAAATTGTTACTTTTCACCTGGTCATTTTAGTGTAATAGGACCACAGCCTAAGAGAACAGAGGCTCCAGACTGAGCCACTAGCTCCTCTTTCTTTCCCCTTGTCCTTCCCAGATAGTGACATTCTCCATTCAGTCTTTCACCTATCAAGGCAGTGTTACTTCTTGTTGGCCAAGGAAAAGACCCAGAACTCACCAATAATCAGCAATGGACTCCATGAGGGTCTGGGTTCTTTTTGGTTTTATTTTGTTTTTCAAAATCCTTAAAATCTATACATTTCTTAGGTACTTATTGCTCCATCTTAGAGCTGTAAATCAGTCAACTCATCAATTTGGTTCCTTCAAGGGATTTTTGATTATACTCAAAATGGAAAAATTTCCTCCTTTCTTCAATGAAGCATATATATTTCTAAAGAGCTGAATGTGGAGTGACTACCCATTCTAAGAATAAGTCTCTTGTTCAAGATTTTGTTTTTGTTTGTTTTGTTTTGTTTTTGCTTTACATACTGTTTTACTTTATGGAAGAGGAGAAAATGGACAGGTCTTAGGAATCTGGTAATTGTAAGATTATATTAGATTGTCTCAGGGCTGATGAGAAAGAACTATGTTTACTCCCAAAGCTGTCTGTTCCTTACATTAACCTAACTTGTACTGTTTTTCACAAAATCCAGCTGACTGTGGACAAATGCAGACAGAACTGGATCTGACAATCTCTGCAGCTACTAGAAAAGAAACAGCATGTAAACCAGAGATTGCATATGGTAAGTTCAAAAGTTCAATGTATAGTTCCATTAAACATGACATTTTATGAAAACATGATCAGTTAGGAAGATCTACAACTTTACACAGTGATTATATAGATACAACATTCCACATGTTCCCTTGAAGGAAAATGCCGTCAATTTTCAGCGTTAACATGAAAAGTTATTTATCCTTCAGCAAAGAAATAGGATTTTCATTAAAAATGATAGGAGTGAGGTGCACACGCAGCCAAGACACTTTATTCCACAGACCCCATTGAATTAAAGGTGCTAAAACATATTCAAAGAGAATATTTGAGAAGCCACAGAGGTATAAGATTTCACTACTGCATTCTTCCAGTCAATCGAGAAGAAACAGAGACAAAGACGGTTTAGGGGTCTGGGTACTTTCCAAATCCCTCCAAAGACAAGGTAAAAATATCAGTACTAAATAATTTTTAATATATCCACAGTCACAATCCATGTTTGAGACTCTCTCCATTTCAAAAGGAGCATCTCCTTCTTGTTGTCCAGACCTCAGAGCTAAATCAAATGCCCAAGTACAGTTGTAGTCTTGTCTCAAATTCCTCATAGAATTAGATCCTTTATTTTCTGTCCATAATTCCTAATGTTTATTTCTGGCTTTTTTAATAGAGAAAGAGCGAGAGAGAGCACACAGATTATACACTATTTCAAATCTTTTCTTGAAAATTGGTAGGGGTTTATTTATAAATAAAAAATAAGAACAGTGCTGTTCGTGTAGCATTTTGTGTTTACCAACTGCTTTCGTATATGGTTTCTCACTGGTGTCCCATAAGCCCCCTTGGAGGTAACAGAGAATTATCCTTATTTTACCAATGAAGAAAGTGAGAGTCTGGGAGACTAAATAATTTGCTCCAAGTCATGCCAGAAGTAAGTAATAGAACTAGGATGCATCCTGGTCTCCAATATTATTTCCGTGATATCACGCTGAATTCTCTTAATGGAAATACAGCCATAAGAATGAATTTTGTATGGCTCATGGTCTTTCCTTCAAATTCATATCTTGAGTTTTTAAAAAATGCTAAAAAGTTGCCTAACTCAGCCAAGACCCACTGCCACTTTTAAAATACATTGAAGAAAATACTATATTGTTTTAACAATTTTTTTCTAAAATTTAGAAGAACCAAGTTATTTCTTCCCTCCATAATAGAACTATTTTAACTCTTAAATATAAGAAATCTATTTTAACACAGAGTAAATGCAATCTGGATTTAGTTCATTACATTCAAGAAAAAACTTAGCTGTCTTTTTTGGAGCTACAGGTTAATGCTGGAATAATAGAATAGAAACAAAATTAAATAATTCCCTCTATCCATCTATGGCCACAGTAGGTACATTGCCCATATCCACCATAAGTACTTAAGAATCTGAAATTCAGGACAGTCTTTAAGCTACTAATTTATACAGCCTTTAGTTCTGCCACAATGAGTTCATTCATTCATCTATACGTCTTGCTAGCTAGCTAGGATCTCAAAAATAGACAAAAGCTTTTAGGTCATTCACTTCAACCCCATCGAAAACAAAAATAAGAGGATTTTTTTTCTCAGGCCATATAGAAGAGATGGGTCCCTTCAAGCTGGTCATTTCAGAGCTGAGGTCAAACACACCATAGGTTAAACATTGATGCCTGAATGAAGAGAAAACAGGATTGAGAATGTTTCATGTCAGACAGTTGCCGATACAAGCAAAGACGGGTTGGAAAATGGAGTCCTATCAAAAACCAAAGATCAAAGCCAGTGGAGGTATCTGAAGAATGGAAGCAAGGGACCAGAGAGTCTCACATGGCAGGCCCTAGTGATAGAGAAGGAAGGGGCTCTTTGAAGTGCCCCGTAGGCATGACTCCATTCATCTCAAAGATCAGAATCTGAACTTTACATCTTTCTAAGGCTTGTTTTGTTTGATTTTGTGTGCTTCTGTCTTTTAATTTAATATTGCTCTTATCCTAACCAGCCTGTTCTATAACAGTGATCAGAGATAGTGATTTTAAGTAGAATGAGTCATTACAGTCATGACCAGTAGAATCACACTGGGAGTATTTGGGAAGGCTTCTTGGAAGAAATGAGATTTACTGCAGGGTGCCCATAAGAGCTTGCCATGCTTCATTTCTCATATGTTTGATGGACTCTGGCTTCTATTGGACACAGCAGTAGTGGTAATAAGCATGAATTATTGTGTATGTGTGTGTTTTTTTTAACCAGCTTATAAAGTTAAGATCATAGCCATCACTGAAGAAAATGCTTTTGTCAAGTATACCTCAACCCTCCTGGATATCTACAAAGCTGGTAAGAATTCATTCATTCATTCTTTCATTCAACAAATACTTAGTCCTTACTATGTGGCAGGCATTATATTAGACACAGAGGATACAATGTGAATAACACAGCCATAGGTCCTGCCTTCATAAAATTTATATTCTATTTGAGGAGACACGTTTTTTAAAAAAGGAGATGGACAAATAAACAATTATAAATCATAAGTATTATAGTTGAAACAGATGTGGAATTAATGGGGGAAACTCCTTTGGAGTGATAACAGATGGCGTCTTTTAGGAGATGATATTAGGAGTTAGCCATTCTTAAAGGGCAGAGTAGAGGGAACCAGATGGGCAGGAGCTGGGTCATACAGTGGTTTATAAGGCATGGTGAGAAATTTGGATTTTATTCTAGAAGTTCAAAGGGAAGCTAATAAACGGTTTTAGGTAGGCAAGAAACATTTTATGATGTATGGTTTTAAAAATCATCCTGGTTTCTATTGGAGGGCACAAGAGTTGAAACAGGGAAACCAGTTAGGAGCATCTATGAAGTGCAAAATGGCTCAGATGCCATGTGAGTTTTGATAGGATAAGTGAGCTTTAGTAACCAATACAAAAAATAAATTCATATGTAAAATAACACATAAAACACTTTAAAATATGTTCCCTTTTATTCTTTAAGTAAACTGAGCTACAAATATTGTGAAACTGCTTGTAATGATATAAATAGTAACACAAATGATTCATTAAATCATGTTTAATCCCAAATAAGTTTTTTTTTTTTTTTAAGAAACTGTCAGTGTTATTTTGCTTGACTCACTCACTTGGATAGGGGACCCTGTTTGTGCTTTGATTTGACAACAAGGAACCACATCAAATTTTTCCAATTGCATGTCTACTGATAGTCATTACATGACCTATAGCCTCAATAAGTAATTTCTCCTAATAGCAGCAGTATCGTGCATGGTACTGAACACTTTCTCAGTTGCTGCTGAACTAGCAGTAATTACATTCAAATGTTTCTAGTCCTTATGATACCATCTAACATTTTCATGGATTTAATATATCTCTATTATCAGCTAAATTATAAAAACAATTACTGAAATGTCATATTTAATTTTCCTAATTTTCTTAATTTTTATTCCCCGTCAACCCTCAGTTTTACAAACATCATTGACAAAGTTTCAGAATTCACAGGTTTTACAAAACTTAAAAGTTCATTATATTTTTTGCTCTTGTCACTAAAAACAAAAACACTTTCATACAATTAGTTTTTCTCTTAAATTGATATTTTATTTTGTTTTATATCAAACGACATGTCATTCTTCATTTTGTAACAACTCTTGCTTCATTTTCATATTTCCTTTACTTATTTTTCTATGATCAGTTTTATCATTCATTCATTAATCTGTCGGCTTATTAAAGCTGAAACATTTTTTTCTTGAATACATATAGTATTGACATAATTGCTAGAATATCATAGGCAAATCACTAAAGCACATATATATTCACTTTCTAAATGTTTACTCCTATATCTGTCAAAGTGAATCTATCAGACTTGATATGATTTATAAACTGCCTTTGGAGTTCTAGCACTACTGGCTGCCTGTCAAAATCCCAATATTTTTCCAATTTTTATTAATGCAATTGTTTGAGGTCTTCACACTATTACTTAATTCTGTCTAGTGTATATTAGCTATGTGGTAGTGAATATCAAATATATGAAAACAATATCTAAAGTGATTTTTGTCTTTGATTGCATTATCCAGAGACACTTGATAGGTGATTCAGTCAAACTGAAACAGCTAGAAATTTCAGGATTTTTACTGAAGCCCCAGACTTCTCCCTGGCATTACATTTGCACCAATAAGGTGTTCATGTAAATATTTCTCATTGACACCTTTTTTCTCAAACAGTTTGATATGCTGTCCCGTTGTTCCTTCCAGTACCTTGAGTTCAACAAAACCCATTAAGCCATCTTCAAAGTCTCTAATTTTTCATTTTAAGTTATTTAAAACACATGTTATATTAAATAGTTGATTTTCTCAATAATGATTGAAATTTTATTTTATTACCTTATTTATATTTTTCAAAAAGCTGTGTTCTCATTTCAGTAGATATAAATTTTGCAATAAGTAGGACCATAAATCTAAATTGTGGCAATATGTTTACATTGTTTTTTTTGAAATGTTATCAAGTATTTCAACTCTGAAAATGTTTGATTATTTTTAACCATACACTAGAGTTTAAAATTCTAGTAGTTTCCAAATTTTTCTTTGCTTGATCAATACTCTGACAACATTTTTTCTGATTTTTATTATTTCAAATGTTTTACTGTATGAAGTTGATTTGTGATGTTATTTTTTTCTCATTGATGATCACAAGTGTTCCTTATTTGAAACACGATTGCCATTCTGACAAAATAGGTAAGCGTTTAGTACTTTGATCTTTTCACAACCCAATTTTCAAGCACTTTTTGCATACAACGTTCGCATCATAAGCAATAATAAGCCATTCCTATTTTTACTGAAATAATCAAGTGCTTTTCATTCCAGAAATA
This sequence comes from Lagenorhynchus albirostris, assembly GCF_949774975.1. Lineage (NCBI taxonomy): Eukaryota > Metazoa > Chordata > Mammalia > Artiodactyla > Delphinidae > Lagenorhynchus > Lagenorhynchus albirostris. The sequence goes on from NC_083101.1 coordinate 13,840,647, forward strand.
CAAATTACTTATTTTGTATCAATTCTTGCCTACTATCAAAAGACGTTCCAGACTGTTCTGAATTTTCTGCAGCATCAGATGATTCCCAAGCTGCAGTTTTGTTTGTTTTTTTAAAAATTTTTTTGGCTGCATTGGGTCTTCATTGCTGCGTGCAGGCTTTCTCTAGTTGTGGTGAGCGGGGGCTACTCTTCATTGAGTTGCGCTGGCTTCTCATTGCTGTGGCTTCTCTTCTTGCAGACCATGGGCTCGAGGAGCGATGTCTTCAGTAGTTGCAGCACACAGGCTCAGTAGTTGTGACTCACAGGCTCTAGAGCGCAGGCTCAGTAGTTGTGGCACACGGGCTTACTTGCTCTGTGGCATGTGAGATCTTCCTGGACCAGGATTTGAACCCGTGTCCCCTGCACTGGCAGGTGAATTCTTAACCACTGCGCCACCAGGGAAGTCCCTGCAGTTCTCTTTTTTTATAAATTTATTTCTGGCTGCCTCGGGTCTTCGTTGCTGCATGAGGGCTTTCTCTAGTTATGGCAAGCGGGGCCCACTCCTCGCCGTGGTGCGCAGGCTTCTCATTGCAGTGGCCTCTCTTGCTGTGGAGCACGGGCTCTAGGCATGCGGGCTTCAGTAGTTGTGGCACACCGGCCTAGCCGCTCCGCAGCATGTGGGCTCTTACCGGACCAGGGCTCGAACCCATGTCCCCTGCATTGGCAGGCAGATTCTTAACCACTGCGCCACCAGGGAAATCCCTGCAGTTCTTTACTGATACCATTTCTTCTTTGTTCTCCTGTCAATTCAGAAGATTCATATTTATGATAGTTAAAAGGAAATGTTAAGAAAATTTTGCATACTTTGTTATCTAGTCATTCTGGGTGTTAGTTTTTAATATATATAGATTTTGAATTCATATAAATATTAAAACACCACACACTTACCATTTACAAAAGAATTGCTGCTCACTAACAATAAACCAAAATAAAAACTAAACTACTTAGAATCAAGGGCAACTATGTGGTTCAAGGATAATGATGTTATTATCCTATGATTAGTGTTTCTCCTAAAGCACAGGATGCATAGAGTAGGTGAGGGTATAAATGAAAGAAAGATGAGTGATTGTTGAAACTGAGGTTGATTAATTATTCTCCCTTCTGAATATGCTTGAAGTTTCCCGTAACAAAAGGTTTTAAAAAATAATAAGCCCCCCTGCAGCCACACTGCTTACCATGACAGGGGCTGACTTGGCAAATCGTGCTGGGAAGGGTGTTTAGATGTTGCTGCAACAGGAAGTCATGTAATAATGGTCACCGGGAGAGCCTAAGAACATTAGCTTGAACTAACATGAGTACACTAGAATTTATAGTACTAATTAAAGTTTACCATTTATGCATTACTATTATATGCTATTTAGCAACAGGTTCAGAATTTTTTCAGGATTTTAAAAAATGTTTTTCTTTATTTATTTTTGGCTGCATTGGGTCTTCATTGCTACACGTGGGCTTTCTCTAGTTGCGGCGAGTGGGGCTACTCTTCATTGCGGTACACAGGCTTCTCAATGCGGTGGCTTCTCTTGTTGTGGAGCATGGGCTCTAGGTGCACGGGCTTCAGTAGTTGTGGCACGCAGGCTCAGTAGTTGTGGTGCACGGGCTTAGTTGCTCTGTGGCGTGTGGGATCTTCCCGGACCAGGGCTCAAACCCGTGTCCCCTGCATTGGCAGGCAGATTCTTAACCACTGTGCCACCAGGGAAGCCCGAGGATTTAATAATTAGTATGACTCTGCCAGAGTTTAATAACTGGATATCAGTCCTGAATTTATAGCAATGAATTCCCTGTCCTGGACTCAAAAAGTTTCCAACCTAGCAGAGGAATCAGGCATGTGGAGTGAAACATTATGATAGAAATTCAAGTATAATGGAGTAAGGGGAAGACAGATACTTTTGACAAAGAGCATCAGGGAATGTTTACTGGATACTGTGAGAACTGAAGATGCGTTTAAAGATGGGTAGACATTCAACAGGCCAACACGAAGAGGAATGCATTCCAGGCAGGGAGCCAACTTCTTGGCTACGTACTAGTTCTGTGGGAATCCTAAAGTTATCCTCCTTAAAATTTTCTAGTCTTTCGCATGTCTTGCACTTTTCTACGAAGTTGCCCATTGCCAGCTACCAAATCCTTTTTTATTTTCCTGTGTAACATATGGAGATTAATATTGTTCAACTCTAAAGAGATTCTTTTAATTCCTGGTTCTACAAGAGTAATAATGAAAAGCACTTATATATTGCTTACTGTGTTCTAAGCACTTTTCATATAGTAACCCATTTAATCTCACAACAGTTCTGCAGGGTAGGTTTTACTGTGATGCCCATTTTTTGGATGAGGGGTCTGAACTTCATTTGTCTGGGGTCACACAGCCAGGAAGTGGAAGAGCTGGGGTTTAGCCTGGGGAGCCTAATCCCAGAGTCTGAAGTCTTTTTTTTTTTTCACACACACACACTGTATTTTATTTTTACAAGAGATAAATAAACTGACACCAAGCATTGTAAATGAATGACCACAACAAAAGCAACAATGATTGCAATTACCAAACACAAAACACACTCACACTATGTCATAATATTGCAGAGTCCGAAGTGTTAACCACATGGACATTGCCTATAGCCATTAGCCTGTCAATAGAAATTTACACTGAATAATAAATAGCCTTGAGGAACTGGAATTCTCGAAAGAGTTAATAATTTTGACATTGTGACAAGAATGTGATAACCTTATTTGTGTGTTTCTCAGGAGAAGCTGCTGCTGAGAAAGACTCTGAAATCACCTTCATTAAAAAGACAACCTGTGTTAACGCTGACCTGGAAGAAGGAAAACAGTACTTAATTATGGGTAAAGAGGCCCTGCAGATAAAATACAATTTCCATTTCAAGTAAGTCACCAATATTTTGGAGTCTCTGATCTTCCCTCCAAAACAGAGTGCAATTTATTCTTAAACACACTGCGTGTTCTTACGTGCCCTGCTGTTAATGCGCAAACCATTAGGAGCATAAATGAAATAATGTGAGTTTAAAACAAAGAGCTCCTCAAAACCACCAGGGTAGCTAAGGACGCACTGAGGATAAACCAATTGAGTGCTCAGGTCTGACAGTGAATCTGGGGGTGCTCATTGACCCCCCTTTACCACATGTGTTCCCTCAGTAAGTTCTCAGGCTGTTGTGTTTTAAAGAGGACAGTGTTTGGATACACGTTTTATTATCTGTTTTTTAAAAATAGACATTGAAACAGATGCTGTTCCTGCCTTTAACCATGGGAGCCCCAAGCAGCTTATGATCCCCAGGGTTTTGTGGACCTTCCTGGGGAGAGACGGGTCCAGAAGTGTTTGGCCGGCAACCTGATCCCTGGGCACCTGAGCAGCCTGGCCTCAGCTGAATTCAGCTCTTCTCTCTCTGTGGCCATCATCACAAATGCTTTGTTTGCATTATTTCTTGTCAGGTACATCTACCCGTTAGATTCCTTGACCTGGATTGAATATTGGCCCACAGACACCGGGTGTCCATCTTGCCAAGCATTTTTAGCGAATCTAGATGAGTTTACTGAAGACATCTTTTTAAATGGCTGTGAAAACGCCTAAAGAAGGTCAGCTGCATCCAGTTTTCACTATAGACTCCTGTTGAAGTTTCTTCCTTTTTTTTTTTTTCGAGCGTTCACAGCTGGTCTTATTTGGAGAGCTCACTCTACTTAGAATTAGGGACACTTGCTTTTATTAGAGAACGATTTTAAGAGCAGTAACTCTCTGAAATAACATGTCCTTGGGGGGCATGGAGACAGACACTCATTCCAAGGTTATTGGACACCAGAAGCAATAAATTGGAACCCTCCTAAAACCTACCACTCAGGAATGTTTGCTGGGGATGAAAGAATAGCCCCATTGAAATGTAGTATCTTACAAAAACATGGCCTTTGCTTGAAAGAAAATACCAAGGAACAGAAGACTGATCATTAAAGCCTGCCTTTGCTTTCAAAATGTGCGAAAAAGCGTGTTATTTTATGCTAGGTCAGCTTCAACCACACAAAGACAGGCAAATTGAGAGAGGTAGAGAAAGCAGCCCGGGAGATCTGAGAAGGCCTCACCTCAGAGCCCTCAGCAACCTGAGAAGGTAGGAGACTTGCCGTTGCCCCCTCCCCTCCTGTTGCCCTCTCCTTACCCTCATGGGGACCCCTCTACTCCCCTCCCCACCCACCCAGCACATACTCATTTCCCCTGGAACTTGTTCTCCTGGAAGGCAAGCAACCTAATGAAGAGAAATCTAGTGGGAATCAGGAGCCCTAACCAGGTCTCTGAGCCTCCACTGGGGGGTTATAAATGAGGATTTCTAACAGAAGGCTCATTTTTAAGTGACATTTTGCAGCACTTGAGATCCTATGGAAGAATTCTCACATACATTCCCATTTAATGTATCCAGAATCTCACGAGGTACAGAAATTATTATTATCCCCATTTACAGATGAGGACTTTGAGGCTCAGAAAAGTGAAGCAATTTTCCCAGCCTAGTAAGGGGCAGAGTGGGAGACCAAACCCCAAGGCTCACTCACAGTCCAAATACATCCCTCTTCCACCTCTCTGCCCCATCCTATTGCTCGTCGGGTTTAATTTCCTAAGACCAAGTCAGGATGCAGGTGGAGTTTCTTAGATTTAGTTTAACCAGCCCCACTGAAATATTACAAGGAAACATAAACTCTGGGTGAAACAGTAATAGTGACTAAAATGCATTCCCTTTTTGAAAAATCTGCCCCTTACCAGTTAGGTGAAACTACACAAGGCCCTGCAGTGTGCCTCCTAAGTTAAACTAAGATTTTCCACTTCCAGGAACTAAGGATTTATTTTTGTTAATGTCAAAACTCACATTGTAGGCACTCCCTTGGCAAAAACAACCAGTGTGTCCAATATGCCCAAACTCTCTGCCAGCGAGGGATGAAGGGCCCCTCTAGAGCAGGCCTGAAGTGCCTCCTGTCACCTTCTTGCTGAAAGCAGGGTGGGTAGGACCACTGCAGCACCCCCGAGGCACCAGCGTCTCTGAGCCTTCACATCGCCTTCTCCTTGAGCACTGTTTCAAATAGGTCAGCCACAGTGGCCTAATTAACCCACAATGCAGCTGAGCTTCCAAACATCAAAGCAGACCTTTGTGAGTGAGCCTGGATCCCTGAGAAATCCACCAGCTCCTCTTCAGCAAACTCCTAAGTACTTAAACATACTTGCTTAGTGAGGCTTTCCTGACCCTCCACACAGCAGGGCCCCTCCTCAACCCTGCAGTTCTCTTCCAAGGTACTTGCAATTATTTACTTACTCATGTATAGTTCTTTGGTGTGCCGCTTCCTGGCTCTCCTGTGAGCTCCATGTGGGCAAGGTCTGGGTCCTTTCTCTTCATCACTGTCTCCTGTTCCTGGCACAATGCCAGACACATTCTAGGGACTCAGCAAGTGCTTGTGGATTCACCAGTGAGTGTGGGGCATCAGGAGACCCGGGTTCTAGTGTGGCTGTGCCCCTGGCAGGGGTTTGGGACAAGCCTCTTCACCTTTCTGATGGCCTGTGAAACAAGGGAGTTGAAACAGTCTAATGCCTCTTTTATCTAGAGCTCGAAGAAGAAATTTTACAATCTTATGAAACAGAAAACAAGACTACGTGGCATGTAAGCACCCAGATGTTAGGTATGTATTTCTTCCTATAAATGTGGAGGGAACTCAGAGACGTGAATGAGTATGTGAGTTGGAGGAGCTTCCAAAGGCTTCCTGGAGATGGACAGCAGGATTTGGGTAGGTAGAGAGGGACAGGAGGGTCTTTCTGGTTGAAGGAAAAAGCACAAGGCAGGTTTCCACTGGGGGTAAGCAAGACAATTTAGGTGGTAAATAGTTATATGCTTATTTTAACATGTATTAGAAAACTATACAATGAGCACAACAAAGCCATGATATAAAATTCTCTTTGAAAATAAATTTATCTGTCAAAAAGTCTATTTAAGGAGTTTTTAAGTAAATAAAAGTATAGGTTGTTCTAAGGGCAAAACTCATGAGGTTGGCATGTACATACTTGAAGTTTAGGAAACCCTGTCTTAAGAAAATATGTGGAATTGACAACCAGCCAAGCTTAAAGCAGGGAGCTTGACTCCTTATTTCTCAGCGAGGGGTTCTAAGCCAAAGTCATGCTCAGTTTTACTTTCCAGCCCCTGTGATGCTCATTTATTCAGCAACATCCAACAAATATGTTCTGATCGGTCATCGCAGGTCAGGCCCAGTTCTAGGAGGTTGGTACCTAGATCCTTGCCCTTGTGGAACTTAGATTCCAGCGGCCGGAGACGTGCAGTAAATAATAAAGTCAATAATTAGGGGATTGACCTTGAATGTTGGCAGGTCATAAGAGCTGTGGGAAAAAGAAAAAGCAGAGCAGACTAAGGGAGATTGGGAGTGGTGGACTAAGGGAGATTGGGAGTGGTGGACTAAGGGAGATTGGGAGTGGTGGAGAGAGGGGTTGCAGCTCAACAGAGTGGTCAGGTCAAGGTGGGCTTCAGTGAGAAGTGAGACTCGAGCAAAGACTTGAAGGTGGTAAGAGTGAGCCATGTGGTGATCTGGGGGCTGAGTGTTCCGGGCAGAGGGAGCACCTAGTGCCCGAGCTGAAAACAGGAGCACACCTGGTATGTTCCGGGAAGAGCAGGGAGGCTGGCGTAGCAGGTGCAGACTGAGCAGAGGGGAAGTAGGTGGAGACAAGGTCAGAGAGGTCACAAGGACAAGATTGTGCAGGTCATGGACAGGGTGCTGGTTTTACTCAGAGGGAGAGGGGAGTCACTCCAAGGCTCGGAGCAGAGCAGTGACATGGTCTGTCTTACCTGTTAGGAGGATCATGCTACTGCTCCACTGAAAATGAGGCAAGGGTCAAAACAGACCAGTTAGGAGGTTACTGAAGTAAACCAGACAAAAGCTGATGGAAATTCAACAAAGTTGAGTTTATGGAGCTTCTCACTCAATGGATGTTAGAAAGAACTTGTTATAGGATTTGGGCTTGTGATGGATTATTTGGGGAGGGTTCAGGGAAGTGGGCTTTGCTCTGGGATGGATGCTGTCAGGAAGCAGAGGTAATCCTCTGATTGAGCGTATTAATTCTTATCTAACTGGGAAGAAAAGAAGAAGCAGTCCCTCACATTAGTCAGGAAAGGGGGATATTTGGTCATTCTTGCATTTCAGATTATATTCTTGTTTTATTCTCTGCTCAAACATGATTATGGAGCATTCTTTTTTTTTGTCTTGATCCATTTTGTCTGATGCCGATGTTCTGTGACATCAGACACAGAGAACACCACAGCTTGGCTCTGAGAACCAGGCCAGCTCCAAGGGACACTACCAAGGGACACTAAGACCCAGCTCCTAGTCTAGCTCCCAGCTGTCAAGGGCTACTCTCCCCTTTCACAGACCCTTCTTCCTAGAAAATGTATACTTGGGACTTCCCTGGCAGTCCAGTGGTTAAGACTCTGCGCTTCCACTGCAGGGGGCGCTGGTTCAATCCCTGGTTGGGAAACAAAGATCCCACATGCCACGAGGTGCTGCAAAAAAAAAAAAAAATTAAAAAAAAAACCATATGTGCACACAATGGACAAATCTGCATACTATTTCAGAGGCCCCTTGCAAGTGCACACATTGACCTCATGACTGAAAACCTCTGTCTCAGAGCTGGGAATTTAGCAGCCAAATCTGGGAGGTTCTCAGAGATACAAAGAGGAAAACCTGCAGCCTAGGTTTTCCCTACTCCTGAAATCAGACTGATTCTGCGAGTTTAGTGTGATGTGAGAAATGTGTCACCAGGGGCACGATCTTTAACTTTGACTGGAGATTAAAATATCCCTTTACGCCTCTGAATCAGAAAGAAAGGCAGAAAGGAAGACAGGAGGAAGAGAGGAAAAAATGAAGGAGAGAGGGTGGTGGGTGGGAGGAGAGGGGAGGGAAAGAGGGAGGAAGGGACAGGGGTTTGTTTAAAGATGAGAACTCCATTTCTAAGAACCTTCTGGATTCTTCTTGGTTGGCAGGGTCCCCACCCTGACAGACATGTTGGCAGAAACCGATCCATTCCTTGGAACATGGTGTCCACTCCTTCACTGTTTCCATCATTATAATCAGATATGTGTGTATTACGTACACCATCATGAGTTATATAATCCTCAAATGTCCAAACCAGGAAGGACCTGGGAAAACAGGCCCAGAGGAGCGGCTTCCAGTGGTCACAGCTCTGCACAGCGCAAGGGCTGGGACACGAGCCCAGGGCCTCTGACTCTGAGCTCAGTGTTCTTTCCACCACACAGTTGAATGGAGGTTACAGAGAAATCAATTTGGGCTCCCTGCAAAGAAGCATTTCCTTAGAGCCAGAGCTGTTCAAAGATAGACTAGGCTCTCTAGGAGGGACCAGGTTCCCCATCACTACCACTGTCCAGGAATGTTGCAGGAGCTCTCAAGGTAGGAGGTTGGCCCCAATGACATCCAGTGTCCCTGCCACTCTAAGAGGCCATTAACAGAAAGGAAAACATCTCTTTTCCTTCCTTACACCTCCATTTTCACATCTGAAAATAATTCCCACTTCAGAGGATTTCTGTGAGACTTAAATAACACAGGTCATGCACATAAAGTGATGAGCACAGGGCCTGGCACGATAAGTGTAACTTGCCGTTGTTAATAATACAGCCCTGGCACATGCTAAGTGATGAATTCAACAAAGTTCTTGCCTGGCGTCATGCTGATTGCATTTCGTGGAGTATTCTGTTGACATATCACACCCATCCTGTGGTGATTGTCATCATCCTTACTGTTAGGAAGGAAGCAGCTGAGGCCCCGGGAGGCTCAGTAATTTGCCCCAGGTCTCATACCTTCATGAGCAGTAGGGCCACAACTCAAATGTGCATCTTTTGGGCTCTGGCAGCCATGCTTCAGCGTCTGAGCTGACCGCCTTCTCACACACGAGAAGGGTAGGAACATGGTCATCGTGTAATCCTAGCAAAGTCTCCGCCTCCCTGGGCCTCAGCAGTGAGTATGTTCATTATATGCTCTCTAAGCTGTGCCTGTGCTAGGTCCACAGGTGAGGCAGAGTGAGGCCGACGAGGGCTCTGGGGACAGGTACTGGGGCAGTGGGAGCACTGACATTGGTGTAGGAAAATGAAGGAAGGTGGCATCAGAGAGAAATTTCATAGATTTGCAAAATGTGTCCTGAAATCGTCTTCCACGTGGATATAACACAATTTGTAAAACTCTGAATTGACAGGTTCTCCTACCTCCCCTCAAAAGACTCTAATTTGCCAGTAGAGTTGAGGTTTTTTTCTTTTGTGAGCCTCCTACATAGAATCATAAAATACTGAAGATAAAGATTCCCTAGAGATCATCTAATCAAACTCTCCCCGTTTCACAGATGAGGAAAAAGGCCAGGAAAGAGCAGGGACTCTCCAAGGGTCCCATGTGGGAATCAGGGATGGAACCAGAGTGCCAAGCTCCTCTTCCCCATATTAGTGCCTGGTGTCTGCTCCCACCAGCTGGGCCTAGGGGCAGACAGGCAGAGACCAGAGCCCAGGGGGTGGGGCCCAGGGCTAACATTGCTAGCAGATGAGATGAGAGAAACCAGACCTGTCCTGGAAAGAGTGATTTTTGTTTGGCTGTAGTTGTGTGTGTGTGTGTGTGTAAAAGACAGACACAGACAAAGGAGTGGTTACTATGGGGAAGTGACAAGGGGAAGAAGTAAGACCTGCCCTGGTTAGGGACCTTGGGAAAGTTCCTGAAGCTCGTCCAGCCTCTCGGTTTGCCTCTCTATCCAGTGAGAGTAGGATGAGCAGCCTTGAAGGGATGTAAGGATTAGAAATAACACCTATGAGCCCACTCAGGGAGTGCAGCCTGTGTAGGCCAGCTGGCTGTGATCTCTAACTCCCACAGCTCCCTGTGCCTCTGTTCTTTCTTTTGGAAATGAGGTAGTAATTTCTCTGGGCCCAACATACAGGGTTGTTGCAGGATGAAATCAGATCAAACAAGTGAAAGAACTCTTAAGCTGTAGAATTTTGAACAAATATGGAAATGGCATTAATAATCAAAAGCATCTTTGTGCTGATACCACAGGCAGAGACTGCCTGGTGTGGTTTTAAAAGATTAGGAAAGTGTCCGCTATCTTAAAAAACAATCTCCCCCTAGTGCCTCAAATTTCTCTATTAAAGCTTCATTCCTTTGGTCCTGTAGGCTGGCAGTCTTAGAGCAGTGCTTCACAAAGTGCTGAAATGCACATTCTCGGGCCCCACCTCAGACCTACTGAATCAGAAACTCTAGAATTGGAGCACTGAAATCTATACTCTAAAAAGATCTCCAGGAAAAGCATAGGCACATTAAAATTTAAGAAGTATTGTGTTAGATCTTGTGAAAATGCAGGCTCTGATTCTGTTGGTCTGGGGTGGCCAGAGATTCTGCATCTCCCAGGTGATGCCTATGTTGCTGGTTCTTGGACCTAACAAGGCTCTAGATTGTTCTATAAAGTCAGGGATTCTCACATAAAGGGAAGCAACCTTTAACAGCCGACACTTTAGTTGAGAGTCGTGCACAAGGCCTTTCAGGAATGGGTCGCAGAAAAGACTGAGGAATTCTGGGGACAAGAGAAACACAGGGCAGCAAAGAGAAAGAGGTCTTAAGAAAAAAAGAGGGGGTAGGAGGTGCTAAAAGAAAACGAAATTGCCTTTGTAGAATGTGGCCCGAGCAGGTCTGGGCATCAATTTATCCTTTTACTTACCAAGTGCTGGCTACATGTTAGGCACTGTGATATGTTCTTTACGTTCATTAGCTCAGTTAATCCACAAAACAACCCCATGAGTTTCGTACAGAGGAATAAACTGAGGAACACAAGTCACTTATCCAAGTCACTCAGCTAATAAGTGGTGGAGCCGGGATTTAGAACTCAGGCAGCCTGACTCACTAGCACTAATTCCACCTCAAATTTGGCCTCTGCCCTCAGGAAGCTTATAGTCCCATGAGGAATATGGGCGAGGACTGATAATGACCCACACTTGAATGATGCCCGTCACGTGCCATATTCTGAGCACCTTACATACAGCTGCTGTTTTAGCTCTTGTAGTGGTTCTACAAGACGGGGGCAGGGCGCTGCTGCATGGGCCTGGCTGTGTGTGGAAGTGCATAGAACAGGTCTCTCTGTTCCTGTTGGTTTATGTATGGAGGTACTCATATCGCCCAGTGTTCCATGTCCTAAGCAGGAAAGCTTCAGTCCAGAAACAGCCTCTGCAAAGGGGCCTCCAGAACCGGGTCCAAGCCCCACTTTGCATCCTCAGCTTCCCACCCCTTCACCACTTCCCAACACCGCCTCCAGGATGGCCTCCCTGCTGAAGAGCAGGGGCACTGCTCTCTTCTGCCCACCTTGGCTCCTATAGCCAGACCCAAGTTCATGCAACAGAAGGCCCTGTCTGCCTCAGGCAGGCCTGGAAGACCAGGCTGTTGCCCCTCCAGACAGGCACTGGATGAGGGCCCTGCTGAGCTGGCTAGTCACTACTGCTGCTGCTGCTGCGGGCCCTAACCCACCAGAGGCAGCAGCTCTGACCTGCACCTCCTCCCCTGCCATTTCTAGCACATGCCCTCCCCACCTCCCTCCCCCACATACCAGAAATCACTACCTTGGCACGGGGGATTCAGAAGGTTGCCTAACAGATGAAAACTGACCTAACATCTTTGCAAACCTATTTGACAATACATTTCAAGAGCCAAAATATGTTTATATCCCTTGATCCGGTAATCCTCCTCCTGATGGATTATTTATATAAATTCCCAAAAGCAGAGGGGGCAGGGAAGTTCATACACAAAGATCTTCTGTGCAGGATTAATGATTTATTCAGTAAATATTTATTGAGTTCCTTCTATATGCCAGGCATAGTTCTAGATGGTGTAATCAAGATAAACAAGGTCCCTGCTCTCCTAGGGATTATGGGCAGAAAGACGATAAGTATCTACATAAATGAGAAAAATAATCTATTTACTAAATTATCTGCAGGGAATTAAAATAAAGGTCTGCAACTGAGAATAACTGGGTGACTGCTCTTGATGGGGTGGTCAGGGAAGTTCTCTCAGATGTCACTAAATAACATGACATTTAAGCCGAGATGCTCAGGCAAGAAGGGGCAGCCATACCAAGGCCCAGAGGAGAGCATTCCAGAGGGGAGGCCAGTGGTTCAGGAAACTGCAAGCAGGCTGATGCAGCTAGATCAAAGAAAGCAAGTGATGGAAAATGAGGTCGGAGGAATGGGAGGGGCCAGATTAATAGGATTTTGTAAGCATGGATGAAATGTCTAGATTTGATTCAGTAGGGAGTACTAAGCAAGGCAGGTGAGACCACATTATAGATAAGAAAGGGGCAGGGAGACCAGTTGGGAGCTATTGCAGCTGTCTTGGCAAGAAGTAATTGTAGCTTGAACTAGAATGGTAGAAATGGAGACGAAGAGACATGAATGGATTCAGGATATTTTTGGAGGTAGGGCTGAAAGGCCTTGCTAAAGGAATTGGGATGGCGGTGATGAAGACGAAGGACTCAAGGTTTACTCATGGATTCTTGGCTCGAGCTGCTGCAGGTGCCATTTATACGGCTGGGGAAAGCAGGAGAAGTTGCAAGTTTAGGAAAATAAGAAAGGAAGATGTTATGGTTTGAACTGTGTTCCCCCTAAAAGATATGTTGAAATCCTACCCCCCAGCGTCTCAGAATGTGACCTTATTTGGAAATAGGGTGGTTGCAGGTGTAATTAGTCAAGGTAGGATGAAGTCATACTGGAGTAGGGTGGGTCCTTACTCTAATGTGACTGGTGTCCTTATAAGAAGAGGGACATTTAGACGCAGAGACAGAGGCACACAGAGTGAAGAACACAGCCACATGAGAGAAGCCAGCCACGTGAAGAATTTGATTCACACAGGAACTAGCAGTAAAGGCACATGGATATTGAGTCCCTCGACCTGTGCATGTGAGGCTCCTTCAAATCCCCGCAAGGTAGGGACCTGAAGCCTGAAGCACAGCTGAACATTCAGGTGATGGTTAAGTGGCTTTAGCTGAGGGGAGCACAGGTACTTAATTACTTCGGAAGAAGTGATCGAAGCAAATAGCACAAATTAGAAAAATATGATGGAAGACAACAACCCATTTTATAATAGCAAATATAATCAATACACTGAGTAAATAAGACTTGAAGTGTATAATCATAAATCAACTTTACTTTGTCTCCCACCCCCCTCTAAAATTTTTTTCAGAGGAAAGGGAGAGAAGCCCTTTTTCTGACCTTTGATGAAAACTCAAGCTTCCTACGACTTTTCTGATCATCTGATCATTCTCAGGACATAAAAACTCCTGTGACCACTTCAGTCACCAAACAAATTCTATTTTATAAATCGGTCCCATACAAAAGCAAAATCCAGGGGCTTCCCTGGCAGTCCAATGCTTAAGGCTCTTCGCTCCAACTACAGGGGGCATGGGGTTCCATCCCTGATTGGGGTAAAATCCCACATGCCGCACAGCACGGCCCAAGAAAAAAAGCAAAATCCAAACTTGATTTAAAGTTCAATCTTTTTTCCCAACCAGGGCTTGCTGCAGGTGGAACCCCTATAGCTGGAAATGGGGGCATGGACAGCTGCTTTGCCTTCCCCAGACTGCCCTCCCCAGTTTGCTAACTGTGGCCTCTGACCTCTCCAGGGCTAAGCGGTTGGTAGTGAGGAGACAATAAAGGGGAGCAGGAGAACTCTTACTCAACAGCACTGTCGTAAGATGGCTTTAAAGCTTACTTCTGTGTGGGCACATCTATGGAATTTTCAGACACTGCTCCCAAGCTCTGAGGACCTCTCACCCTTACACAAGCATCACATTACCTTGTATCCCATTGGTAACCCCTTCTGCAGCCCTAGGAATCCAGCGGTACCTTCAGTTTGTCCCCCTGTTGGACAGACCGAAGAGGCCTTCACATCAGTTCTTCCAGTGTGTGGCCCACTTCTCGTCCATGGGAACAGCATCCTTTGCACAAACCAGCTTTGGGAGTTCAGGCTGATCTGAGCAGCGCTATCTCTTCCTTGTCTTATTTGTCTAAGATGACACCCATCTCTCAATCTTTCGGTTTCTCTGGTGGCTGTCAGATGAAAGTCTACTATGTCTCCCCATCTCAAACCACCGTAGACACGAATTATGCTAAGTAGACTCCATGAAGTTCTTTTCTCTTGGTTTGAGAAGGGGGAAGCACAGCAGCTCTCTCCAACACATTCAATCTTTATTCAACCCTAATCTCCTAATGACAGAGCAGAGGGTCTCGGGATCTTTCTATAGCACCCTACTGCCAGGTGGTATAAAGGGTGCGCGTGCGCGCGCGCACACACACACACACACACACATGCATGTGTGCCCATATAGGGGGATCAATGATGAATCCAATGCTGTTTCTCAAGGGTCTCAATCTGTTAGGGAGACTAACACCTGCATCCATCAGCACAAGGCAGGATGGTTCCTTTTGGGCACAGTGGAGAATGCTCCACAGAGAAGGCAAGTTCTGAGCTGGGTCTTGAAGAATGACTAAGATTTGGACAAGCTGAAATGAAGTCTTTTCAGAGAGAGGTAATAATGAGAGCAAATGCCCAGCATGGGAACAGAGGGAGCTGTGTGGAGACCCCTGGGTGGCTTATTTCAATGAGACGTGTAGAAGATAAGGCTAAGCCAGACCGAAGATGAACAACACCAGGGGTTTGGATTTTTTCCTGCAGGAAGTGAGAAGTTTTGAAGGTTTGGAAAGGGTAGCAGGATGGAGGGCTGGGGAGGGCAGTGACTAATTCTTGGTGAAATGTGTTCTTCATTTCCTTGAGTCATTAACCAGGGCCCCATTAAGAAGAAAAACAAAACAAAGACCTTCCAGGACCTGCTTTCTTTTCCAGGAAAACCCTTGCCCTTTGGAACCTCTCACAACTTCAGCTTATAAAGACATCCAATCCTGTTTTTACTGTTAGCTAAGGGGCCTTGGCACAGCTGCCAGGACCCTCCTCCAAGCTATGGGACCCTCAGCTTCAAGCCTGATGGGGCTGTTCGTCCCATCTCGCCATGGTCCCCTGGAAGGGGCTGCCCTCTGGAAGAGGCTGAGGAGAGGGGCTTCCCTTTCTGAGCAGGAGGGCTATGGAAACCTTGCCTTTATGAGCCCAGCCACAAAGGCTCCGCCCTGGGCCCACTGGAGCCAAATGGGAAAAATCCAGGAGGTAGCAAAGCCAAGAAAACAGCAGGTTTGGATTCAATCCCAGCTCTCCCCTTCTTTTCTGATCTTGAGACCTCACTCAGCTTCTATGTCTTAATCTTTAAAATGGAAATAAAGTCATCTACCTCACAAGGTTGCTGTGAAGATTAAATGAGAGTTTGTGATCATAGCTAGCACATAGCAGATGCTCAATAAATATTCTCCCTCCTTCTTCCCCCAGCATCTCTCTATGTCTCAGTTTCTTTGCCTACTAAATGTGGTGGGGATTCAAGGATAAAGTTGAATCTGACGAAGTTTCCAAACCTCTGCCATCTGTCCCACAAGAGGTCCTGGGGAGAACAGAGGGCCTTTCTCTGCCATGTCTGAGCTCTGGGAGCCATTTCTTCTTTTATTATTTTCAACAATCAAAAAAAAAATCACACACAAAAAATCACAAAACCACTTAGTAGTAGTGCACATTGGCACACACTTGGAATGAGCCCACACCCCCAACCTCTCCCCAGTACCACCGCCTGACTCAGTTTCCCCATCTGTAAAGCAGTTGTGTCCCTTCGCCCTCTGCAACTGCCCACTAGGTCGGGAGGACGGTGCCCAGCAGAGGGCGCTCTGAGTGTGACCTCCTGGCCACCGCCCTGGGGAAAGGCACCCGGCCAAGGAAAATTCTAGTGAAAAAAACGAAGAAAGGATTCCAGGTTTATGAGTCCCAGACTTTGAAAAACAAAACTGCTGAGTTGTCTCCTGAGTTAGGGAAAAAGAACACCACAGCCGCCTCAAGATTTCCAGGAAACAATTTGTGAAGGCTTTGGGCAAGGCTGGCAAGGGGAGCTGGGGAGGCCTGGCTTGGGATGCTGTGGGAGGTGGGAGATGGGGGTGGGCGTGTGCCTGTGGGAGCTTGAGAGTTGGGATGTTCCTGGGCGGTTCTTGGGGTGGAGTTACGTGACTGTGTGGGTTTACATCTGTATGTGTGTTTGTGTGTCTGTGGGCAATCCCACAGGTATTTATTGAGCACCTTCTATATTCTTTTAGGTGATGGGGATGCAACAGCAAATGAAACACAGCCCCTGAACTCAGGGAACTGAGTTTACTGAGATGCAGAGTAGCAGACATTTCAGTTCAGAGTGCAGGCATCCCGGAGGTGAGTGGAGGGCAAATGCTGGCTTTGTGGCCAGGCAGCCTGGGATGTGAGTACAGCCACCCACCAGCTACATGACCCTGGAGATCCCTGATACTCAGTCTCCTTAGCTGGCAAGTGAAAATATTAAAAGGACATCCTAGGAGATAGCAAGCGTGTGTAAATATTTGATGACTGGTCTCTATCAGGTGCACACAAGGTCTAACCCTGGATAAGCATATATGGTGTGTGTAGTCCCAGTGAGCTACGTGCAGGGCATTAGCTCACCTGCTTAAGTCATGTGTGTGACATGCCAGGCTCTACCAGAGGTTGTAAATCGTGGCCCTCAGACACAGTTTGTGGGGGTGCTCATTTGGTTAGGGTTTGTTTTTTGGAGCGTTCTAAAAATCAAGACACTGCACATAAAAATCCAGATTTCCAGGTTCTCTTGAAACCTTGGAAGATGTGGCCATCCTGCAAGTATTTGCATGTGTGTGCCTGTATGCCACGGTCTCTGCTTCCCAGAGATGTGTCCTTTCCAGGAGCACCCTCCCTCCTGGCCGGCTTCCAGGCCTGTCCTTGGAGGGACTCCAAGGTGGCTTGGGAGAGCTCATGTGCAAACACATTCTCTGTGAACAGAGAAGCAGGACCAGGCAGGGACTGATGCCAGGGCCCTGGCCTCCCCACGCAGCTCTGGTTTCAGCAATCAGAGGGGATGGAGACCACTGTGGGCCCTCCCCAAGGCTCTCTGGCTGTGTAGCTGGATGCTGGTTACAGAAGATAGCAACCAAGGATGGCAGCCAGACAGACTAACTTTGCTTGTGTATTTGATTTTGCATTTTAAAAATTCCTGCATCCTAGCTCCAAAATGATTAAGGCAATGATCTCCCAGAAAAAGAAAATTTTTCTAGATGTCTATACTATGGTTCTTCTAAAGATGAGCAAATAGCCTCATGGTAGGAGCTAAAAATAGAACTGTTAAACACATTTTGGGAACCCACAGATGTGAAAGGTAGGATGGATGTTTTCCTAATATTCCTGGATCCTCTTAAGACGGCAAATAAGTCTCTCTTAATAGATACTTACTAGTGTGCGAGATGTAGGCTGGGTACGAGGGGACTACAAAGATGAATACACCCTGCTCCCTGGCTCTCGGGAAACTCAGTCTTGTGGAGAGATGTCCAAGAAGAAATGAATGCAGGAACAAGAAAGGACAGGGGTATTATTGAGACATTTGGGGTCAAAAGACACCAGAACATAGAAGAAGATGCCTCTGGACCTCTGATTTACAGTGCAAGCTCTTTCCCCAATCTGAGTCCCCGTTTCCCCTTTTTAGACAAGAAGCTCAGAAGAGATGAACAAACATCAAGCCCACGTTCACAACCCCAGCCCCCAGCTTGGGTATTCTTTGAGGGAACACAGGCTGCAGCCCTTTGGTTCTTAGCCTCTTACTCCCTGCCCCACATACTTGCTCCCAAGTCTTGGCTTGTGCTGGGAATTCATCTGGCTTGAGCGCTGAAAAAAATCCATCAGAGGAGGTTTTTCTCATTGCTTTTTCTTGAAAAAAAAAAGTCTGGAGTCCAAAAAGACCAGGCATCTAGTGGAAGCTTCCAGCCTCCATTATAGGTGTTCCTGGTCCAGGTGAGGAGAGCAGCCCCTCAACAGGTAGGAGAGTTGTACCCCTTCCCGAGCACCAGGGTTTGAATGGTTTAAGAATTTGCCCTGAAGGATTGTTCTGAGGTCATTCTCCCACTTTGCAGATGGGAAAAAGGAGGCCCAAGGATGGGATGGACTTTCCCCACAGTCCTGAAGTCAATGTCAGAGGCAGATCTCTTGATTCCTGAGTAAGGGCTCTGTTCACTCACTGATTTTTCTCTCTCAGGCTGAGTCCTCAGGACGGAGGGAGAGGAGGACCCCCAGGATACATTGCTCCTCAGGCAGATATCAACTGCTTTGGGGCTAGAACATCAAGATATTCTTGATCTGATCCAGCAAAGAGCCCGGGAAACCCAACCGCACAAATGTAAGTGTGAAGGAAGAGCAATAATTCTGTAGCCCAGTAAAAGGCATTGGAGGTCCAGGCACCCACCTTCAGAAGAGTCTTTAGGGCTTCCCTGGTGGCACAGTGGCTGAGAGTCTGCTTGCCAATGCAGGGGACGCGGGTTCGTGCCCTGGTCCGGGAAGATCCCACATGCTGCGGAGCGGCTGGGCCCATGAGCCATGGCCGCTGAGCCTGCGAATCTGGAGCCTGTGCTCCGCAACAGGAGAGGCCACAACAGTGAGAGGCCTGCGTACAGCAAAATAAATAAATAAATAAAAATAAGAAGAGTCTTTATTGCCAGAGTCCATGAAAGAAGGAATTTGACACGTAGCAAAAGCAAACTTTTAGAACAAGGCACGCAAGTGGCCAGAGATGGCAAAGAGAAGCAGCAGGTTGACCAGCATTGACCCAAAGTTGTCTGCCTTCCTCATTATTGGCCTCTTAAGAGCTTGTCTTTATCAAAGGGTCCATCTGCCAAGCTCTTTGCCTGGACCACTTTACCATCCCCGTGAGTGTCATTGGTACCTCCATCACAAAGTGAAATCCCCATGTCACTTTCAAAGTGGCCAGCCCCACAAATAATTGGAAAACCCCTAGGGACAGGTCTGGAGCCTACAATTCAAAAAACTTCTGAGGTGCTTTGTTTCTTTCCTTAAAATCTGGAAATCTACTGAGATAGGGAAAATCACCAGACATAGAAACTCCCTTCAAAAAAGAACCCCAGATTTCTTTTCAAATTTTTGTTAGAATGCTATTTCTAACTTCACAACACCCTGAAAAGGGCCAGGCCAAAGATACTTAATAAACATTTTGTGATGATGGCGAAATCATCATTAATGATTATTACCTTAAGTAAAAATGAGTATGGATAGTGTCTTGAGTATTAGTCATTCACTGAACAAATGTTTGACAGCCTCCTCTGTGCTAAGTCAGGGGAAAGAACAATGAAGAAATCAGACACAGCTTTACTTTAACACCTTTAATTAACTTAATTTCTCATATTCATATAATCCACATAGTCTAGTGGGGCAGAAAACTAGTTGTGAACAGGCACATTTTAGAAATTGCCAGTTATAATAAGTATAGTAAGAACCAGATGGAGATTAACAGAAGGAAACTTGGGACATTTTAAATCATCACACCAAAGCGGAGAAGGTGTACTATAGGCTACAGTTTTTACAAGATCATTTGGTATATTTCTTTGTTTTATTGTTGATATCAGCTGTGTGTGAGTTACCATGGGGAGGTATTGAATTTGGGTTGAGGAACCCAGGACAATTTGGTCTTCTAATCTACTAGGTGACTGATAACATGTAATCATCTGTTTAATTAAATTTCCTGGTTCGGGAACCAGAAGTTTACAGAGGAGATTTAGATGATGCTAGCAGGAAAGCTGTTCACTAATTGTTTTTACTAAACACAAGCTGTGAGTATGACAGGGACAAAGCCTGCAGCTGGCAATGAAAAGAAGGAATATAGAGGCAAAACGAGGAATGTTTGGTATTTATGAGTAGAGGAAGTAGTAGCCCATTATGGGCTCCACGTTTTAAGGGTTGCTGACAAACAGAAGCAGCCCAAATGGCTGGCATTAGCTGACTGGATATGCTCAGCTGGTGCATTCATATCTAGGAGGCAGCTGTCATGAGAACAGGAGCTCGGTCTGCCTCATTTACTGCTATAATCTGGGGCCTGGCTTTTGGAAAGGAGAAAAACAGTTTTCTCATCTCTTCTTGATGATCTTAATAAATGGAGCAAGGCATGTGATGTGCTCCGATTAGAGCAGTGTCACTGTGACTGATATTAAATAAAGTGTAGCCACTATTACTGTCACTGTTATTTTTACCATGACCACTGACCTCAATCCTCTAGATGCTTAGGCTCCAATCTGGTCCTGCCCCCTCACCACCTGCAAGGCTAATGACCCAGGCCAATGTAATCTTTCCCTCCTCCAATGCCCATCTGGACTATAACACATGGAAAGTCACAGTTATTGAAGAAAAGGTTGAACGGCTGGGACACTAGAGGCAAGCCAGCCCAGGAGAGAATCCCAGTTTCCACCTCTGGGACCTGGGAGCATCTCATTAGATCCATGATTTTTTTTAACCGTGTCCCTAGAGCCTAGAGGCCCGGACAGGGAGGAGAGAAGCCCAGCGCATAGGCTCCCAGCTGCCTGCTCCGCTTAACAGAGAATCCTTGCTTCTAGCTGGTTTGTACGTTTGGGCTCTTTGTGAAAAAGCATTTGAAGACACAGTCCCACAGCTAATACAAATTTTGAAAAAACCCAATGCATTCTATGATCTTTAAGGTCATTTTCCACTAAAAAACAAACACAAAAAAACTATGGACTATTATTTCTTGAATTATTGCTTAAGCATTCATCTATTTATCTACCGCCCCCCAAATACTTTAGTGGCAGGGAGAAAAAAAAGAGCACAAGTATCCTGACTCCTAGTCCAGTGCTCATTCCAAAATAGAAATATGTCCTCCAAAATATCACTATGGATTTCAGATGGGGGCAGAGAAGGAAGACACAATTCCTTTCATTCCAGTACTGAACTGTCAGCGCCTTGTCAGTTTTCACCATTTTTCTCTTCTGCATCTCAGAAGGGATGAAAAATCTCTCCTCTAGGAAACAGGGCAGGCCAGGAGGTGGTCAGACACTTACGGGGCTTGTCACACGTGCTCTACCATCTTCAATGCAGAATGGCTCACCAAACTTTAATTTTCCATAGTCCTCCTGGCCACTCAGTCCTTAGTTCCTTGCAGGAATCACAAGCTCAAAAGGCTACAAGGCTAGCAGGCAACTTCAATGTCAAGAGTCTGACAGCTGAAGGATTGGGGCAAAACTGGAGAATGGAAACCTTTTGGTGCTTTGTAGAACAAGCAGAGCAGATTATGGATGTGAGCGGGACTGCTGAGGGTCAAACATTCCCTACTTCCCTGTGTGTGCTTTCTTGTTCCCCAATCATGGCCCCAGGTTCATACCACCAGATCTTAGGCCTTAGCCAGATGGACTACTTTTCTTCTTAAACTTATTTTTGGGAAAAAAAAATTTTTTTTTCTACTGGGTAGAGATGAGTGGTCTCCAAAGGGTTTCGATTCCTTTCTGAGTCAGGTTAAGCCTCACTGGGCTCCGCTTTCGATTTCTGCAGGCTTGCCACTTGCTGAGGGCTCAGAGGTCCCCTGGTGATGCCCCCTCTATTTCAAGAGCCCCCAAAAATAAGTCGAGTGACTACAGATAAGTTTTTGGTACTTTCCAAAATTAAACTATTTCCCTTGGTAAATTTCCACCAAATGAGCTCATTAATCTGAAAACAGGATGTGGCACATGAAGACAGTAAAGTCAGGTTGCCTGCTCACTTACACTGGCCCGGGGCAGGGAGGAAGGGGGCGGGTGGGAGAGAGGTGGGAGCAGAGAAAGGCTTTTAGAGGTCCCACTGCACTGAGAATTAATGAATTTTTAAATCAGAGACTCAAAGCTCTAAATCCTTTTCTCTTAGAATTGAACGTGACCACAGAAGCCACCTCTGGTCAGTGTCCCACAGAAGGCCCCTGAGACCCTCTGTTTGTCTGCAGGCAGGCGCCTCCCCTCCAGGTAGGACCGAGGCCCTCCCTTCTCCAGGAGGATTCTATCCTGCAGCATCAGCTCCTCAGGCAGAAGCTGGGAGTTCTGCCCCAGGTGAGTGAGAGGCTTAAATACATCCCAGGTTAAAAACAAACAAAACCAAAGGAGTAAAACACAGTTCCCAACTCCAGTTGGTGTCAAGACAAAAAATGGGACCCTAATACGTAGAGAATGTAATGGGTGCCTCAGAGCCACAGAAAGGAAACAAAACCAACGAAGTAGGCAGGCTCACTCCTTCCTCAGCTAACAGTCCTGCAGATGTTAGGTCTTGATGGAGAAGGAGCCTTTATCAAATTCGCAAAAATAAAGATTGTTTGTACCTTTTAGACAAAAATTCTACCCCAACACTAAGTACCATAACTACTTTGATTGATATACACAAAATTCATAGGGAATAAGTGGCTGTGTGTGTGTTTAGACAAAACCAGAAACGGTTCCTGAAAACACCCAGTTCTGTGGAAGCCCCGTGCCTTCAGAACCGCTCTGTACATCTCTTCGCTGATTGCTCCAACCCAATAAGCTTGGACGAGCCTGACACTGTGCTAGGACCTTGCAGGAATCTAAGAGGGCTAAGACTTGGGTTTTGCTGCTGCTCGCCCCACCCCACGCGGGATTGCAGGCAGGCAGGGGACAGGATGCCGGTTCAAGTCCCAAGTCCGTGTTCGTTTAGTCTGCGAACACTTTGAGTCCCACACACGTGCCAGGAACTCGCGCGGGGAGAAGGAGAACGGAAGGTCAGTCTTCAGTGGAAAAACAGAGCCTGCGACGCCGTGGATGCCGCCCCGGGCCTAGTTTCCCCATTCGGGGAGCGTTCGCCCCGCCCCCGAGGCCGCCTCGGAAAGGCGGCTCCGGCTGCAGGAACCGGCCCCGGGCCCGCCCTCCCCGGTTTCTGCCGCCTGGGCCGAGTCCTCGCGCCACCGGAAGCTCCCGCCGGGCCGCTGGGAAGCGGCGGCGGCGCCAAGGTTGGTTGCACTGCACCCCGCCCCCACCCGCCTCGGGTCTGCGGGGGCTGCCGGCCGCCGCCCCAGCGCTCCCCGCCCGGGACAGCCCGGCTCCAGCTCTCTGGGGCGGGGGCGGGGGCGGGGGCTGCCCAAGTGCGGGACCCCCCCTGCGCGCCTCCGGGACCTGGAATCCCGGCTGCAGAGCCCTGCCCCGGACTCGCTGCCCCCGCCCTTCCTGCGGACGCCCGGGGCAGCCCTGCGGGGGCTCATCCTTGAATAGTCGCGGGCGCCGCTCTGCTCCCCTCAGTGCGCACGCATCCGGAGATGTGGCGGTGGCGAGACGGCCGTCACCAGCCCGCGCGGGGCGCACGAACGGGGCTGGGGGACACGGACAGGTCATCCGGCATCACTGAGCCGGGCGGGGGGTGATTGTGCTCCGGCTGCGGGACGCGGTGGGATCACAAAGCTGGGAGCCCAACCTCATCCTGGGGCGGCCCACCGGGACTCCCAGGGAAAGTGGGGTCTGGTCCAGCTGCGCCCCGAAGGACAAGTGGAAGGCTGGGGAGACGCGGGTGTAACAGTGCAGAGACTCCGCGTCTTCGAGGCCCGCGGCGGGGGGAGGCGCGGAGATGGGGCTGATGGCGGTTCAGAGTGGAAGAGAAGGGGATCAAGGAGACATAAGGAGGAGCAGCCACAGAAGTGGGGGCGGGGGGAGCACGGAAGGGGTGCAGGAGGCCACAACAAGGAAGGGAACTGGAAAGGAGGCGCCAAGAGGCGTGTCAGGTGCTGGCCACAGGGCTGGTTGGATAGAAACTGGGACAAGCCCCGGACATTTGGCACCCTCGACCTTGAGAACCTTGGGGAGATGGTTCCATGGAGATTGGAGTGAGGAAGCGGAGCGTCCGTGTAGACAGTATTTTCTAGGAGTTATGTTAAAGTGAGAAGGTGTAGATGTTGGAGAGGAATGTGGAATGAGGGTAAAGGGCGTTTTAAAGCACCATGTGTGGTTAGAACACAGGCTCAGGGCTCCCGAGTCCCCACTCACTATCGGGGAGTCCTTGGGCATGTCACTGAACCTCTTGGTGCCTCAGTTCCTTCTTCCGTAAAACGGGGATGAAGATGACAATACCTGCCTCATAGGGTTCACGTGAAGGTTAGATGAGATGGTGCCTGTAAAAGCACTTAGCACGGCACTAAAAGCACCTGTTACTTTTCACTTGCAATTATTAGAGCAGCTTGCGGTATTTTGCTGCTGATAGGAAGGAGCCGGGAGGCATTGAAGACAGAGGGGAGAGAAAAGGGAGCAGAGAGAAAGGGACCGAAGAACTTGGATGGAGAGAGAAATCTTGGGTTCCTGTGCCAAACCAAGGGAAGGAGGGAACAGGTGGGGACGCAGGGAAGTTTGCAGGTTTGGGGTATGTGGTTAAGTGAGTGGCTTTCTGATAGTCTTTCTCCGAAGTAGGCCTCAAGGTCGTTTGCTGAGAGGGCCAGGTCAGGGCTGGCCCAGGTGAGGGTGGAGGTCCTGATTTCCACTGCAGCAGTAGGGTAGGGTGCCATGCCCTCTTTGCCAGCGACCCCAGGCAGACTTGGCATCGCTCCCGGGAAAGTGGACAGTTGAATTTACTAGGGTCAGAGGACAACGGCAGACCTGCCTTGCCCACTTGTGAGGCTCATCTAAAGTTGATGCATGTGAAAACACGATATAAGCATAACTTACCATTTTAGTCTTTCTTCGTGACCTTGAGGAGCTGGAAGGGCTGTGGCCATCATCAATATCAAAGTTTTTTGGGCACTTCACTTGGGCCGTGCACCATGCCATGCTTTCACCCATGATCTCATTTAGTTATTACAAGTCAGGTGAAGTAGGTATTAATATTAACCCCATTTTGCAGTTGCAGAAACTGAGGTGCAGAGAAGTTACTGACCTTGTCCCAGGACCCACAGCTAGTAAGTGATGGACTCAGGGTCCCAACTCAGATCTGTCAGACCTCGAAGCCTGTGATTTGAAACTACTATGAAAGTTTGCAAAACCCCTAGTAGCAACCCAGCAGAATAGAAAGATGTGGAGGGATCATCTTTTCCATTTGGTAGGTGAGAAAACAAAGGCTAGAAGCTCTGACCTCCATCCTGGGCTCTGTAGGTTCCACCAAGCTGCCTTGTTTGTGCCTCTCTTGAATGGGAGGAAGAACACAGAGCTTAGAGTCCCACAGACCTGGTGGTCATCGTGCTGTACCACCAGGTGCTGTGTGACTTTGGACCAGGCATCTTGCTCCTCTGTGCCTCCACATGCCTGCGGAATTCCTAACAGGTTGCTCTAAGGAATAGGAAGGAAAATGTTGCCTGGGGCATGGTAGATGTGCCAGGAGCCATGCTTCCCACACAACCATGGATCTGCGTCCCACTTGGCTGCTAAGACCAACTCCTCGTGACCTTGTATTTATTTAGACCTTTGTTCTCCTCAGGGCCAGGAAGTGGTGGCGCCTGATCCGAGTCTGTGGCCACCTATGACTTCCTGAGTGGGGCCGTGGAGGGAGGGCCCTGAGCAGTCCATGGTCCTGAGGCCTCGGACTTCAGAGGGGAGGGCCAGGTGTCACACATACTGATGAAGAACGCCACGGGCAGGGCTGGACCATCAGAAGCCTTCCTGCTGGCCTTGGCCATGGGGCCCCAGAATTTTAGACCCCAGAGAAGTCTTGGAGATAATCCTGTTGCAATTCCTTTTTTTTTTTTTTTTAATAAACAGATGGGGTAACCGAGACCCGCTGTGCAAAAGTGACTTTTACCTAAGATACTCTGGACAGGGCAGAGCTAATATGCACGGAACTTGCATTTTTGGACCTGACTCCAGAACCCTGGGGATTTCCACTGGGGCAGTGAACACCCACACCGAGTATCCTAGGCTGCTCGGAGGTTCCAGGGAACATAGACAAGTCACCGACTGGGGCTCTCTCTGCTCCTGTCCCCTGGGGAGGAAGTGGAGGAAGCCAGTGGCAGCCTGAGGTCCTCCGACTGGGGAAACTCTGTGGTTCCTGAAAGTCCATGACACGGTTCTTTTTTCTCTCTGACTTGCTTTCCCCTCCCTCTTGCTCAAAAGAATGACTGGACACTCCTAGAGCCTGCAGTCACCATCCAGGGGATTTTTTTCACCACAAAGGGTAATTCCTGTCTCATCCCTGCTGTGACTCAGCTGTGACGTTGAACCGCACAAGCCAGTGAGAAGATAAAATCATCAGACTCCTGCACATCAGAGAGGGTGGCCCGGCCAGCACTCACCTCTTCTCCCAGCACAGACTCCACGGAGCTGGTCCCCTCCCCAGAGGAGCTTAAACAGGGGCCCCCCACCAGCCAGCCTGGGACCCTGAGATGGCTTCTGGCTCGGCCAGCAGCCGCCACCCGGCCCCCGATGAGAACGAGTTCCCCTTTGGGTGCCCCCCCACCGTCTGCCAGGACCCACCAGAGCCCAGGCCCCTCTGCTGCGCCGTCTGTCTCTCTGAGAACGTGAGGTGAGGGGTCGGAGGAGAAGAGGCGGGTGGGAAGGAGGTGCCAGGGAGGGAGCCCTCATGGGAGGCGGGGGTGAGAGGAGCTGTGGTTTTGGGCAGGTGACTTCACCTCTCTGGCCTCAGCTTCCACACCTGTTCCTCAAGGGTCCCGGACACTGCCCCGTCTGACTGTTGGTGGGAGGAGAAGTAGCCACAGAAAGACGTCAGCTCCCTTAGCAGAAGGCCATCCGGGGTCAGGGGGAGAGCCTCTGGGTCCAGCTGGGCTACTTACTGTGTGGCCTGTGCAAATTGTTTGATGTCTCAGCCTCCTTGTCTGTAAAATGCCTGTAAAGTGATTTTCTACCTCCCAGGATTGTTACAAGGCCCAGTCAATAACATTCCAAAAAATCCTTGTAATAATGAATATAAACTCCCTGGTAAATGACAAACTGCTGTACAAATATATCTTCTTCCACAATATCACCCATCACCTCAGACTGTTTGCTGGGAATGCTTTTAAAGGGGACTAGATATTTTTTGTATTCATATATTATACATTTATGGATGTATATATAAAATATGTATATATTTGCATATAAATATATACAATGCACACATTTTGCATGTGTATAAAATATACGTATATAATTTACATTGTATATTATATATTAAAATATGTGTATATTTATATGTAAAATATAAATAACTCAGAGAGGTGTGACATCAATATGATCATCAGTATCCCACCTTAAGCAACTATTATGTACCAACTGTGTGCCAAGCACTCTTTCCTTGTGTCTTCAGAAGCTCCTTGGAAAGGTGGATACTATTATTACCCTATTTTACAAATGAGGGCAGTGAGGCCTAATGGACAGATGAGGTCAGTTTGCCGCAGGTCAGTTTCCTGGCAGATGTGTTCTTAAACTGCCGTGCACCCCCAGCATGACCTTTGTTTGGGACTTTACAGTTTAAGAAGGTGGGAAACTTCTCAGGCAAGCTTGAGGAGTTCCAATGCTTTCACAAAGGAGGAGGCGGAGAGAAGGCGGAGAGAGGTGGTGGTGAGAAGGGCAGGTGGGGGGAGGAGCAAAGCTCGACTGGTTTCACCATCCTGGCTTCATCTCAGGCTTTTGCAGTGGGCCTCTTGGCTTCCTTCGCTGTCCTTCCAAAACCTGGCAGAGGCGGGAGAGGGATCCAGGCCTGAGGCCTGAAGAGCTCTGCCCAGCTCTGCGCCTGCCTCCCTCGACCTTGGTGGATCCATACGTCCTCTGAGGCCTCATTCTCCTTCCTGTAAAATGGGCCTGACCCGTGGCTCTCACTGAGGACCGGATCGCTTGGGAGCTTTGTTAAAGCACATAGGACCATGTGTCACCCCATTCAGAGTCCGGCACCCACTCCTGGTTAAGAACCTCAGGCTAGGTGTTCTCGGAGGCCCCTTCTTATTCTGAGAGGCCATGGTCATCTGTAATTACTAAAAATAAGAGACCAAAATAAAATAGAGGAAGCTGAGAAGAACTAATATAGCTGCATATCCACAATCCTTTATCTGAACCCGTGGGGTCAGATGTAGTTTGGAATGGAGAAGTTTTTCAGATTTTAGAAAAGCAAGTCAGTGCATTACTGTGTAATTCTTCCAGCGGGAATTGGGGATGCACCTTATAATCAAGCAATGAATATTTCTGCAAACATAAATATTCACACTAAGTGGGATAAGTAGGGGCTTGAATAGCCTCTAGTCACTTCAGATCAGGTTTGGCTGCCAGAGAAGCTCACTGCAAACTACAGGAAGACATTGGTTTGGGAATGGTGGGTCTGGGGTTGTGGAGCTGCACGCTCATTGGTATCAGCTGCCACACTGGGCAAGGGCTAGGCATTTGGAGCTCTGGGGACGGTGGTTGGTGCCATGGAGTCGTGAATGCCTCACTCAGTGGCATTTGTTCATGTGTCCCCAGGAATGGTGAGGATCGGATCTGTCCCAAATGCAAAGGGGATGACACACCATCTGAAAGGCCAGGAAGCCTTCTGTCTCAGGAGCAGGTAAGTTGGCACTGCCAGGAAAGACTGTCTGTCAGTTGTCTCCGTTGGCAGGGGAAGAGGCCAAGTAGGTATCTGCCCACCTAGTCCCTACCAGGTGGCTCCTTCCTTGTCTGAGTCTAGACTGAATTCATTTTGTCAGCAGTGAGGAGACTGACGTTTGCGGTGGGGAAGCAACTTGCCCCAAGCCACCTGGCCGACCCGTGACAGACTCAGGGTGAGAACAGCATCTAGACAGGGGTCAACACACCACAGCCTGCGGGCCCAACTCAGCCTGCCGCCTGTTTGTACGGCTTACGAGCAAAGAATGGTTTTTACACTTAAAAGGTTTCTAAAAATTGAAAGGAGAATGAGATTTTGTGACACATGAAAATTATAAGGAATTCAAACTTCCAGGTCCCTACATAAAGTTATATTGGTTCACAGCCACAACTCACTCATGTATATATGCCTTGCGTGTGGCTGCTTTTTTATTTTTAATATTTATTTATGTATTTATATTTATTTGGTTGTGCCGGGTCTTAGTTGCAGCAGGCAGGCTCCTGAGTTGTGGCATGCGAACTCTTAGTTGCGGCATGCATGTGGGATCTAGTTCCCCGACCAGGGATCGAACCTGGGCCCGCTGCATTGGGAGTGTGGAGTTTTATCCACTGTGCTACCAGGGAAGTCCCTGTAGCTGCTTATGTCCTGAAACAGCAGAGGTGAATAGTTGCAACAGAGGCCTCGCAGCCCAAAATATTCACTATCTGGCTCTTGACAGAAAAAGTTTGCCAACTCTTGACCTAGACAGTTCTTTCTGGCCCTGTTTGCCCTCAGACAGGGACAGGCCATCCTCATCTCACTTCTCCGGCTCTGCCAAACTGTGCTTCCAGGAATAAGATACAACTTTGGTAGTGTGAGGGGCCAAAGAGATACCCTCAGGCATCAGTTTAGAACCCCAGCCCTTCTGAGCTGGAGAAGGACCCTTGTAGGTAATCTGTCCAGCCCAGAGGTTCCCACATGTTGACCAGCACTGGTCCATTCCCACCAGTTCATGACAAAAATGATAAAAAAAAAAAAAATAAGGAAATTGTTATGAGTTTTTCTTATAAAAGTAAATTCTTTCCATTTATAGAGTCAACCTTTACTCTGAGATGATGCCCTTCCTATTCATGTCTTTGTATAAAGGAAATGATCGTGATAGGTGATAGAATTCGGGGGTAAAGCCTTTATTTAGTAAAATTTTAAAATGGCAATCTTTATGTTAATCTCCTAATTTAAAAAGCAAACAAACTGGTATTGGTCTGTGAAGCCAAAGCTTTAAGAATCCCTGCTGTAAATCTAACCCCCTCTTACACATGGGCCCCGACTCCCACAGGGGCATCTCATTGCAAAGCTCCCTCATGACCAGGGTCTCGCCAACTTGGCCACCAGCACTGTCCACACTGTGAGGCACTGGCTCCTTTCAACCAAAGCTCCACCCTTGCCCGAACCATGGCCCAGGGGTCAGGAGACTGGTGTCTGAGGATGGCTTTATAATTCAGTGCAAGGCTGAGATGACTCCCCAGTCTCCACCTGTAAAGTGAAGATGCTAGGTTGACTGTGCAGGGTCTTTCCAGCATCTGCAATGTCCCATTGCCAGTCAGTGGCTGGCAGGGCAGCTCTCCCTCCCGCTGTGGAACCAGAGGCAGGCAGGTCTCCACGCCTCCTAACCCCTTCTCCGCTCTGGCCCCTCTCCTGCAGAGAGTTGGAGGAATTTCCTGTCCCACCAGAGCTGGTTTTGAGGGCTTTCCTGTCTTCCTGTCGGCAACCCTCTCCCCGCGCAGGTCCTCAAGGGAATAATAGTAAGGCTCCAGTGCATTTCCCCAGAACTTTGTACTCTACAATGTGGTTAAGAGCTAATAGGATTAACACCCATGGAATAACTTTACAAGCCTCCCTATTTGAGATCTTTGTACTCCACCCTCGAAAGAGGACATGGGCTAGATGCTTTCTAAGGCACCTGCCTGCCCGAAGGCATCAGGGCTGTTGTTTTGACGTGTTTTATTCTTGCCTCTTAACAAAATGAATACAGATTCATTGGACAAATCTTAGATAACATAAAGATGAGATATTTTAATATCTCTCAACCCAGTAGTCTTAATTTTTTCATCTTTGTTAATGTGAAATCAGATGAAAGTAGAAGCGTTCTGATTAAAGGGGAGCCTGGAGCCCTGTCCTTTCGGTTACCCCACTTCCTTCTCCTGTCCCAGCCTCTCAGAGACACTGGGGATTCCTAGGGCCCTGCAGAGCACAGTTTGAAACTTGCTGCCTTAAACCAAATGAAGTGACTCTAATCATGGAATTACAGGCACTGAAACAGGCTACAGAGTGGGAGGAGGGTACACCCCCCAGTGGAAAGCTGGGGGGTGGGGTGAGCCAGTGGTCTGACACCTGCACAAAGCCACAAGTGGAAAGACCAGGGACTCCTTCAGCTTCTGACCCAATGGGAACTTTGGGGGGACTTTTGACCAAAGGAAAGCAGCTGATTATAAATCAACACTTTGCATACGTGGTGATTCTGCAGTCTGTGCATCTGGGGAAACCTGGGAAGTGAAGGTGGGGTGGACAGGCTGGGCCGGAGACCAGCTGAGCTAAGCCCCGAGGTGCCCATTCTTGCAACACTTTCCATGCCATCTGCTTGTCAGTTTGTCCTCCTCCTCTGACTTCATTAGATTAATGTCTCTCTAAGAAGTGCTCAAAGCCCGAGACCGATTAGCTCATGTAAGAAGCAGATATTAAAGGATAACTGTTGACCTGGTTAGAGAGTTGGTTCTTGCCTAGAACGACCTTCCTACAGAAGTGACAATGAAGTAGGGAACGACCCGGTGGCTGGGAAATAGCAGTCAATTCTGTCTGCCTGAGACCCTGTGAATGGGATTGTTTCTCTCACTCTTTTCCCTCTGAGGTCACTCAGGAAGGTCAAAAGCAAGCTGGCATCTGCTGCCAGTGGCTTACAAGAGTGCCTTAAATTATTCTAGAATCAGAAAATGATAGGAGGTCAAGCTGTCTAGTCCAATTTCCGTTCTGTACTGGATTCCTGCCAAGTGGCTTTGTGTCCTTCCAGTGATGGGGAGCTCATTACTGCATGAAACCACCACTTCCACCATGGGGAACTAACTGTTGTACCATTTTCCTCTTTGTTGGTACTGAGCTGAAGTCTGTCTCCCTTGGGGCCACAAAAAGTAAGTCAGTCAGCCTCCTGTCCCCTGAGGCGGTCCTGAGTCTGTGGAAGGACGCTGACCACGTCCATCTTGAGTCTGTCCTCAGCCTCTGTGCATATCTGTGTCCTTTGAAATGCAATGCCTGGAAATGAACCCCCTTACACTTCTGAGCTTGACAATTGCATCTGTAACCTTATCGATCCCGTGACATCCTGTGTCATGTGCAGTGGTGATACCCCTATTTCACCAGTGGGTAATATATCGAGGTTCAGTGAAGAGGTGTGCCTGCACCAGTCATACAGCAAAGGGGGGGCAGAGCCAGGCTCCCACTCCTGCCCCTTAGGCTGCTGACATCTTCTCTCTGCTGCCTCCAGATGGTGGATCACCCCCAAATGTTTTACACAGGTTTAAATACACAGTCCGCCTTAAGTGCTGGAATCCACCAAATGCTGTGGAAACAGGAATGGGCAAGACTACTTTCAACTAGGGGAATCAGGCAGGACTTCCTGGAGGAGGTGGCAGTTGAGCCAAGCAGAGATTGCCAGAAAGGAAACTGACTCAGGTACAGAGGCGGGCAGGAACTGGCGAGCGGACCGAGTCCACCCTGTCACTGTCGAGTGCCTCTCCCTTAGCACTAGCTGAGACCCAAGCAAAAACAGCCCCTCCTGGCATCCAAGACCTTGGCCAGCCTCAGTGCCCAGCACAGCAGCGTGGGAAGTGCCTGGCACATTGCAGACCCTCCGCTCTGTGCAGTAGCTTCACGGAGGCAGCTCTCATGCTCCCGGCACCCTCTTGACACTCACATTCTCGGAGGCCCCCAGGTCCCCAAGTGGGGGCCCTTTGATGGAGCTCTCCTGACCCCGTCACAAAGGGCCTGGGGAAGCAGGGAAGCTGGGAGCACCACACACCCCCAGACTTCTCGGACGTGGACAGAAGGACAAGTGTTCCCTCAGGGCTGGGATTTTGTTTTCTCTGTTTCCTCCTCAGAGGAAATTCCACTGCGAATTTTATTTTTAGCAGTTTGCAAGCAATGAGACCGCTCACACAGGGGCCTCCTGTGGCACCAGACAGGCACAGGCTTGGCTCAGGACAGATGCCCCGTTCCTCCTCTGCGACCCCAGCCCCTTCCCTCTCCAGTCCCCTCGGTCCCTGGACTTCAGATGAGGCTACCCTTTAGTCAAGGTGAGGACTCCTGGTGGGGAGGAAGGACACTGGCCGTAGATTCCAGGCCCCTGGCCTCTGCCACAGCCTTGCCCCAAACTTGCATCCTGCAAGTCACCGGCCATCTCAGCTTCAGCTTCCTCACCTACACGAGAGGCAGAACCTCCAGTGGGAACATAGGGTTTTACAGAATTAGTTATTAAGAGTTTGAGATGTGAGGATTAAATGAGACGCGTGTATGTGACAGCCATTAGCAAAAGGAAAAAGATGTCCCAAGGGCAGTGCTTAATCCACAGGAATAATTTTGCTAATAATAGTACTTCTACTAATCATGGGTGACATTTACTGAGCACCGCGTCAGGCAGAATGATGCTCCCCAAAGATGTCCACGTGTTAATCCCTGGAACCTGTGAATATGTTACCTCACATGGCTCTATTAGTCTGCTCGGGCTGCCGTAACTAAGTACCACAGACTGGGTGGTGTGAACAACAGAAATCTGTTTTCTCACAGTTCTGGAGGCAAGAAGTTCTAGACAGAGTTGGTTTCTTCTGAGGCCCCTCTCCTTGGCTTGTGGATACCCTCTTCTCCCAGCATCTTCCCATCATCTTCCCTCTGGATGTCTGTGTCCTAATTTTCTCTTCTTATAAGGACACCAGTCATATTGGAGTAGGGCTCACCCTAATGACCTCCTTTTAACTTAATTACCTCTTCTAAAGACTCTGTCTCCAAATACAGTCATGTTCATGGGAGCTAGGACTTCCCTATATGAATTCAGGGTGGGGAGACACTACTCAGCCCATAACAATGGCAAAAGGACTTTGCAGATGTGATTAAATTAAGGATCTTGTGATGGGGAGATGACCTTGGCTTATTTGGTGAGCCTATTGTTATCACAAGGGCCCCCAAAAGAGGGAGACAAGAGAATCAGAATCACAGGGAGATTGGAAGATGCTCTGCTGCTAGCTTTTAATATGGAGGGAGGGACCCTGAGCCAAGGAATGCGGGTGGCTTTCAGAAGCTGGAAAAACAAGAAAACAGGTGCTCACCTTGGACCTCCAGAAGAGGCACAATCCTGCTCACTTTTAGGACTTCTGATCTCCAGGTCTGTAAGATAATATTGGGCTGGCCAAAAAGTTCGTTCGGGTTTTCCCATGACATGAAAAACCAGAACGAACTTTTTGGCCAACCCAAAAAATGTGGGTTGGCTTTTTGTTGTTGTTTGTTTGTTTATTTATTTGGTTGTGGCAGGTCTTAGTTGCAGCTCGCTGGCTCCTTAGTTGCAGCACGTGGGTGGGCTCCTTAGTTGCGGCATGCATGTGGGATCTAGTTCCCTGGCCAGGGATCGAACCCAGGCTCCCCGCATTGGGAGCGTGGAGTCTTAACCCCTGTGCCACCAGGGAAGTCTCAATGGGGGTTGTTTTAAGCCAATAAGTTTGTGGTATTTTGTTATAGCACAGTAGGTCACTCATGTCAGAATTTACTTATATTATGGCATTTAATCCTCACCATAACTCTATAAGGGAGAGTTCTGTTATTATACTCATTTTGAAGACTGGGAAACTGAGACATGGAGAGGTTAATAACTCCCAGGGCCACATAGATAGTGTGTGAAGTGACAGAGATGTGCTTTTCACCCTGACAGGCTGGCTCCAGAGCCCACCCCCTTAACCCTGGAAAGCACCCCAAGGAATGAGACTGAGTGACTGATGGTGGGACTCTGGGCAGCCTGGCTGGCCACCAGCGGCCTCTCAAGTTACGCCCTGCCCCTCCTCTGCCAGACATGAGAGGCTGGTCCCAGCCCACTCCCATTGTACATGGTAATAAGGATGCCCGCTCCACCCATGTAGCACTTGCCAGCCTGCATGGGCTTTCATTGCACAGACACACCACAGGACTCAGATGCCAAAGGAACATGTGCCTCTCCACCTGTGGGCGATTCTGGACTCCCACCATTAGTTCTATCACTTTCACGTTTTTACCTCCCTCTGACTCTCACTTCAAGCATATACCCTTAGAACGGCAGAGGATTCGAATCATGGGCTCGTAGGGAGTTTCAGGGCCTGAGAGATGACCCCTTGTGCATTCGCCAGGTTCCTCACTGGCCTCAGGCCCTCCATCCTTCCCTCATGTCGGGAACTACCTTCTGGGAGAGGCTGCATCACAGGGCACTTTCCAAAGCCATTGCAGTCTCCCTGACAAGGCTACCCACCCCTCCCCAGTAAAACATCTGTTTTCTATTCTTTGTTGGGAGCAACTTGTACTTGAAGCCCGGGGCAATGGGGCAAAGTGGGGGGTGGCCTTTTGCTGGGCTGTGCTCTGTGTCCCAAACCAACTGTACTCATTAAGCCCACAGCTCTCACTTATTCTACTATTAGAGAATAATAACTAGTGTGGCTTTGTATTTGCTCAGCCCAAAAGACCTCTGTCCTCCCCTCCTTTCATCCAAATCTCCCTTCACATCACCCCATGAGGTTATTCTTGAAAACAACAACAAAGCTCTTGGAAAATCAAGATATTATTTACATGTAATAAAATTCACTCATTTTAAGTGTACAGATTGATGAATGCCGGGAAATGTATACAATCGTGTGACCTGCAGTCAGGAGGGTGAATGTTTCTGCACCAGAAAAAGCTTCCTTGTGCCCTTGTTCAGTCAGTCTCCCCCAGCTGCAGCCCAGGAAGCCACTGGTCTATTTTCTGTCACTATAGTTTTGCCTTTTCTAGAATCTTGTAAGAATAGAATCCTCGTATGTAGTCTTTGGTGTTTGACTCTTTCATTTAGCATGTTTTGAGGTCCCTCCATATTATCGCACATATTAGTAATTTAGTCCATCTGACTGCTGAGTAGTGTCCTGGAGTACGGATATACCACACTTTGTTCATCCATCCACCAGTTGATGGATACTTGGATTGCTGCCAGCGTGGGCCTCTTATGAGTAAAGCTGCCGTGAACATTTACATATACCCGGACATATTTTCACTTTCTCTTGGGCAAATTCCTAGGAGTGGAATGTGTGGGTTGTCTGATAACTTGATAAGCACGGTCTTATGTATGTATGATTTAACTTTATGAGATACTTCCATAGATTTTCCCAAAGCGGTTGTACCATTTTGCATTCCCACCAGCAACCTATGAGTGTTTCAGTTCCTCCACGTTCTCACCAAAGCTCGATATTCTCGTTCTTTGTAAATTTTAGCCATTTAGTGAGTGGACAGTGGCATTTCGTTACAATTTGCATTTCTCTGATGACTGGTGATGTTGAACATCTTTACATAGGCTTGTCATTTGTGTATCTTATTTTGTGAAGTATCTGTTCAGTATTTTACCCATTTTGTATTCGGTTGTTTGTCTTATTGAATTGTAAGAGTTCTTTATATATTCTGGATATAAGCCCTTTCCAGGTCTATGTTTAGGAAAAAATGTTCTCCCAGTCTCTCCTGGGCTTACTCTTTTTTTTTTTTTTTTTTTGCGGTACGCGGGCCTCTCACTGTTGTGGCCTCTCCCATTGCGGAGCACAGGCTCCGGACGCGCAGGCTCAGCAGCCGTGGGTTACGGGCCTAGCCGCTCCGCGGCACGCGGGATCTCCCAGACCGGGGCACGAACCTGTGTCCCCTGCATCGGCAGGCAGACTCCCAACCACTGCACCACCAGGGAAGCCCTGGACTTACGCTTGATAAGAGATAGAGACATGGGGTAGGAAGATCCCTGGAGCTGTGCTGCTTCCTAGCTGTTGCTCCTTGAGTAAATCCCTGCCCCTCTGTGAGCTTCAGTTTCTTCATCAATGAGATGGGAACAAAAAACCTACCCTGCTATCCCCAAGTGTTGTTAGGGGTCCTAGGAAGAATTATGACTATGAAAGCATTTTGTAAACTCCTCAGACTTATACATAGGTTAACAGTATTGTCAAGTTGCTTGTTAGAGGCCCTCACAGAGCCCCCAGACCAGTGGGGGCAACCAAAAAGTAAATGATGATTACAGGGCTGAGTGGAACATGTCCCATCAGGAGAGGTGGCAGCGCTTCCCAGGATCACAGCAGGGGCCTTGCTCTTGTTCTGAAGGAGGGTTACAGGACGGCTGAATCAGAAGGAACAGCATGTGCAAAGTTTTGTGGCCCAGCCCAGCTCATGCCTGGTGGATGCTGGTGCTTTGCAGAGAGCCCCAGTGCCACTGGGAGCCCCATAACATCCAGTGACATGGTTCTTATTTCCAGGATCACCCCGAGGTGGCTGAGGCTGGAGTTGGGTGTCCCTTTGCAGGTGTTGGCTGCGCCTTCAAGGTAAGCATCTGAGTGTGAGAGAGGAGATCTATCTGTATACTACAGTCTCAGACCTTCCCATCAGCCCCTCCGGGATGTTCCCACAACATCAAGCTATGCCTCTGGATGTACCTTACATGACTTTCCCAAGCAACAAAATCACTAGTAAATCATCTTCGTACTCAGGGGAGTTCTTCTTAATGTCTCACCTGGGCATTGTAGCATCACAAAAATGACCACCGCCCGCACCCCCAAAAACCCCTTTGCCTCTCTCCATGGTCCTGAATCATCAGTGCGCTCAAGGGCATGGCAGAATTGTTGCTCTGGAGGCTGGGATGGACACAGCTCATCATGGGTATGTCTCATGCCAGGGTCCTTCTCCGAATCCCTCTTGCTGTACACTTCCCTTGGCCGGATGAATGGATATGACTTCCCTTGGCAACCTTTGGTGGCAGGACTCTCCACTGCTCCCTGGTCCTCCCTCCCCCTCTGTTTTCACTGATCAGTCCCACTCTCTTGGCAGGGGGGCCCAAAGTTCATGCAGGAGCATGAGGTCACCTCCCAGGCTACCCACCTGAACCTGCTGTTAGGGTTCATGAAACAGTGGAAGGCCCAGCTGGGCTCTGGCCTGGGGTCTGGACCCATGGCCCTGGAGCAGAATCTGTCAGACCTGCAGCTGCAGGGGGCTGTGGAGACAGCTGGGGACCTAGAGGTGGACTGCTACCGGGCCCCCTGCTCCGAGAGCCAGGAGGAGCTGGCCCTGCAGCACTTCATGAAGGAGAAGCTCCTGACTGAGCTGGAGGGGAAGCTGTGCGTGTTTGAGAACATTGTCGCCGTCCTCAACAAGGAGGTGGAGGCCTCCCACCTGGCCCTGGCCGCCTCCATCCACCAGAGCCGGCTGGGCCGTGAGCACATCCTGAGCTTGGAACGGAGGGTGAGCATGGGAGGCACGTTTACCCTCAAGGCAGCTCAGGGCCCCCCCCACCGCCCCGCCGCCCCAATCTTGTCTCCAGAGCAGAGGACCAGCCTTCCTGCTAAGCATTCTCCCTGTGCAGACCAGTCACTCCTCCTTCAAAAATATCTCTCCTGCATCCCACAGCCTTCTAGGAAGAGGACTGAGTCAGAAGTTATAGTCAAGGTCAAACTCCCCCGTCCAGTGCTTCCTTTCCTTTGCTTAAACTTCTGCAATAGACTATTCCCACCCCAAGCATCTCATTCCACAGCTGGACATTTTGCACCACTAGAAAGTTCTCCCTCATACTTAACTAAAATCAGCCTCCTGTGTCTTCCCTGCCCCTCGGGGCCCCCAAAACATCTGACTTCTAGCCCCCATGGAAGCCCTTCAGAGATGAGCAGTCAGTAATAATATCCTGAGTGTTTCCTTTTTTAGGCTAAACACCCCCAGTGCCTTCACCACTTCATCAGAGCACATCGTTTCATGCTGTCCTCATATGTGCTGGCTCAGCCTCTAAAGGATTCCACACACTCAGAGTGGTGGTGTCAAACCACCAGATAATCCACTTATCTGACAGTTCTTGGTTGCACCAGACTGTCCCCTCCTTTGTTCCAGAGCTTATACTTTTCTTAATATAACCAGTCACCATGTTAATGTTGCTTTTTTGGGGGGCAGCAACATTACTTCACCGTCTCATGTTGAGTTAGGCCTGGATTTTCGTTCCAGGTCCACCATTAACTTGCTGTATAGATCTGGGCAAATCACAGGACTGCAGCTTTCCCATCCGTAAAATTAGGGCTTCAGTTTTCTTTAAGGACACTCACTTCCATTCCTGACTTCCCTACCTGAGTACACCCAAGAATAAATTTGTATTCTTTCAAATGTCAGTGGAGGAACCTACCAGAAGAGCCAGGCACTGGGTTTGGGTGGCGAAGTAAAGGATTTATTTATGTAACTCTTGCCCCAGTTGGAAGGTGATGGCCTCCCCGAGGGCAGTGACTGTGTCTTCAGTTCATTAACGAATTTCCTGGCTCTACTCTTACGTGCCAGACACTGTGCAAGGCATGGACACAGATAAAATGAGCATGGGCCCAGCCGTTGATAGGGGAGACCATCTATCCTGTTGGAAAGGCAGAAAAATATATCTCAGGTGGTTGTAAAGCCTCTATAAGATCGATGATGAAAGAGAGAAACCAGCTGAGCTAGGGCAGTGGTTAAGTGTTTCGCAGAGGAAGAACCCTGTGAGCCAGGTTCCTGACGGACGAACAGGAGTTGGCCAGTGGACAAGGAAGGGAAAGGAATCCCGGGCAGGAGGGACGGCATGTACAAAGGCAGATGCACGTGGCTGAGGGAGGCAAGGAAAGCAAATTCGGGGGCAGCTCTGTCTCTACATCCCGCTGTCCCCATCCCACCGCCAAGCTGGATTCTGGTGCCCTTGGCTGAATGGGCTTCCCCGCCCCAGGTGATGGAGCTGCAGCAGACCTTGGCCCAGAAAGACCAGGCCCTGGGCAAGCTGGAGCAGAGCTTCCGCCTCATGGAAGAGGCCTCCTACGATGGCACGTTCCTATGGAAGGTCACCAGTGTCACCAGGCGGTGCCATGAGTCAGCCTGCGGCAGGACCGTCAGCCTCTTCTCCCCAGGTAAGGCCTCCCCGGGGGCACAGACACCAGCTGGGGGAGGCGGGGGGGGGGGTGTTCCGCTCTGACAGGCGGGCTGCGTCCAGTTAGGCCAGTGTCCATTCGGGCCCCCGGCCCTACCAGGCCCGCGGAGGTAGTAGGCCCCTCCCCGCTCAGCCGCGTGGATCAGGGGCTGTTTGCACCAGGCGTACCTCCCTGGACATCCGTCATGGTCTGTAACTAGGAATAAAATGATCTACGTTGTGTGGATATCGGTTGTGAAAGAGAGTGCGCTGTGAACCAAAGTTTGTGTAGATGCGAGGGAAGCCCAGGGTGACTTGCCCAGGTAAATACCATGGGGCCCCGCCCTCCGAGACCCCGTGGTCTGACATAAGACAAGTGGAGAACTCTCTGTGTACCACTGTGGGGAGCACGTGTTGAGTATTGTGTACACTGGGGCAGTTCTTAGTCGCTTCTGGGGCCCCTGGGCCTGGCACGATGTCGTGCATGAAGTAGGCAGTTACTCGGTTGTTGTTTCTCCTAATTAACTGATAGCTGTCTGTGTAACAATGTGTGTATTTGTGCTCAGACCTGTGTGCTTTTCCCCTGGCCTCACTCGCGTGCCTCTAAGTAAACGGGTGGGTCGTTAAGGAGGATTTCTGCCGATGGCAGTTTTAACCACCACTCACATCTGCTCCAGCCTCGTGCCTTTCCTGGCCATCTGCTCCTCTGACACACCCAAGGTCAACAGTGCTGGGATTCAGAGGGGCATGGGAGCTTGCCCCACACCATAGAGCAGGCTGGGTCCCAAAGCCAGCCCCCCTTTCCTCAGGAACAGGGACAGCCCCTTCAGGGGGTGGCCTCGCCTCCTACACATAAGCTTTTTTGTCCTGGCTTCTTTCCAGAGAGGGAAAAAGCAAGCAGTGTCTCTGGCTTCCTGTTCTACCAAAACACAAGGGGCACAGATGAGTCAGACTGTCAGCCTGTCCCTTCTCCACTCCTTCCCGCATACCCTCCACACCCTGTCCCCGCTCAGCCCCTCCCAGAAGGGCCCTCATGGTGACGGCTACTGGAACCCACACTCAGATGACTCTTTCAGCTGCCCAGGGAGAGAGCCCACAGGCCCCTGTGCCTAATCACCAGGGGATGATTCATCCCGGGGGCCTTTGCCAGCGGTGGCCGGCAGCACTGTGATTCACCACACTCTCTCCCAGCCTCCAGGAGACCCCAACCGCCTGGCCTAGGGCAGCGGAAAGAAGTCCGTGTTGGGAGGTAGGAGGCCTGGCCCCTAATTCTGTCTCTGCCCCCAGTACACTATGACACTGTGGCCAGCCACTTCCCCTTGCTGGGCTTGGGTTCCCGACTACAAAATGCAGGTTGGTTAAATCAGAAGTGTGATCCCGGGCTTCCCTGGTGGTGCAGTGGTTGAGCGTCCGCCTGCAGATGCTAGGGACACGGGTTCGTGCCCTGGTCCGGGAAGATCCCACATGCCGTGGAGTGGCTGGGCCCGTGAGCCATGGCCACTGAGCCTGTGCGTCCGGAGCCTGTGCTCCACAACGGGAGAGGCCACGACAGCGAGAGGCCCGCGTACCACAAAAAAAAAAAAAAGAAGTGTGATCCCAGGGCCAGCAGCATCTCTGTCCCCTGTTAGAAATGCCAATTCT
Source organism: Lagenorhynchus albirostris (assembly GCF_949774975.1). Lineage (NCBI taxonomy): Eukaryota > Metazoa > Chordata > Mammalia > Artiodactyla > Delphinidae > Lagenorhynchus > Lagenorhynchus albirostris. Next base: position 13,881,957 of record NC_083101.1, read on the forward strand.
CAGTCCTCACCCCAGCACTACTGAGTCAGAAGCTCCAGGGGCAATCTGTGATTCTGATGGCCTTTGACAGCCACCAGGCCAGATGATCTCCAAGATATGATGCTCTATAACGGAGAAGAATGCTGAGCTCCATCCCCAGATTTCATTTTTATGGTTTTTTTTTTTTTGGCTGCATTGGGTCTTCGTTGCGGTGGCTTCTCTTGTTGCGGAACATGGGCTCTAGGCACGCAGGCTTCAGTAGTTGTGGTGCGCAGGCTCAGTTGTTGTGGCTCGTGGGCTTTAGAGTGCAGGCTCAGTCGTTGTGGCGCACGGGCTTAGTTGCTCTGCGGCATGTGGGGTCTTCCCGGACCAAGGCTCAAACCTGTGTCCCCTGCATTGGCAGGCAGATTCTTAACCACCGTGCCACCAGGGAAGTCCCGATTTTGTAGTTTTGAGCCATGACCTGGGCATGCCTAACTGTCAGTCCCAGTTTCCTCATCTGCAAAGCCCAGCACTCCCCAGCTGCCTCGGCGCTGCCTCTGGCTTCCTCATTTCAGCTTTCTACACTGCCAAGTACGGATACAAGTTGTGCCTGCGGCTCTACCTGAATGGGGACGGGACGGGGAAGAGGACCCACCTGTCCCTCTTCATCGTGATCATGAGAGGGGAGTATGATGCTCTGCTGCCATGGCCTTTCCGGAACAAGGTATGGGCCTGGGGGACAGTGGGGGTGGGATGGAGGAAACCTGGGTCCTGATCCTGATTGAGCCTTGAACTTGCCTGTGTGACCTCGGCAGATCCTTTGCCCTCCGTGCTGTCAGTTTCCCCTCATAAAACAAGAGCCTGAGTTCACATCTAGTAGCCAAGGCTCTTTGCTGCATTCTGAGTCTAGGAGCTAAAATGTTTGGACCAGCGACCCTGGAAGACATGTAGAGATGAAGTTCATGTTGGGGGTGAATAAGGAAAACCTCTTGGAGGAGGTCCTGTGGGGCTGGCCTGAACTGACAGCATTCTCAGAAAAAGGGAAGGAGGAGGAGATGCCTCTGCACACCTTTTAGAATGGCCAAAATCCCAAACGCTGACAACACCCAATGCTGGCAGGGATGTGGTGCAGCAGGAACTCTCCCTCACTGCTGGTGGGACTGTAAAATGGTGCAGCCACTTTGGAAGATAGTTTGGCGGTTTCTTACAAAATTAAACATACTCTTATCATGTGACCCAGAAATCACACTCCTTGGTGTTTACCCAAATGTGTTGAAAACTTACGTCCACACAAAACCCCTGCAGACAGATATTTACAGTGACTTTATTCATAATCGCCAAAACTTGGAAGCAGCCAAGATGTCCTTCAGTAGGTGAACGGATAAATAAGCTCTGGTAAATCTAGACAGTGGAATATTATTCAGTGCTGTAAAGAAATAAGCTACCAAGCCATGAAAAGATATGGAAGAAGCTTAAAGGCATATTACTGAGTGAAAGAAGCCCGTCTGAAAAAGCTAGATACTGTGTGATTCCAATTACATGATATTCTGGAAAAGGCAAAACTGTGGAGATAGTAAAAAGATCAGTGGTTGCCAGGATTTCATGGAGGGGAGGAGAGATGAATAGGTGGAACGCAGAGGATTTTTAGGGCAGTGTAAATACTCTGAATGATATTATAATGATAAGATTCACGTCCTTATACATTTGTCCAAACCCATAGAATGTACAACGCTAAGAATGAACCTTAAACTAGGGACTTTGGGTGAATATGATGCGTCAACATAGGTTCATCACCTGTAGCAAATGTACCGCTTTGGTGGGGATGTTGACAGTGTAGGAGGTCGTGTGGGGATATGTACTCGGAAATCTCTGTGTTTTCCATTTAATTTTGCTGTGCACCTAAAATTGCTCTGAAAAATAAAGTTTGTTAAAAATGCTTAAAAGGGCCGCCGGAGGTGGGAGTGTGGCAGGGATTCCCCGCAGGTGGACGGCGGCAGCAAGGGAGTGGGAGAGGGAAGGGGAGGGTGTGGACTCCACACCTCAGCTGGGTGGAGGAAGATAAGGGCGAGCAGGTGGGGTGGAAGCGGTAGTGCCGCAGTGGTCTGGCTATGAGTCAGTAGGTCAGTGGTTCCCATATGTGCTGGGGGGATTTTCAAAATACTAATGACTGGGTCTCACTCCCGTAGATGGTGAGGCGTGAGCATCGGGAGTTTTCAAACCTTCCCAGGGAATTCTAAAGTGCAGCCAAGTTTGAGAACTGACTGCTGCAGTGGGCGATGGGCATTTCAGTGACGTGTGCCAGGGAGGAGGCTGTGTGTCACTTTGAGATCGTTGGCTTCTCGGAGGCACACAGGGCCCCTGTACAGACCAGAAGCTGGGTTCGTGTTTCAGGGTGTTGATTGCCGTCTGCTCAGTGGAAGGCCTGTCTGCTCTCGCCTGGGGGGATCCAGCTGTGTTTGAAGGATCAGACAGACATCTCAGTGCAGGAAGGGACATCTTGGGTTATGGAGTCCAACCTCCTTGTCTGGGCTTAGTCCCCCCTTTAGCCCCCAACAGCCAACCACAACTGGCAGTGGCATCTGAATTCCCCCTTCCTGTTAAGAACACCTGAGCTCTAATCATGGGACACCCCTGAAGCCTGCTCACGGTACCAGGTGCTTCCATTTCCGGGCTCTTCCTGTACGCCATGTGTGGTCCTTACGTGTTTCTTTGACTCCTGATCAGTGTGAGCTCAGAGTTAGAGGGGCTGCACGGGTGACAGGCACAGGCCCTGTCCCTGATCTCCCACTGGCCCCTGCCCCGCAGGTCACTTTCATGCTGCTCGACCAGAACAACCGTGAGCACGCCATCGACGCCTTCCGGCCCGACCTGAACTCAGCATCCTTCCAGCGGCCCCAGAGCGAAACCAATGTGGCCAGCGGCTGCCCACTCTTCTTCCCCCTCAACAAGCTGCAGTCGCCCAAGCATGCCTATGTGAAGGACGACACCATGTTCCTCAAGTGCATCGTGGAGACAGACGCTTAGGGCAGGAGGGGCCGAGCAAGCCGCACCCGGGTCCCGAGGGAGCACCCGCTCAGATGGGGGTTCAGCAAGATGACTGAGGTCCTGCCTTTGGTGCCCAAGATCCCAAGACACAGTGATGGGCCTGGGCTGGCATGACGTGAGCCGAGCGGACAGATTGACCGTGGCTAGCTATCAGTTTAGTGTGGCGGGACCTTGGACTGGGCCCACAAAGGCACACGGTCCCAAAGGAGGTGGTGCAGGACTGATCCCCCTGCACTGACCGTGCAGCGCTGGAGCCCCGAGAGCCACCTGGCCCTGAATGTTGAGATGGACTCTGGCCGAGATGGGGAGGGTGTGGGGACCAGGCTGGGGCGTGGATGGGGAACTGGAGGTGTGGGACCTCAGCAAAGAAACTCCAGGGATGGGAAGACCTCTGCAGGCCGCCACGGAGAGTGAGCTTGCTGTCGTCCTGCTTGGAATCAGAACCAGGACCAGGGGGTGGAAGTGACAGGGTGCCAGTGCGAACTCAATCTGTCCCAGCCTGGACCGAGTTCCCCAGCACTGGAGGTGAACAAGCAAAACCAGGGGGCTATGCTGCGGGGAGGGCATCAGATGCGGGGAGGGGTGGTTTTGAAGACCTTCATGGTTTCTTCCAGCCCAGAGTCTCTGACTCTATGCCTCCTGGGCCAGATGAGGCCTAGTGCCGCAGGGGGTCTGGAAACATTCAGGAGCCTGATGCCCTCCAGTTTCCTGACTCACCTTCAGTACCGCCAGGTGGGCTGAGCTGACCCGCACGGCACCTGCCACCCTGGGCCCGGCAGTCTGCTTGCCCTCCATGCAGAGCCACGCAGAGGCCCTGCGTCCTGCGCGTCCCCCAGCTGAGCGCCCCTCCACCTTCTCCAGGTGAAACCAGGTCCCTAGCTCCCAGAGGCAGCTGGAAGGAGCGCGGAGAAGGAGAGGGGCACAGACTCTCCACGCTGCCTGCCTGGGGGCCCTACTCTTGGCCATTTCCAGAATCCCGTGTCTCCTGTTGAACGAAGGCAACCACATCTCTAGTTGATGGATCAGGACCGCTGAGCCACCCACAGATGTTGACCTTTTATATGTATAAAACCAAAGAATTTTTTTAAATGTCTTTTGCACTTTTCATGAAGGGTATGGTTGTGGGAGTTGGTGGTGACTTGTGAGCTCTGGGTGGCGCTGCCAGTTTTGCAGGTGGCATCCAAGGCTGGTGTGCTGGCAGGAACATGCCTCTCTGCCTCAGTCTTCTGACTGTAATGGGGGAACCGCCCCGGCCTGCCTCCCTCGCTGAGTTCTGTGACCTCAAAGGAGATGCTACACAGGAGAGGCTAGAGAGAGAAAGGCCCGGGCACCACTGCCCACCTGGCCTGGCCTGGCTGCGGCCCATGCTTGTCTTCTCACCTTGGAGGTCCCTACACAACCAGTTCCTGTAGGGACCCTCGCCCGTCTTTCCAGAGCCCTGAGGCTGCACGTTGCCGCTCAGAGATGCAGGGCAGGTCCCCCGCTCCTCTCCCCACCAGGCTTCCCTGCAGCTTACTCTTCCTCTATTTGCCGAGGCTGTGATGGGCTTCATGTCTCACACCCTCAGGGTTCTCATCTGTGAAATGGGTCAGCAGCCCTGCCTGTCCTCTCTAGCCCAGCGTTTGTGAGGATGATGCTCACATAAGAAGTAACGGAGCAGCACGGCCCAGTGGGATCAGTATATCAGAAAACCCAGACCCACCCCTAGTCCAGACCTGGTATCCCATCATGCCTCAGCCTCTTCATTTACAAACACGGGGAAGCATCCTGCCTGGCCCTGCCCAGCTCACAAAGTTTTCACGAGGCCCAAATATGATACCCGAGCCCTAGTGCTTTGTAGTGTAATGGCATCTTGCCACACGTGATAGGCTACAAACGTGTCAGGGCTTCTTTTTCTCGTCCCCGCTGCTGACAACCTGTCATGAGGCTGACTTGCTTCCTTGATGTGTGTAGAAACAAAGGTCTGGCCCAGCAAGTGATGGGGACATCTGTCTCAAAGCTGGTATCCTGGCCAAAAAAAAAAAATCATCCCTACTCACTAAGGCAACAAGCGATTTGTGGGACAAGCACTACTAGGGACAAATATCACTCTGTCCCTTTCATCGCTTATATCTAATGGGAAAAGACACATACTCTCTTCAGACACTGTGAGCTGCAGCCATTCTTTCGGTAAAGCTTTATTGAGACCTACTGTGCTGGCCCCTAGGGTGTGGGGAACGGTAAGATGTGCACCCTACCCTCAAGAAACTCTTAGTGCAGTGGGTGAAACAGGTATAAGTAGCTCATTGAAACTGATACATAAGAGAGGCTCAGAGACAGCACAGGAACTCAGATCCGTTGGTTGAAGCACGGAGGGCTTCCTGGAAGAGGTGGCCTGTAAACTCACCCTTAAAATATTTTCGAGATGCAGAGAATAGGGCTGTGAGGGACAGTAAAGACCCAGAGTTGGGATGCAGTCTTGCCCTCAGGTAAGGTCTGGGAGGCGGAACCGTGGAGGGGAAGGCAGGAAGGCAGGATGGGCTGGAGCACAGAAGGCATCTAAGGTGGTCCCAACTGCCCGAAAGTAGCAGCACTGGGTGGGAGGTTCCCAAATCAACCTGCGTGTGACCTTTCAGGCTGTTAACAGCAGGATGAAACGATGATTTGAAACCGTTAACTAATTTACCTTCCACCAAAGCCCTATGTTAAGTGCACCAAACACCTGATGTCTTACCTCTTACAGACGATTCAAGAGGAGGGGAGGCAAGATGCAGGCAAAGCTGCTGTTTCATTGGCTCCTCACAAAACCCTTGTGAGGCAAGCATCGTGTAATCCCCTTTTAGAGACCGGGAAGCTGAGGCTAGAGAGGCCCGGTGCCCTGCCTAATGTCAGGTGGGAGAAGGGGAGGCAGTGGAATTCGAAGCCAGGTCTTTGCTTCTAGTTACTTTCCTTCGTTTAGATTGACGAGGAATCTTCAGTTCCTTTTGTGTCTTCAGCCAAGATGAAGTCACATCTTTATGGGAAGCCCTGGGAGGCAACGGGTCCCTCTGCTCCCAGCCAGAGGGCCTGCCCGTGGGAACCACAACGTCACCCCGATGGTGCCCAGGGGGGCGCGTGAGCACAGTCAGCAAAGGGAACGTTTGCTGTCACCTGGCGGCTCACAGGCCTCCTTGGGGGTGTCCACAGGTGATCCTTGGACCACCCTGAGCCATATGGACGACTATTTATGCCTTTAATTGTTCATTTCTGATTGTAAGAGACACATACTCATGGTAGAAAAACTGGAAAACTACAAATGTAGTATACAAAAGGAAGTAAAAATCAGTCATGAGCCCAGTGTCCAGAGAGTACTACTAGAAACATTTTAATAAATATTCTATGTCTTTTTGAAACAGTAGACACACACACACACACACACACACACGCACACACACACATGGACTTTTAAAAATGCATTTAAATCATACTAATTACAGCCTTATGCTCTCCTTTGTTCACTTAACACCCCCTTATCCCATTCTTCCGTTAGCCCCTGTTCATAGGCGAAGCCACGGAAACTAAGAAGAGGGAGATAATGTGTTCAAGCCCAATCTGAATCAGTGGTGGAATCAGGATTCACACTTTCGATGTGATTCGCACTCAGATGGAGAAACTGAGGCACCAAGCGGATCAGCCTGTCTGAGGTCACGTGACTGCAGGGCTCCTGGACTCTTCTCTGCCTTTCATCTGGTGTCTGGGCAGGGCTGCCGGAGATCTCAGGAGAGGATTTGCTCTGTGGGTCTGAAAGAGACCGTGGGTCCAGAAGCCAGTGGGCGGGACGCTGTGCCCACCTGCGCCTGGGAGAGTGATGCTTCCTGTGCTTTCAAGCAGCTGTACCCCAGTGGAGCAGACAGGACCCACTTCCCCTTACTGACCCCCGCTCCCCTACTGAGCTCCAGAGCAGAGACTTGCTAAGCCTCAGTTTCTACTTCTGCATGAAGGTGAAAATCCTAGCCTCACAGTGCTGCTATGAGGATGCCAAGGTTGTAGAAACCACTAGTTTTGGACACTGTGGGGTCCCAGTCTAATGATAACAGAAACAAGGGTCCCAAACAGTCATGGAGTGCCGAGCCTACCGGCAGACACTGAGCTGAGGGCTCACAGGCATCATTGCATGAAACTTGCATGAAAACCCCAAGAGGAGGTGTGATGATTATCACCCCTATTTTATAGAGGAGGAAACCCAGGCTCTGAGAGGTAAAAATCACCCACCCAAGGTCACACAAGTGCCGGGAGCCAGGACTTGGACCCAGATCAGTCCATGCCAGATTCAAACCCTTAGTCCTTGACGTGATCAGCATAATGTGGAAATGGTACAGAAAAAGGTGAGATCGGTTTTAGGTCTGCGCAGACTGCAGGTTCATTTTTAAACAAGCATAACGATGAGACCGACAGCTTACTGAGCACCTACTTTACTTGCATTACCTGCAAGTACCACCCTTAATATTGATAACTGACCTAGGAGGAAGGCACTGTTGTCCTCACTTTATAGATGAAGAAACAAGCTCAGAGAGGCCAGGCAACTTCCCCAAGGTTACACAGCTAGTAGGCAGGTCTCTGCCTCCACAGTGAGAGGTTTTACCCATGGTGGTGTCCTCTCCAGTGCTTTGGGGAGCAGGAGAGGGTCAGATGGATGTGATGTCCCTTCTGGACCAGCCACCAGCCCGTCTTCTCCAGGGGAGATGGGCCTGCCTGGAGCACTCCACCTGGCGGGACCTCTTGGGTAGGATTGACACCGGCCACGGGGAGGGGGAAGGACGAAATCAGGGGAGCTGCTGGGGGGCCACTGAGCCTTTGCCAGGAGCTGGATCTCATTTGCTGCCTTGGCATCTGGGACTTGCGTTCGTTTAAGCAAAGCACATTCATGTGGCACAGAGTTTGGGGACCATTCCAGAGAGGCTGGGATATTACAGTCATCTGGCTGATGACATTTCTTCCTTTTCAGGTCCTTTCCTCAACTCCCACCTGTCTCAAGGCATTTCTTCCGTAGAAAATCCGGGGTGTATGGTGCGAATGTCATCATAGCTGTCCCAGCCAATCCTGGTAAGGCAGGGAGGTGAAGGTCACCCAGCAGGTCAGTGGCTCGGCTATGGTGGCCTGTGATTCCTCTCTGGTGGGAGGAGGTCAGCTGAGTCATCGTCCCTCCCTGCCTGTTGCTCTCACCCTCCTGCCGCCCTCTGGGCAGTTGGATCCATTCTTCCAGCAGTAGGGCCCCTGTTCTCTTTGTACAGATGAAAAGCAGGAGCTCAGAGAAGAGCAACTCCCTCGGGGCAGCCAGGTGCCTAGAGGCAGAGCCTGCTAGGACCTGGGTCTGCTGCCACACACCCCTGCCCTTGGGCTGTACCCACTAACTTGTCGATTTCAATATTGAAGGTTCTCTCTATGGAAACAACTGATTTCTATCCCCGCTTCCTCTCACAAGCACAGCTCCATCTGGGGAGAAATCCCAGGGCTGGCAATGGAGTGGAATCCACCTGGGACACGGGTGTCTGGGACTGGGGGGGTGGGAGAAAAGCTCCTCTCTGCTGCTACTGTGCCCCCTGGGGAGCTGCCTGCCCCTCAGATGTCTCCTGGGGGTGGGGTGGGGGTATGAGTGCACTCCCAACCCCCTAGACCATTGAGTGTCCGGTGTTCAGCCTGCCCCGGACTCTGTACTCTTTCTGTGGGACCTTGGGCCAGTCACCTGCCATCTCTGAGCTCACGTTCCCAGGATTTCCCTGGCGGTCCAGTGGTTAAGACTCCGCACTCCCAATGCAGGGGGCATGGGTTCGATCCTTGGTCAGGGAAGATCCCACATGCTGCATGGTGTGGCAAAACAACAACAACAACAAAAAAAAAAACACAAAGGCAAATCTGAGCTCACGTTCCCATCTGCATAGTGGACAGGTGGGTGGGGACAGATACAGTGCTGACCATGTGGGATTCTGGGCGCAAAGAGCCAGACCGAAGGAGGCCCTCTTCCCCACGGCACGTGAGCAGCATGCCCTGGTCAGGGCATGCAGATCACTTCAGACTGTCTCCCCGCAGCCTCTCACTTGCATTTGGTCAAGAGCAGCTGTTGGAGTCCAATAGTCCAGTTCAAGTCCCAGCTCTGTCACTTAGTAGCTGTGTGTCCTTGGGCAAGTTCTTTAACTTCTCTGTGCCTCCATTTCCCCAAGTGTTAAAAGGTGATGATAAATTCCTACCTTGTAGGGATGTGTGGGAATGAAGCAAGCCAACACATGGCAGGAACTTCGATGGAGCCCCTAGTGTGAGCGGCGTGTAGTATTCCTGCTACAATTACTACCAAGGTCTTAACCCTCAAGCTCCAGCCCACTGAGGAGCCGTGAGTCAAGGCCATACAGCTCTCTTCCCACTAGCCCTGGCTCTGTCTCCCGATCGCTGATCCACCAGAGGCCAGCTCCTTACCCTGTGGGGCCTCAGTGACCTCATGTAGAAAATGACACTTGGACTTCACTCTGGGTCGCGAGACACAGCACAGAGCTGACACTTAGGAGACAATCACGAACAGATCTTCCACAGGCTGGGTGCTGTGCACCTCTGAGGGTGTTTCTGCAAAGCCCAGCGTCATCAGGACTTGAGGGGGAGGGAACGTGCACCCCTTCCTCCCTCTGGCATGGACCTGCCTAAACCGTGTGTTGGGCTATTAAGATCCAGAGAGTTCCTTTTTTCATTGCAGTCAGGTGTTTTCAGAGCCTCACCACTCACTGATGCCGGCACCAGTTCCTTCCGGCCCAGAGGCCTCTTTGCGGCTCCGCAGGACAGCCCTGCCCTCTGCCCAATGTCCAGGGTGGAGCTGGAAGGCTGGCAGGGGGGTAGAGCCTGACACAGATGGAGGCCACCCTGCGATCCTGCTCTACTCCTGCCTCTCGCCCTGGCTTCTGCCAGCCCGCCGGCCCTGCCCACCGGTGCAGGTGAGAGTTTGAATCACGAATAGTTTGTCTTTGGGCTTCTGTGAAGACAGGGAAGGGATCCCCAGAATCTTAGGTCTCAGGGGGCTGTGAGCATCTCTGGTCTAACCCCTGTCACCCACTGTGCAGATGGGCACAGGGAGGCCAAGGAACGTGCCCAGGTTTGCACAGCCAGCCAGCAGGGGACCCAGGCTCCTTCACCCAGGCCTGGAAGAGCGCTTACCTGGCCCCTGCCCTGACCAGAACACAGTCCCCACAGGAGGAGCAGAGCTTAGGGAGGGCCAAGCCTGGAGGAGGTCACTTTTCAGGAAACGGCTAAGGGCGCCTTGTCAACCGGGGGAAGGCCTGCCTCCTGAGGCCCGAGACTTGGTTCTAGAAGTGGGAAAGGGGAAAGATGGAAAGACGGGATTGACACCCTCCGAGGTGCCCAGAGCACTGCAGGCCAGGGAGGTAGAGGGTGCAGCCAGCCTTCGCCCTGGAGGGAGACCATAAACACCTGTGCCCAGGTGTCATCCTGACCTTCTTTTACACAACCCTCTAGCTCTTCACAGAGCACATTCACACCTAGGAAGTCCTTTGATCTCACAACAGCCCTGACAATATGCCATCACTATTTGCATTTTATAAGTGAGGAAACTCAGACGGATGGGCAGTGTGATGTGACAGGGAACAGTTTTCCCACTGGATCCCCACCCTGGCTCAGCTACCACCTCACTGGGGACCTCTGGCAAGCCTCTTCTCCACTCTGGGCCTCAGTTTTCCCATCTGTAAAATGGGGCAGCTGAGAACCCAATGGCCTCTGAGAACCCTCCTGGTATTCAATTCTCTTACCACAGGGCAGCAGCCCCTCCAACCTGCCAATTGAACTGCCCCCCATTTTACAGTTAAATAAGCATGGATGTGCCTCCTAGCTTGTTGCATTTTCCCAGGCTTGGGTTACCGTCAACCTCACTTTACACGCAAGGTAAATATGGACAACCAGGACGTGAATTGACTTGCCTGAGATCCCACAGGGGCTTAGTGACTGAGCAGGAGGGTGAAGGTAGAAGCTCTAACTAGATTTTTCCCCTTACTTCCCTAGAGCAATACTGTCCAGTTCAGCAGCCGCTGACACGCGGGGCTGTAAAGTGTGTGTGGCCAGCTGAATAACGCTCTCCAAAGATGTCTACACCCTAATCCTCAGATCTGTGAGTATGCTACTTTACATGGCAAAAGGGACTTTGCAGATGTGATTAAGGATCTTGAGATGGGGAGGTTATCCTGGATTATTTGGGCAGGCCCAATATCATCATAAGGGTCCTATAAGAGGGAGTCGAGGGTAAGAGTCAGAGAAGGCAAAGTGACAAGTAAAGCAGAGGGAGAGAAGATGTGACAACAGAAGCAGTTTGGGATATGCACTTTGAAGATGGAGGAAGGGATGGATGGATGGGTGGGTGGGTGGGTGGATGGATGGATGGATGGCTGGATGGATGGATGGATGGAAGGAGGGCTGGAGAAGACAAGGAACGAATTCTCCCCTGGAGTCTCCAGGACGAACACAACCCTGCCAACATCTTGATTTTAGCCCCCTGAGACTCATTTCCAACTTTCTAACCTCCAGAACTGTAAGATAATAAATCCATACTGTTTCAAAGCACTAAGTGTTAATGTGTTACAGCGGTGGTCGAAGACTAACATGGCACTTGACGTGACCACTCCAAATTGAGATGAACCATGAGTCCTAAAATACGTAACATATTTAAAAAATATAAGTTTATTTTTTAATTTATGTTTGGCTGCGTTGGGTCTTCGTTGCTGTGTGTGGGCTTTCTCTAGTTGCAGAGCATGGGGGGTCTACTCTTGTTGTGGTGCGCAGGCTTCTCATTGCGGTGGCTTCTCTTGTTGCGTAGCACGGGCTCTAGGCGCGCGGGCTTCAGTAGTTGTGGCACACGGGCTCAGTAGTTGTGGCTCGCGGGCTCTAGAGTGCAGGCTCAGTAGTTGTGGCGCACGGGCTTAGTTGCTCTGCGGCATGTGGGATCTTCCTGGACCAGGGTTCGAACTCATGTACCCTGCATTGGCAGGCGGATTCTTAACCACTGCGCCATCAGGGAAGTCCTACATACCATATTTTGAAGACTTAGTATGAGAAAGAGAATTTCATTGATTTCCTTAATATTTTTATATTGATGACATGTTGAAATGATCAACATTTCATATTTTAGATTAAATAAAATTTATTAAAAGTAATTTCCCCTGATTTTTTTTAATGTTTGTATTAGGAAATTGACAATTACATGTGTAGCTCACATTATATGTCTACTGAACATCCCTAGAGGACTTTTCTCATCGCCCTGATGAAGGAGTAGTCTCCACCCCTCTGTTGTAGCTGGGGATGGGGCCTTGCACTGAGTAATGGAATCACACACCCCCACACACACACACACACACACACACACACACACACACACACACACACACACACACACTGCAGGTGAGGGACCTTGGTGGTGGGCGAGTGTCCTGGCCCCCCCTCGCCACTCCCATCTGCCTGGGCTGAGCCCTGCCTCTGGGCCAACCCATGTCCCTGCTAGATGTGACTTCTATTTTTAGCAGCTGTACTCGCTGGCTCCGCATAGCTAGCTCCGAGGCTTGCTGGGTGGGGGCCAGCCCCAGGCTTGCCCTCTCCCTGCCAACGGCGGTCTCAGGAGGAGCTGACACCCTGGTGATGGGGCCTCTCAGGGCGCGTAAGTCAGCCTTGCAACATCCCTGGCAAGGAAATACTATCATAATCTGTACGTTTTCTGTGACGAGGCCGAGGCTCAGAGGTCTCTCCAAGCGAGGAGGGGGCAGAGCTGAGTCAGTCTTCCTCCCTAAGGCCTGACCTGCTCAGGGACTCGAGGAAGTCACCAATTCTTGGGTGGCATTTCTCTGGAGCGTTTTCTACCTTGGAAAGTATTCTAAGCCAGAGAAAAGGAGAGAATCCATTTGGAAGGAGGGAGGGAGGTGGATGAAGCTTCCAGGTGTGCAGCTGACATCTCCTGTTGCAGTGGGTCCCAGTAATGAAAGCACCCACACGTATGGAAAGGCAACACAACACGAAAACCAGGATTGCCCTGTGGTTAGAACTCAGGTGCCGGCCTCTAGAACACCCGGGTTTCGATGCTGCCTGTCTGCTGGAGCCCTCAGCCTCGGTCTCCTCCACTGCACAATCGGCGTAGGAGGGGTCAGAGGACAAAATGAGGTCATGAACATAAGTGCCCAGCCCCGAGCCAGGCACTGGGGAGCCCACCTCAGTAAACAATCGTTATTGTTAGTATTTACCAAGGGCTTACTGTGTCCTCTCAGCAAAACATCCCAACAATTCATGAGGTTACTGTTGTCATCATCCCCATTTAACAGATGAAGAAACTGAGGCTGAGGGAGGTGAGGTCACTTTTCAAGGTCACATCTGGTGAGAGGCAGAGCTAGGAATTTTTTGGTAACAGCTTTAGGAAGGTATAATTAAGATATAATGCACATACCATACAATTCACCCATTTAAAGTGTACAATTCAATGGCATTTATATATATATTTCTCATTCTTTGGTAGAACCCTAACTGATACAGTTGCAGTCTACAAGACTTGTTTTTAGTTTTAAATACTGTTCTATTTTCCAAATATAAATTTGTTAGGGAATTCCCTGGTGGTCCAGTGGTTAGGACTCTGTGCTTCCACTGCAGGGGGCCCGGGTCCACTCCCTCATGCCGCCATTACAGCCAATAAATAAATAAATAAATAAATAAATAAATAAATAAATAAAAACAAAATAAAATAAATATAAATTTGTTTTTAAATGAACAAAATACATAATCATTTAAAATAATATAAAGGTAGGGTGCATTTTATGGTAAGTAAATTATATTTCAATAAGCCATTAAAATAATAATATTAAAGTGATAACTGCTCATTATTGTTATTTTTTTTTGCGGTACGCGGGCCTCTCACTGTTGTGGCCTCTCCCGTTGCAGAGCACAGGCTCCGGACACACAGGCTCAGCGGCCATGACCCATGGGCCTAGCTGCTCCGCGGCATGTGGGATCTTCCTGGACCGGGGCAAGAACCCGTGTCTCCTGCATCAGCAGGCGGACTCTCAACCACCGCGCCACCAGGGAAGCCCTGGAGTTTTATTTCTTATTGTTTAAAATGTCCCCATTCAAATAAGGTCTGTAGTTTCTTTTTTATTTTTAACTTATTTTATTTATTTGGGCTGCCTCGGGTCTGAGTCGTGGCATGTGGGATCTTAGCTCCCCCACCAGGGGAACCCGTGTCCCCTGCATTGGAAGGCGGATTCTTAACCAATGGACCGCCAGGGAAGTCCCAGTTCTGTAGTTTCTTTTTTTTTTTTTTAACATCTTTATTGGAGTATAATTGCTTTGCATCGTTGTGTTAGTCGCTGCTGTATAACAAAGTGAATCAGCTATACATATACATATATCCCCATATCCCCTCCCTCTTGCGTCTCCCTCCCACCCTCCCTATCCCACCCCTCTAGGTGGTTACAAAGCACCAAGCTTATCTCCCTGTGCCATGCACCTGCTTCCCACTAGCTATCTATTTTACATTTGGTAGTGTATATATGTCAGTGCCACTCTCTCACTTCGTCTCAGTTTACCCTTCCCCCTCCCTGTGTCCTCAAGTCCGTTCTCTACATCTGCATCTTTATTCCTGTCCTGACCCTAGGTTCTTCAGAACCTTTTTTTTTTTTTTTATTCTCTATATATGTGTTAGCATACGGTATTTGTTTTTCTCTTTCTGACTTACTTCACTCTGTATGACAGCCTCTAGGTCCATCCACCTCACTACAAATAACTCAATTTCATTTCTTTTTATGGCTGAGTAATATTCCATTACATATATGTGCCAGGTCTGTAGTTTCTTAATAGTGTCATACCAGCTTCAATTCCTTGGTTTTGAAAATGCACTATGGTTATGTAAGAGGCTATGATTAGGGAAAACTATGTGATGGGGTACACAAGAATTCTGTACTATTTTTGTAACTTTATGTGAGTCAAATTATTTCCAAATACAATGTTAAAAAAGGTTTTTTTAAGTTTAAAAGTATTTATTTAGATTTTCTTCTAAGTTTTATGGACTCATATTTTAACTCTTTCTCCATCAGAAATCTATTTGATATAAAGTGAGAGATGAGACTGACTTAATTCTTTTCCAGATGGCTGGCCAATTGTCTTAGCCTTGAGGTTGAATCAATCTTCCTTTACCTGGTGATTTGGTCACCACCTTTATTACACACTGAAGCCTGTAAATGAGAAGGACTGTTTCCGGGCTATTTTTCTTCTTCTGATCCATTACCATTTCTTATGTCCTTACCATGCTGTTTTTGATTACTAAAGTTTCAGAGTATGTTTTAAAATGTGACATGACAGGTGTTGGTTTCCTTCACACATCAAATTAACCCTTTTTTTGTAATTGTATTTTTCAACATTTTTTGACTTTTTATTCTTGCAGATGGAACAAACATGATAAAAAATATTTCAGAGATTTTTATGGGAGTCTCATTAAACTTGCAAATTACCTTGATAAAAGTTGACATCTTTACAACATCCAGTTTTCCTGTCCAAGACCACAGTAGGAATGAAGCTTCATTTATTTATCTTTTTCTGTTTCTCAGTAAAGATATGTGGCTGTCTTCTTATCAGTCTTTCACATTTCTTGTTAAGGTTAGTTATTGATATGTTATGACCGAAAATTTTTAAACTTATGCTTTCTAATTGGTTATGTTAGTATGTAGGGTGGTACAGATGTATAGGATGGTGACTGCCTTTTATATCCAGTCACCTTGCTGAATTCTCTTATTTATTCTGGTAGCTCTTTCAGTTAATTTTACTGCTTTTCAAGATGGACAAACAAATCCTGTTTAAATCAGCATAATTTTTGACTCTTTTACAAACAGCAGCAAACGCTGAAGCCACAAGGATCATCTGATGGATAAACATAAGCAAGTTACTTATCATCTATGGACTTCAGTTCCCTTATAAGGAAAAAAATGGAAACAATGCTAATACATAAAATAACTATCTATCTTGTTGAGGTGCTAGGAGTATTCAGTAAAATAAGATATTTAATATAATCTCCAATTTCAGAATCCTTAAGAAGTGGTAGTCTTTTTCCTAAGTCACCTCCTTGCTTCACATTATGGCAATGGCTAAAACTTTCAGATCAACGTTGAATAATAGTATTGGGTTCTATTCTTTTTTTTTTTTTTTTTTTTTTTGCGGTACGCGGGCCTCTCACTGTTGTGGCCTCTCCCGTTGCGGAGCACAGGCTCTGGACGCGCAGGCTCAGCGGCCATGGCTCACAGGCCCAGCCGCTCCGCGGCATGGGGGATCCTCCCAGACTGGGGCCCGAACCCGTGTCCCCTGCATCAGCAGGCGGACTCTCAACCACTGCGCCACCAGGGAAGCCCTGGGTTCTATTCTTTATTGAGTTCCTAATTTTGATGGGAGGACTTTCACGGTTTTACCCAAAGAGCCTATTAATCAAGCCATCATGCCTCTAGAGCTATTTCATAAACACAACATGAAAATCACCGACTCCTCTTTAAGGCAATTGTTCTCCCTTAAATCTGAAAGCTCAGAACTTCTGACAAGTTTGTTATTTATACATCAATAAAACTGGGGGGAGAATTTTTAAGGTTGCTGGAGGTTTCTGTGCCTTGTTTTCTTAACGGGTCAGTTCCTTACTTTACGAGTCTGAGGAACTCTGGGATCTGAGTGAGGACAAACCCCAGGAAGTCAGGGTAGATTAAAGCTTCAGCGGGACTTCCCTCCCTCTGGAGCTTGGATAGAAAGGGCACTGGACCTGGAATCCTTTAACCTGCTTTCAGATCCTTACCCTTGCTGGCTGTGAGACCTTGGGCAAGTCACATCACCATCTCTGAGCCCAACTGCCCTCATGGGCAAAGATGGGTGACACAGTTCCCAACTGGTGGGGTAAGAGGGGCAGCTGGATGACACATGTGAGGTCCAGACACACAGAAGATTCCCAGGAACGTTAACTGAAGCCGAGTGCTCTGGGGGATTGTGTGCTGGGCTTATTTAAGAGGAAGAATCCCTAAAGCCTTCTACCAATAAGTTGTTTATTAGGTGTTCACTCATCAAATCCTCCCAACATCTATGTTCCTGGCACTGGGCTAGTCTTGGCAATCAGTGTTCAACATCCCAGCACAGGGCAGAGGGGAAACAGACAGTAAATGAGCCCAAATAAATGTGCCTTCCTGCAGGGAGGGGCTGGCAAGGGCCTAATGGGGGAGCGGCTGATTGCCAGAGTCCGTCCCCCTCCCTTGGTCCCCTGGGTCGGGCCAGGCCGCCAGCACCTGCAGCCATATGGAATGCATCGAGCAGCTCCAGCATTCCAAACACGCGGTTCTGCTCTCCCAGGCGCCTTTTCCTGAACCGTGCCACGCCTTCTGCAGGCAGCCAGGGCCTCAGTGCCCAATACGAGGGCCTCCCCGAGGCTGCCTTCCACCTGTGCAATGTCAAGGTCAGCGGGGGGGTGGCGGGTGTCCCCGATGCTCTGTAGCTGCTCCTCCACGGCCCTGGCAGGGACTGGTAGGCGGCCTGGAGAGAAGAGACCAAGTGGCCCCAGGGGCCGCTGGAATCACAGCATCTGGTTGCTTTGTTGTAGAAAAGTAGTAGAAACATTTAAAATAAAAATTCTACTGTATAGCACAGGGAACTATATTCAATATGCTGTGATAAACCATAATGGAAAAGAATATGAAAAATTATATATATATATATTAACTGAGCACTTTGCTGCACAGCAGTAATTAACACAACATTGTAAATCAGCTATACTTCAATTTCTTAAAAAAGAAATAATGAAATAAAATTAAATTAAAAATCCTCAATTGGGCATGCAGGTCCCCCACAAATCTTTCTAATCAGGTTTCCCGTAACTTTGTCTTACTTCCCCTCCTTGACAGCGTCAGGAGTCTTGGGGTACATGATTGATTCTGGGCCTATCACAGAGCAGTGTCAGGTCATACTTGACCCTCAGTGGTTGGTTTGATGAATGACTGGGTGAGGGATGGCTGAGCACCAACCATGTGCGGGCATAAGTCCCACACTAAGCTCACTTCCCTGACAGAAGGCCCCTGACTTAAGCATGGTCCCTGTTTACAGAGGAGGTGACTCAGGCTCAGAACTGGAATCCAGGCTTCGCCCTTCCCTCCACTCCAGAGGTCTGCAAACCGCCACTCACCTGAACCAGGCTGGGGGCTTGTTGAAACAGAGTGCTAGGGGAATTTCCTGGCGGCCCAGTGATTAGGAGTTTGAGCTTCCACTGCCAGGGACCCAGGTTTGATCTCTGGTCAGGGAACTAAGATCCCACAAGCCGCGTGGCATGGCCAAAAAAATTAATTAATTAAAAAAAAATAACAGTGCTGGGTCCACCCCCAGATTTTTATTTTATTTTATTTTTATTTTTTGCGGTACGCGGGCCTCTCACTGCTGTGGCCTCTCCCGTTGCGGAGGCTCCGGACGCGCAGGCTCAGCGGCCATGGCTCACGGGCCCAGCCGCTCCGCGGCATGTGGGATCCTCCCGGACCGGGGCACGAACCCGCGTCCCCTGCATCGGCAGGTGGACTCTCAACCACTGCGCCACCAGGGAAGCCCCACCCCCAGATTTTTAAATTCAGTGGTTCTGGGGTGGAGCCAGAGAATTTGCATTTGTCACACGTTCCCAGTTAATGCTGCTGCTCTTGGTCCAGGACCACACTTTGGGAAGCTCTGCCTACACTATGGTGCCCCCTCTGAATAAATTTTCAGCAATTAGGGAGACGTGACATTCACCATGGGCCACTTTCCATGGCAAGGATGTATGGTGAGCCGCCTTCCCTATACCGATAGTAGAGGGTTCCATTCCTGACTGTTCCACCTGCAGGGGAATGCCCCGCTCCCCCATACTACGTTCAGTCATCTGAGTGCTCCTCCTGGACACCACAGGGCACGGACTTCCTAAAGTGGGGTGCGTCCATTGAGCAAAGAGAGCAAGTGATTGTCGATGATGAATTTGCTTCCTTAAGTGACCATCAGGAGAGGGGACAGTCAGAGCTAAAGAAGGAGCTGGAAGGCTTGGAGAAAACTGACAGCGGCTTCCAAGAAAGGGATATACAGGATGGCTGGAGAGTTGAGTAATGTGGAAGGCAGGACAGGAGCTGAGCGTGCTGGGAAGAGAGTGATGGGGCAGCTGCAGACTTGGAGAGGAAGCTACCTGCATCACCGCTGAAACCAGGGGTGCCCGGGGCCTGGTAAGCAGAGAGCTGGGACAGAGAGCTGAGGAAATCAGGGGGTTCTCGGAATGCATTTCCATTTTATTCCGCCAGTGTTTACATGTGGCTTCTTTGAGCAGAGCAAGAGTACCCTTACCCATGAGGCACACCTTATAAATTAGGCTACTAAATGATGACATCGCCACACAAGGGGGTTTTCATAATTAATAATCACAGCTGCCGTTTATTGTGTCTATTATGCACCAGGACTTTTACGTACAAAACCTCGTTCAGTCCTCCCAACAACCTCCAGAAAGTGGGTTCTGAGATTATCCCCATTTTTCAGATGAGGAAACTGAGGCTAAGGGAGCTTAAATAACTTGGCCAAGGTCCTAGTCTCTAGGAAATGACAGGGCTACTGTCTCACCATCTCTAAACCGTCACTTTCCTCTCTATCACCCTGCCCTTCATTTCCTGAACACCTGCTCCCTGCACGGCCCTGGGAGGGACCACAGATGAATCATTCAAGAAGTCACTGATTCAACAAGCTTTCTTTTTTTTCTTGTGGAGCACTTACTCTTTTGTATGGGCTTCTTTATTTATAGCATGCCTTATTCCAGAAAGCACTTAACATAACTTCTTGATGTACAAGAGAATAAAAATTTTAGAGGCGTGGTCACGTGACGGTTGCCAAATGGAAAACAGAAGCTGGAAAGGTCAGAGGAACCCGGGAATAAGACAGGCAGACAAAAGGCAGAGCTCGTGGTCCTCTGGGTTACAGGAGACAAGCCCCAAATTGTCCTCTGAGCTTTCTAGCGGCCAAAATCTAATCCCACGAGGTTCAGGGCCCATAAGATACCAACGAATCAGCGGCTGCAGGAAAACGTGACTCTTCTGGGCCCTAAGACCAGAGAGGCCTTTTCCTAGGGAGTTGGCGTGAGGAGAACATGGTGGAACGAAGGGAGCAATGTCCCCAAAAGGAGTACAGGCTGCACGTGCAGCACAGGCCCTGGGGGCTGTTTCCTGTGCTCCCCTCCATGCTGGCCCAAGTCCCAAAGCGGAAGGCAGCTCAGGGGAGAGAACACAGCGCAGGACAGGCCTGCCGGTCTCCATTCTCTGGTTTAATCCCCACACAGCGTTTATAGGAAACATTTAGAACAAACTGACAGGCTGCTAGCTACATGCAGTCCTCAGGTAAGCTCTGTTTGGATTCATTGCCAACTTTGAACTGTTAGGAAATTTCACCTAAAAAGCCAGATTTTGACGGTCTGTTTTAAAAAAAAAAGGCGGGGGGGCTTCTCTGGTGGCGCAGTGGTGGAGAGTCCACCTGCCGAGGCAGGGGACATGGGTTTGTGCCCCAGTCCGGGAGGATCCCACATGCTGCGGAGCGGCTGGGCCCGTGAGCCACAGCCGCTGAGCCTGCGCGTCCGGAGCCTGTGCTCCGCAACGGGAGAGGCCACAGCAGTGAGAGGCCCGCGTACCGCAAAAAAAAAAAAAAAAAATGGATTTGACTACATGGGACCCACATTCCCTAAGGATGAGAATTGGCTTGAGCTGAGTAGTTTTCCGATGATCCCTCCATGGTTCCCTGAGGCCCTTTTTGTTTTCAACTTCCCTACCCGGCTTTGCAAGTTGTCAGGGGCTTGCAGCCCTGGTTTGGGATATTTTGAGTTGTGTCACATTTGTGTGCGTCAGCAGCAGTCAGTAACTGTTTACAGTGCGGGGTCCCAGGCTGCGCTCCTTGGGTCTGGGGTGGGGCTCAGTCTTTCTAACAGGTATTGAGGTGCAGGCGTCTCTCCTGACGGGCTGGATGGCTGACTGGGGCCCAGGAGTGATTGTATAGCTGCTCAGCACCACCGATCCAGGGAAATGGATGAATAGTGATCCTTTGAACACAGCTTTTGGCAATTACGGTGGGGCTCTGAGTTCAAGATCACGCTCCCTGACAGATGCCCAGAGTGTAGCTCCGCTGAGTCTCTGGGGGAGTCCTGAGTCAGGTGCTGTCAATCACAGTGGTGCTTGCCCTTGGCTGCACGTTAGAACCACCTGGAGAACTTTTCAACCCATCCTCAGGCCCAGGCCACCTCCCAGACCAATTAAATCTGAATCTCTGCGGAGAACACAGGCGTCAGCGTTTTAGAGCTCCCCAGGTTATCCCAGAGGACTGCCAGGTGTGAGGCGCAGGGCTTAAAAAGGACCATGTTCTCTGGGCGAGGTCTGGTATCAGCTGGAGAGATACTGAGATGAGGAAGGCTTCTGGGAGAGCAGAGAGGATGGAGGTAAGTGGACTGTCAGGGTAAGTGTGATGGGAACTCTGGGAACCCAAATGGAGACCCCTAAGCCAGCCTGAGGGACTCAAACTCTCCACCACCCCATCCTCTGGAGGAGAGGCCTGGGCTGAATTTTGGGAATAAATACCATCCAGCCACATAAAGAAGGAGAAGGAGAATCCCAGCCAAAGCAAGGGTACAGTCCAAGACTCTGAGGCCCGAACGGAGAGGGGGAGAGATAGAGCGGAAGGTTGTCTGGTGCAGCTGAGTCAAGGGTAGGGGGAAGGAATATGAGAAGAGGCCACAGAAGCAGGAAGGGGCCAAATCACAAAAGGCCTTGCATGCCAAGCTAGGGAGATGGAATTTTGCCCTGAGGCTCAGAGGAACTTCTGGAGGGTTTTAAGTCCAAGAGTCATATGGATGAACAAATCCATAATGGGCTTGGGTTATCGAGGAGGGCTTCCTGGAGGAGGTCAGACTTGAGCTGAGGGAGGGGGGAGGATTTGGAAAGCTGGCCGGGAGGGAGAGGTGTGGGTATTCTGATCAGCTTGCTACTGTTAAAGCTCTTCAAAACCCTTCCCTCCCCCACGCCCTTTGAAACCATTTGAATCACAAGCTGCCCCTGTTTAGAGTTGTGTTTGTTGGTTATTTGAAACTTGTGGTTCTCTTTAGCAGATTCTGGGCCCCATCCTTTGACTAGGAACCAGGAAGGAATAAAGAACGCATCCTCTTGCCCAGAGAGCTAATTATTGAAATACTGTGGGCCTCACCAGGGTTTATGGCGTCACTGATCTCTGTCATCCAACAGCTCCTAAATTCTAACTGGTCAAAGTTTTCAGTACATTTTTATGGGCTGCCCCAAAGCCAGCTGGAAGCTTTTTTTCCATAAACTTTCCCTGAGACAAGTAGCCAGGTTTCACATATTAAAATGAAAACGTCAAAAGGGTTGTTTAAAAAAAGAAAGAAAGAAAAGAAAAAGATGCAGCTCAGCTCACAAAACTCACATCAGAGTCCAACAGCATCTGCCTGGGTTTTTCTGCAAGGCTGATGGTCGAGTTAGAACGATGATGATAATCCCATGATCACTTTATCCATTCACTCAACAAACACTTCCTGAGCATTTACTGGGTACCAGGCTTGAGCTGGGCACCAAGCTGAGAAGATGCCTTAGGCATGATTGCCCCATCCCCACTGCCCCCAAGGGCTCAAAATACTTTAGAGTTTACAAAGTGTTTTCACGTGTAATTTTGGGAGCTGTAGGTAATGTTATTATCCCCATTTTTCAGAGGAGGAAATTGAGGCTCGAGGTTAGGTAACTTGCCCAGAGTCACAATAGTAATAAGGGGTAGAATTCAACCTTGGGTCATCCATGTTCAGAACCCACGTTCTGTCCACTCCACCCTGCTCCTTTTTAAGCAACACCATCTAACCGTTATTGGCTTAAGTTGAACAATAGCTCCAAGAGGTTTAGCTGCAACTTATAATCTGTCTAGTATCTGCCCTCATCTTAGAACCTGATTTCTCTTTTGAAGGAATTCGCCCATTGTGAGGAAGGGAAACTAGCACCCACCTCCCATGGCTCCATCACCATGTAAGCCTAGTGAGACCCAGTGCTTCCCCAGCATCTCCTGCCCAGACAGTGGATAGGCACATGTGAAATACAACCTCCGCCAATCAGATCCTCCCTCCTGGGACTGACTCTTGAGTGAGTGGTGAGAGGACCCTTGGAAGTCAAAATCACTCTGAGCAGAGGGCCCCAGATCAGACTGCCTGCAGCATTCCCTTAGCTGGGGTTCCTGGGGCTCCCATGGCTGCGCCCTTGGTCCAGACCTTCAAGCTGCTACCAAGCTTGCTCTTCTGTGGGATTCCATTCTCATCTGGGTCCTTCTGGCCTTTTAAGGGTTATGAGTGTAGAGATGGAGGCTGAGGTAAAACCCATGGGTGTGGACTGCTGAAGGAGCAACGGGCTGGAGTACACGGACAGAGGGGCAGGAGGGAGGGGAATAAGGGGACCCGAATATGTGCCAGGAGATGGTCTGGGAAGAGTCTGATCGGTGATCTGTTCTCAAGGCTCTGAAAGAGGGATCATCAGTCAGGATTCTCCAGAAAAACAGAACCGATGGAGATAGATAGATAGGTACCTAGGTACATAGATACATACATTGATAGATAGATACAAAGATAGGTAGATTGATTGATAGATACAGAGAGGATAGATACAGACATAGACACATAGATGGACACATAGATAGATACATAGATGGTAGATAGCTATAAAATAAATATGTATATACAGTTTTTAAAAGAAATACCTTTATTTTAAGAAACTGGCTCACGGGATGGGGGGACTGCCAAGTCCAGGGCAGGCTCACAGGCTCAAACGCAGGCCCGAGTTGACGCTGTGCTCTTGACACAGCTTTTCTTCTCTGGGAAACATCAGTGTTCGCTCTTCAGGCCTCCAAGTGATTGGATAAGGCCCTCCCACACACTACCAGGGTCATCTTCACTGCCTGTAGATGTTAGTCACAACTACAAAATCCCTTCACAGCCCCACCTAGATCCACATTTGATTAAATAACTGGGTGCTAAAATTAACCCTCATGGAAGGGTCATCCCAGGTTGGTACCTCCTGGGATTGTCAGAGGGGGGTGACTATGGACAGGATGAACCAGAGATTGGAGTGAGAAACACTCAACTTGGCACTGGGTCATCTCCTGACTGCAGACGAGGACATGGTCCTTGGTCTCACCAAGGGTTCATTGCCAAAGCCAGGTTGGCTGTAAAGGGCTTGCGAACAGATCACTCATGGTTTGAGCCTGTGCTCTCTCTGCTCCCGCTGCGACCTGGACATACAAGACCCCTCGCTGCAGAGTCCTGTCCCTGCCTCTCCCTTTCCCGGTGGCCACCCCCAGCCCCTGACCTTTTTATGTCCAACTGCCGCAGCATCTCTCTTTCGGCTGAATGTTCATACAAACTGTGCCTACTGTTCCCACCAACCTAAGTCCCAGGGCCTCTTTCCTGGAAGCCTACCACTCCGGATTCCCTCTCCCTTTCTCTAACCACCCCCACCTCAGCCATCACACACAACCTGGGCCTGTCGAAGCCTCCCAGGTGGGATCCAGACCCCAGTGGTCTGAACCGCATCTGAAGTGAACAGCTCTTGGCTCACGGGCTCCTACCCAGGGTGTCTCACAAATTGGGCTCCCTCCACGCAGCTCTGGCCCAGATGTTTCCTGTCCATGGCAGGAGATGTATGGGATCTTGAACTGTAATCTTGGAAGGGGCAGCTGTAAGACACAGATCCAAGTGGTCCCAGCTAAACCTCTCAAAGCCATTGCCCCAGTTTAGGCCCAAAGGTTAGGGAGCAGAACAGACCACAGAGAGAGAGCAGCCTTGGGAGTTTCTTCTGAGAGCAGCAAAAGCGCGAAGATTCTCTTTAAATCGCTAGAGACTCACGGCCTCTCCAAGCTGATTGTCACCTAGACATTCCCCCACCCAGGCAAGGACTCCCTCAGAAATTCAGGAGAATGTCATATATCACAGAACACTGAACAAGAAGGGTTTTAAAATAAATTTTGGCTGTAGGAAAACCCAAGAGGATTGCTGGAGATCTGACAAAAGCAACAGGGTGTAAATCTCTCAGCAGGCAGGCAGAAACCTTGATCAAAGTATGGCTCATTTGCTGATTTACCACTTGAACAAGTCTTTCCTGGATGACCTTGAGCAAGCCTTACCTGCTCTCCAGGTACCAGTTTGCCTAACTGAACATGAGCAGTTGGGTAATGTGACGTGGAAGGTCCTCTCCAGTGGTGACTACCTGACCCTGAGACTTGTGTCTAATACCTTCCAGCTGCATGACCTCGGGTACCTCACTCAACCTCCTTAACCTCAGTTTCATGATCTGCAAAATGGGGGATTCGTAATCCTAGCCTTGTTCATCTTGTAGCATTGCTGTGGGGATGGAATGGGAGATGTGAAAATACCCTGTGTAAACTCCAAAGAGCTATTCATATATGAAGTATTAGTGCAAGATGAAATATCATTGTATGATGTATCTACGGTGTCTTAATTGCATAAGAAGCTACAAGACCAAATAGCATTCATAGGGGCAGAAGGGCATGGTGGTCAAAGGCTCTGGACCCAGCCTGCCTGGGTTTGTGGCTCAGCTCTCCCACCTTTACCAGGTTCCTCATGAGTAAACTGGGTTAAGAATAGCACATGTGAAACCCAGCGCAGTGCCTGGCACGTGGTGTGCTCTCTAGCAACGCTGATGATTATCATGATTATCTTCCTATCGTGAAGCAAGGAGGAAGGGTGGGGCAGTGGGATGGCCACTGGTTTGTTTTTTTTTAACATCTTTATTGGAGTATAATTGCTTTACAATGGTGTGTTAGTTTCTGCTGTATAACAAAGTGAATCAGCTATACATATACATACATCCCCATATCTCCTCTCTCTTGTGTCTCCCTGCCACCCTCTATATCCCACTCCTCTAGGTGGACACAAAGCACCGAGCTGATCTCCCTGTGCTTTGCTGGCCAGAACTAACTGGGTTCAAACCTCCATTCTACTAGCTGAATCATACAAATGATCATGTGATATCCACTGTCTTCTTATTTGCTCTCCTCTGATTATTTCTTGAGCAGTTAATAGTTTGTCTCCTTCATGAAATGCCCAGCAAGGGGTTGGCTCCTGGGGACCAGTTCTTGTCTGTTTCCTATCTGCTCAGCTTGGGCCTGGGCGCCCAGCCACCAAGTTGACAGACTCACGGGTTGCTTGATTCTAGAAAAGATGCCTTGTAAATACTGGAATTCACTAATAAAATTCTCCTCTGTATTTTAATATGGGGATAATTTGAAAGATATCTTTACTCTTCCCCAGAAGTATCTGTTGTACAATGGCATAGATTAACAAAAGACACAGTGCCCTTGCTTTGGGCTAGAATTCTATTGACTTATTCAATTTACTTATCTATTTATCTAATTCTGTCTTTTATAATCACATTATTTGTATCATACCAATCAAAATCTCTGATTGAATATAATATATGGACCTAATTCATAAAAAAGAAAACAAAATAACTCACATAATAAATGCGATGTTTGGTGGATCAAATCTCTTTTATGGCGGTGCTGCGGCATGTGGAATCTTAGTTCCATGACCAGGGATAGAACTCGTGCCCCCTGCAGTGGAAGCCTGGAGTCTTAACCACTGGACAGCCAGGGAAGTCCCTCAAATCTTTATATAAGATCCTTTGTGCAGCAAGGTTGGGAACTACTCATTTGTTTAAACGTTATGCTTTGACCAGTGAGTAAATCTGAAGCCCAGACCGGAGAAGTGATTTTTTCAAGGTTACCCAGTGAGGGAGAAACAAAGCTCAGATTAAGTTCATAAAATCAAATACTTTTGCAGTCAGAGGCACTTTAGAGATCATGGGTATTTACTCAGAAACAACTACTCCTTGTCTTGAGCCATTTCTTTTTTTTCTGTTTTTAATATACGTGAAAATTTTTTTAATAGTAATTACAGTAATAAAAATGGAAACACAATGAGAAATACAAAGTTTGTATTGGCAAAAAAATAAACTTTCTGACAATCCTGAGTGTTGGTTGATCCCATCTCTTAACAGACTATCACAGTGACCTGTTGATGTGTCTGTCCGCCAGCCCTCCTGCCAGATATGGGCTTCTTGATGCCAACGACTGGGATTTTTTTTTGTGTGTGTGTGATAATAAGGTATATTTATACCCTAATTGATTTTTTAGAGTTTATTTTATTACACAATTGCTTATAGACAGCCACACAATCTAAGAAGAAAATTTTTAAATGCTTTCTATAAATAATCTTTCACAATCTGTTCTACTTATTTTCTTGCCTCAAAACAATAATTATTGCTAGCAGAGATTTTTAAACCACCATTTTTGCTAGAGTGGCTAAAGGTTTAAGCATCGAAGCAGTTGCCACCTGACACTGGGTGTGCTGAAAAGAATTGGGCATCCTGGTCTGTGCTCCCCTCCTTTGCTCTTTATCTCCACCTTCTCCTCTCATCCGGGTTCCCCGAAGGAACCTCCAACTCCCTGAGAAAAAGCAGCCAGCTCTGCTAACATCGGCCTAATCCTTCTAGGGCAAATGTGCTTATGTTCCAAATTTCAAACTTTTAAGGAAAGATACTTCTACTTTTAAATACTAACAAGTATTAGCAAGTAATTTTACTCTCAAAGAAGCATACCCTGTAGTGTGTCAGCCTCACTTTTAAGGACTATTTAGGGACTTCCCTGGTGGTGCAGTGGTCGAGAATCCGCCCGTCAATGCAGGGGACACGGGTTCGAGCCCCGGTCCGGGAAGATCCCACATGCCGCGGAGCAGCTAAGCCAGTGCGCCACAACTACTGAGCCCGCGTGCCATAACTACTGAAGCCCACGCGCCTAGAGCCCGTGCTCCACAACAAGAGAAGCCACTGCAATGAGAAGCCCGCGCACCGCAACGAAGAGTAGTCCCCGCTCGCCGCAACTAGAGAAAGCCCACGCGCAGCAACGAAGACCCAACGCGGCCAAGAATAAATTAATTAATTAAAAAAGAAGAATATAATCTCAAAAATAAAATAAAAGACTGTTTAAATTCAGCTCGTATTCCCAGCATTCAAAGACAGACTGCCTCATGTAACCATTCAAAGATAGACTGCCTCATGTAACCATAGAAATATGTTGATTCTGGGGCTTTTCCTCAGGCCTATAGTCTGTGAAGGGAGGGCAAGTCCTCTGCATGTTTAAGGTGCCCCATGGGTGCTGATCCAGCCACCTATGGAGAATCCTTTTTTTTTTTTAATTTTTTGGCCACGCCACGTGGCATGTGGGATCTTAGTTCCCCAACCAGGGATCAAACCCACGCCCCCTGCATTGGAAGCACAGAGGCCCAACCACTGGGTCACCAGGGAAGTCCTGGAGATTCTTTTTTTAATGCTGATGATGGATCCACTCACGGAGTTGCCAATCAAGGTGCGGCAAGACGCATTTCTATGAAGAATCCTACAGGTTACGTGAGTGAACACAGAGGGTTGAGAACTTCTGCCCAACACTGTAAAGCAACTATACTCCAATAAAAATTAATTAAAAGAAAAAAGAATTGATCAGAGAAAGGACAAAAATAGAAAGATCTGTTTCGGTTTGCCAATGAATAACAATTGTGTGGAGGAGGAGAGGCAAGTGTATTAACCAGGTTTAGAGTAATTATTAGTGAAGGATAGAGGAAATCAGGTGAACAGGAGATCCTAAAAAAGGTTCACAGTGGTGTTTCAGTGACCTTAGTTCTTAACCCTGGCTGCTCTTTAGAACCTTCCAGAAATAAGCTTTTGAAAATTACCAAAGCCTGGGCCCTACTCCAGACCAAGTCAATCAGCATCTATGGGCTGGGGGGCTGATTTTCCCAGCTCCTGGGGCGACTTCAGCACGCCACCAGCTTCGGCATCATTGCTGTATGACGCGCAAGAAGCCGTTTGAGTCACCTGCTCTCGTTGACATCACAAGAGGGGCACGTTTGCCTCCAGACCCTTGGAGGCCGGTCTTTAGAGGAAATGAATGCTTGGCACTGTCCTCTTGTTCCACATCTTAAACCTTTCACTCTTTTATTTATAAAAGCAGTGGCCACCTGCTTTCTTGCCATAATTTGTAGCAGTATATCGCTTAGAGCAAAAGCCAGAAAGTTATATAACTTCTAAGTTTGCAAGTTGAAATTTGGGGGGATGGAAGGTGGTATTTGTGGAATTGTGTGACCTGTTGCTTGGCAACTTTAAGAGAGTTCAGCTTCTGCATTCTGTGAACCGTCGGAAGTCACGGAGTTTGGTGAGGCGGGTCAATTAGTTCTTGCTACAAAAAGGAAATTAATTCTTCCTTACGCAGAGGGCTTGAAAAGTCGTCCTTCAGAGCAAGCCATGTCACACTTCTTCTGCTTGACTCCACAAATTCTTCTGCCCTTTAGCCCTCTTACTTCTCAAGAGTTTGATCTGATCCGACTGAATGCTGGAGCATCTTGGCAGAATGAAACAAGGTGGTCAGATTCGTCTTGACTTCTGGCTTCCAGTTCTGCATGTAAGGGGCTTGAACGAGTCCACTCCATCCTCACAATGTGGTAAAAAGCTGAAGAGACGCTAAAGGATGATTAAGGGGCAGCAGAGAAGCAGTGAATGGTTCGGTTATTGATTCCAAGAGTTCTTGCCTTTTTTTCTCTCCTGCTTATTGATCTGGGCTTCCTTAGCGTTTGGGCGAGTGCTGACAACCAGGCCATTTCTTTTTTCCAGCTTCGGGAACCATGTAATTCTACAAGCAAGACTAGCTCATCTGAAGACTCAGAAGCTGATCAATACTCCGTTTACAGTCTGGGAAGACCATTCTCATCATTTAGCTGAGTCGGAAAACGAAGCCACAAAGCTGGAGGCCCAGAGCTTGCTTAATTAACGCCTCTGAGGTATGAGAGGGCCCGGGAAGACCCGGACCCGGGCAGGTTAGCTTTCTTGGGCACTTGCCGGGGCTTCAAACGCCTTCATCCCTGTTTGTTTTTTCTCTTAAATTGGAAGAGGGGACAAAAGTCATCGTTATAATCATTATTAAAATTTCCTTTAAAATAAATACTTGGAACCACACTTCTCTGCAAGAACCACAGAAATGGTGGTGTGGCCCCGACAGCTGTCGTCTCCAGCGTCCAACGAGCCAGCCCCTTCCGTCCGGGGGTCCCGGGCCGGGAAGGGCGCAGGGGCGTGAGAAAGGCTCTTTTGTATTCAGAGCAATAGCCGGCAGAGCTACAGCCTTGCACCGCCAGATCTTCCTCCGCGCGAGGCGCCGCCAGGAAGCCCAACGACTGGGATTTATTTATCTTTATAGCACATCTCCCTCTGCCCTGACCCTTATTCCTAGGGGTACCTGCCTACAGCACATTGCCCTACCAGCTGCTGAATGTTGCAAGTGTGAATAAAGCCGTACTTTATTTTTAACAGATGAGGAGAGCAAATCAGAGAAGAGAAGGGACCCACCCCTGGTTCTATAGCAAGCTTGCAGGGAGGGTCAACAGGATCTCCCACATCCCAGTGGAGGCGCCCCTGGGCTCCCAAAGAGGACAGACACTTGATGTCTCTCCTTTCCCCACAAAAGCCACAGGTAAAGGTGTTTATGGCTTAGCAGCCAACAAAGGCCACAAGCACTTCAATAGGCCACAGTCTGACCCTGTCAACTATTTCTTTTTTTTTTTTAAATGGTGTTAAAAGTCATCCTTTCTACTATAATTTGAAAGCTCTCAGCACCTCCATGCTGAGGCCATAATAAACTGACCCCCAAATTCAGGCAACAAAACACAGGCCTGCCTACCGGCCATCTGCTTTCATGGATGAAATCTTAATTATTTCCAAATAATTATTGTCAATGATTTCCAAAACCTTTATTATAATCATAATTATTCAAATTTGTGAAAAGTGTTTTCTTCTTTGTAGAGCACTTTCATATATACTAACTGGTCTAGGACTCAAACAAATATGTCCTCTAGAATTAAGGTACTGTTGCACGTTTGAAATAGGTGAATTTTTTAATGTGAATTACCTATACCTCAATAAAGCTGACTTAAAAAGTAAGACAGTGAAAACCACAAGTGACTTTTATTTTCTTCCTTGTGCTTTTCTATATTTTCCATGGTGTCCTTAATTGAAAGCAAAAATAGAAGAGGGCCGCAGATGGAAGAAGATGGATTCTTGCAAGGTGGGAGACCTTCTCTCGACATTCCTTGGCCTTTGCTGGTCTCCCCTGAGACACAGCTGAGAGTAAGAGTACTTCCCCCTACTTTGTGTGGCCTTGGGGAAGTCACTCCACCTCTCCAAGCTTTTGTTCTTTCCCCTGTGAACAGATCTGATGCCTGCCATGCCTGGTTCACCATGCTGTGACAAGTCTCAGGGAACAGACATGTTAGGACACCGTGAGGTCTGATGGCCCTGCATATGTGACAGGTTAGTGCTGTGACTAAACCTCCTCTGCTGTAATCTCCCAGCCCCCGCCCCCCATCTTTAAAATTACCAAGTATTTCAAACATACAGAGAATAGAGAAAACGTTTTGGACTTGAGAAGGAGAAGGATCATTGCGAAGAATTACAGACAAGACACCCAGCTTTGCCAAATCTTGACACCTTGCCATATTTGCTTCAGATTTTTTTTTCTGAAAAATAGGACATTACAGATAAAATTAAATCCCCTGTGTTCCTCTTTCTGATCTCATTCCCATCCCTCCCTTCCCAGAGGTAACTACTATTCTAAATTTAGTGTCTTTGATTTCTTATGCATGTTTTCACACTTTCACTATCTGACTGTATCCCTAAAACTACATATATAGCATAGTTTTGAATTAAAAAAAAAACTTTTGGTATCACACTATTCTACCACTTGATGTTCCCTTTTTCTTTTTTTTTTCTAGACTCTATCTATGTTGAGGCTACAGCCTCATTTTATTTTCCCTCCCAGTATATTATTCCATTGCACAGATAGATCACAATTTATCTATCTGCACTGCTGTTGATGGACAATTAATCAATTCCTAATTTTTCATAATTATGTGCTGAGTGAGTGAAGTCACTGAATTGTAGGCACGAGCATCTTCAACTTTATTAGATGTTGCCAAACCTCTTCTTCAGAGAAGTTGTACCAATTTACACCTCCATCAAGACTGTACAAGGGTTCCAAGGGTGCCACCTCTTCACCCCCTCCACCCTTCTCCCAACATTGATAGAATGCTTACTCCTTGCCAGTCTGGAGGATGTGAAATGGCGTCTCACAGCTCTTTTCATTTGCATCTCTCCCATGACCCGTGAGGTTGAACATCTCTTTACATTTTTGGCCACCTAGGTTTCCTCTTTTGTGAATTGCCTGTTGATGGTCTTAACCCATTTCTTAAAAAAATGATTGTCTTTCTCTGGTTTGTCCATGCTTTCAACCTACTTCTGCCAGATCGCAAAGCAAACTCAGATCATGGCCCTTCTCAGTTCTCAACTCCCCGAGGCTCTCTAGGATACACATAACTTACAACCTTGCTCAGTGGTCCTGATTTGCCGTGGGCTGAAAACAAAGCTCAGCCCAGGACACTCAGCCCCACCTTCTCCTCCAGCCTTACCTTCTGCACCCTGAACTCCGGTCCAGCGGACACAACTCACTCCGTCCCAGGCCTACTGCACACACCATGCCCTAGGCCTGGAATGCCTCCCTCCTATCTCCACATTTCCTCTGAATGCCACCTTTTCTGTGACAGTTCTCAATTCAAAGTTGGATTTGCCTCTAAACGGTCAGGTGAAACTATACCTTTCTAGTGGCATTTATCATTTCTCCTTTTGTAGTATTTTAACCACTCCTCATCTTGCCCATCACTTTTTCATTGACAAAAACACCCGCCCCTGCATTATGCTATTTTGTCCTCATCTCTGCAATGGCCCTGTGAATTGGGGTAGTACCCCTACCCTCTCTGAACAGATAGGGAACGTGGCCTACAGGGGGAATAGTTCGCCCAACATCTTACTCTGGCTCAGAGGCAGAGGTGGACTTGAAGCCCGGACTCCTCCAATTCCATGTCCAGCTCGCTGCACCACGCCCCTCATATTTATATATGCATGTTGTTGCTGCTTGAGCCAACACCTGACTCCCCCATGAGACTGTGGGCCCCATAGCTCCCAGTTCTAGTCCTACCCAGGGGGGCACTCAATGAATATATAATTTCTTGACAAAGTACGATAATCACTTACTGCATACCCACTGGCTGCCGGGGGCTTTGCATACATTCACCCTAACCTTCCCAACAACTCTATGAGGAGACTGGGGTTTAAGAGTTGAAGTGCTATGCTCAGGGTCCCACGGCCGGTAATCAGTGCAGTTGGCCTATGAGACCCAGAGGTAAGTGCTTCCAACTGTAATCTCTGTTCTGTGCATCCTGAAGGTAGACCCAGCCAGCCAGAGAGATCGCACCCCAAGGCCCAGAGGCAGGGGGCCAAGGGTGGGCAACTTGACAGTCAACAGGAGGGACTGGGGGCTGGGGGAGTATGGTCCACCTGCTACACCCATGATGTCCACACTCCACAGCCTCACGGGTGTCTGTGCAGTGTGATGGTAGCAGGTGAGAAGAGGGCTGAGGGATAAGGAGAGGGGTTGGCAAGTATTCTCCAGCCCCCAACCCCCAAAGAGTAAGTCTGGATGGGGACATTGCTGCCCATTCTCCCCAGGGCAAGGACTGGATATGACGGGAGCCACACCCCTTTCCTCAATCTGCTATTCCTATGACTCTGTATGCTGTCTTTCACTGTGTGCCACTTATTTAAATGTTGTGTTTGTGTGTGTGGTATGTATTTGCAACTGTATCTTTGTGTTGTGTTTCGGTGCATTACGTCTGTGTGCAATTTGCTGTTGGTGTACTCTGTTTCTCTTGTGCGCCTGTGTTACGGCTCTATGCCTGTTTGTCTACTTTATGTGTATGTTTTGTCGTGTGTCCGTGCTGTGTACACGGTGTGTCTCTCCTATGTATCTATGTCCATACTCTGTAATTGCCTCTTTATTGTGTGTTGTGTCGTGTGTATCATGTGTTGTGAATTTGTGTTTGTGCCGTGCGCATTGTGGATCTGTTTCTGTGTGTGCTCTCTACACCGCAAGTGCAGGATGTTTGTGTGTTCTGTTGTGCGAATCCCGTTTGGGTTGTTCTAGGTCTGTGTCTACGCAGGGAGTCCGTGTGTATCTGCACCTCCCCGCTGTGTGTCTGTGCCAGGTGACGTCTGTGCCCTGCGCGCAGAGTTGTGTTTCCTCAACAAGTGTGTGCCGGCTCGGAGTGCCGCGCGCGCCTCCTCGTGTGCCCGCGTTGTGCCTGCGCCTCCGCCGGGCGGTCGTGCCGGGGTGCAGGCTCCGCGTCCGTGTGCGCTCGCGCCGCTTGTCTGCGTCCGGCGCGCGGTGGCGGCGGAGGATGCGCGCCCGCGGGGGCGGGGGCGGAGGCCGGGGCGCGGCGCGGGGGCGGCCCGGGGGCGGGAGTGGGCGAGCCGGCTGGCGGGCGGTGCTGCGGGGCCCCGCGGCCGCGGGCTCCAATGGCGAGGCCGGCGCGGCCCCCGCTAATTACATAAGCGAGACGTCAATAATTCGCGGGAAAACGCGAAAAAGATGGCGCCCCGCGCCCGGGGGGCCCCTTCCTGAGCGCCCCGGCCCCTCCCTCCTCCTCCGCCCCCCCTCCTCCCCGCGGCGCCCCCGCCCCGCCCCGCCCCCGCCGAGACCCCGACCCCGGCCCCACGGGCGGACACTCGGCCGGGCAGCCGCGGGCCGAGCGCAGCCACCTCCGCCGCCGATGCGCCTGGTGGCCAGACTCCAAGTGGGACCGGCGGACACGCAGCCTCGCGGTAAGTTCAGCGCTGCGGGCTGACGGCCCGGGCCGGGGGACTCCCCGCCACACTCGCCTTTCCCTGCAATCATCCCTCTTTTGGAAATTTCCCGAACTTTGGCGGGTCAGACGCCTCCGGGGGCGTTGGAGTCCTGGGAAGCCGCACGCCTTGGGGGTGGAGAGGGGTGAACGGTGTCCGCGGGGTGGCGGGAGCCCCGCCTGGGTCCCCGAGCCTTTGGGGGGCGTGTGTGACAGGTCGCTAGTCCTGTGCCTAAAATCTTTATTTTTCCTGTTGTGTGTGTCGGGGGGTGGGTGGCTTGGAGACCGACGGGGGCGTTTGGGATTTTGCTCACGTCCGAAGTCAGGCTGCGGCAGGATTGGGATGGGGGAGGCTTGGCGTCGGAGCGACTAAAGAGAGGAGCGCTTGAACCCGAAGGGGGTACTTCTGCAAGCTTTTTCCCCTCCCAAACACCCTTTTTAAAAAGCCAACGGCCGCCCTGGGAGAGGCCCCTGCGCATGAATCATCCTCGCTTCCTGCCCCCGCCCGGCCCCGCGATCCGGGTGCCGCGGATTTGAACTGGACGCCGACGGGAACCCGCAAACAGGCATTTCTTTGCAGATGGGTTTGAATCAGCCAATCACAGCCCGCGGGGGCCCGCTCCGGGAGGATGGAGGCGCGGTTGGGGGGGCCGCCACCCGAGGGCCCCCGCCCCGCCAGGGGGGGTGCGGCGACCGGGCCTGCTCCCAACGGCGCGGCGGGGGAGGAAGTGTCAGTTTGTGAACCTGCCGCGGGCCCGGGCCCCAGGCCCGGCGGGCAGGGACCTTGCAGCGCCCGGGAGCCAGGTGGCAGGGAGAAGGCAGAGATTTGGACTGCACACCCTGCCCGGTGCCTGCGCGCTCTGCCCTGGAGAAAAGAGAGGAATGGGGGGGGAGGGGCGGGGGCGGGGGTGGGGGGGGAGGCAAGAGGGGACGTGGCCGCGCCACCATCTGGAGAGTGAAGACCCCAGCAAGGCCCTGCCTGCCCTAGGGCCCTTGACATGCACACACATGTATTCCATTTCATATGCTCACTGACATAAGGCTGTAGACATCAAACACAGTCTCACAGGAGTACACACACACTTACAGGGAAAAACACAGGACTCTCTCCCTGTCTACAGGTAATCATAACACCAGGTGCCCAGCGCCTTGGCAGAGAAGGAGGGCACCAGAGTAGCGGGTGCAGGGAACAGAGGGATGCTGTGCTTTTGGCTTAGTGGAGAGTGTGTGGAGGGGCCTGGAGCCAGGTGAGCCCAGATTGAGGAGGAGGGGGCCGTGGGGGGTGCTTTGAATGCCATTGAAGGTACTGGGGAGCCACAGAAGGTTTCTGGGAGAATAAGAAGATGGGAATTGAGGGCCCTGTGGAAGAGTCTGGTGGGGAGGCAGGAAACAGGGAGTGGCCTGTTTAACACTGGGCGCTGGTGGTTCCATTCCGAATCCCAGGTTCCCAGCATAGGTGAGTGAGCACAAGGCTCAGGAAACAGTTCTTGAATGAATGAATGGCCCAGGCAAGGTGAGGCCTGAACTCAGACCAGGACAGGGGGATGGAAGAGAGGAGTGGGTTGCCAGAGGCCACTGTGCTTGGCTGCTGTGGTAGCTGATCGGTTGGAGAAGTCTAAGATGCTTGGGGGTCTGGGGACCATAGTAGTACCATTAGCAGGAAGCAGCGAAAGCAATGGGAGCAGCACTTTTGTAGGATGGTGAAAGACAGATGTGGAGAGGTTGGCATGGCAATGACTTCACTGCTTGGAGCCGGTTTGCATCTGAGTAAAAGCATAAGTGAGTTTAAATGTCCCAGAATTGGTGTCCATTAAATCATCCCATAATTGAGAACAGAAAAGGAGATTGCAGAAGACACAGATGGCCAAGTCTATACCAGTTCACAAGCCACCCAGGAGTTTCCCTCTCCAGGTGAGTTTTCTCTGGCCAGCTCTCAGGGTAGGGGTCAGGGGTCTGAGAACTTCCCGCTGCCCCCTGGAGAAGGCCCTCCACTCAGAGAACACAGAGTGTGTTTGCTTTAGGGATAAAACCTCTGGCTGTGAAGCCAGGGAGTGAGGTTCAGGCCCCACTGGGCAGGGAGATTTTGCTCCGTGGTTGGTTGAGAGAGCCTTTCTACTTAGAAGGCTGCATGGTATGGGTGGGGAGAGAGCAGGACTTAGAATCAGCTCGCCTGATTATGGACCATGACTCTGCCTCTGACCCCATAGCCACTTCCCCTTGCCAAACCTCAGTTTCCTGACTGGTAAAATGGGAATAATAATGCCTCCCTCACAGCGTTGTCAGCAGGATCCAGTGAGATGATAAGCGTCTGGCACATAGCACAGGTTACATAAATGGTTGTTTCTTTCCTTCCTTCCCCTTCTCCTGAAGTAAGGAGTAAAAACCCCTTTCTCTTTCTCTTCCAGTGTCAGTGGAAGCTGATGGAGAATCGAGGTCTGGACCCAGGGACTCGGGACTCCTATGGTGCCACCAGCCACCTCCCCAACAAGGGGGCCCTGGCAAAAGCCAAGAACAACTTCAAAGACCTGATGTCCAAGCTGACAGAGGGCCAGTATGTGCTGTGCCGGTGGACAGATGGACTGTATTATCTCGGGAAGATCAAGAGGGTAAACCTTTCCTTCCTGGCCCCAGTTCCCAGGCTCAGCATCTCTCTGCTCATCCTCTGGTCTTGGCCTCAGACCAGTGATGGAGGCTGGGAGACTGCTGGGAAATTCCCGCCTTGTTCTTATGCTCCAAACTGAAAGTGGAAGGAGGCGGAGCCTGCAAAGGCAGGTGCCATCCTTAGGGCCAACATCTTTAGCAAAGTGCTCTGTGAGCCTACAATACAAAATAAAGTCAGGTTGGAGAGGACCACAGACGATCACCTGGCCTGTTCTGTCCTTGGCGTTCCCGCCAAGTTGCCATCCCCCAGTCCCTGACTGCACAACTCCAGTGAGTGGGTGTGCACTACCTCCGGAACTGCCATCCTCCTTCCCCTTCTAGCCTGGCTTTCCTTTTTGCAGCACAAGGAGAGGTCTAAAGCCTCTGACCTGTGGGGACAGAAATGGGAGAGGAAGACCGTGTTCAAGTGGCTTTTCCCCAGCTACTGTCTCACACTGCCCCTCCCTCTCTCTGCCCCAGGTCAGCAGTTCTAAGCAGAGCTGCCTTGTAACTTTTGAAGATAACTCCAAATACTGGGTCTTGTGGAAGGACATACAGCATGGTGAGTATTCCTGTGATTTCAGGCACCCCCACCCCCACCCCGCAGCCCAATCCCCGATCCTCTCTCCACCTCTCCCTCCATTTTTTCCTTCTCGCCTTCTGTCTCTAACTTCTGGCAACTGGCTTTGTCCTTGGAGCCCCAGGTGCACCTGAGATGCTGATCGGATTACCAGCTGTACATTTATGTGGAAACACACTTGTAACATCTGTCATCCCCTTGAGTACTCCTACTCATGAGGGAGGCAGGCAGATGGAGAAAGTGGCCCAGGGAGGTGCTGGGAGAGCAGGGTTGGGTCCCAGGCCTGTGTTTGCTTCCTTGCTGCCCAAAGCTCTGGGTCACTCTGGGGCTAGGGAACAGGGAAGGGCCCAGGCAATCAGAATTGTCACCTTTCGATATAAGCACAGTGTCCCCTGTCAGCATGGTAAGAAAACGATGGAGGCAGCTTTCTTCACGGGGGAAAGACCAAACAAGCAGATGTGAACCAGGCAAGGTGATGATGGACTTACCGGGATGGAGCTAGGCCAGTTTTCAGAGTTGAAAGGGAGCTGGGTTGGGTACCATTCCTGCCCTCAGAGAGCTGATACTGTCTTACAGAGATGACAGATTGGGGGCATTCTTGCCACCTTTCTTCTTTGCCATGTACATGACAGACATCACTAATCAATCACAACACTTGTATATTTTCAACATGGAGCTCCAAGCAGCCACTACCAGTCAGAGTTACCGTGAGAGAAGAGACTTTTTTTCTGCCATTTATGCTCTAACAGGAGAACTGACATGGCGGTATGTGGGGAAGAGGCAGGTTTTAGGGTCCAGTATTCCTCGGACCAAGATATTCTAGCTCTGCCACTTACTGCTGCATATCTTTGGGTGAGTGACATAACCTCTGTGAGCCTGTTTCTTCATCTGAGAAAAAGGAGACTGAACGTACTGGCCTCACAGTGTGGTTAAATGCTTAGCCCAGTGCTGCTGAGTTACAGGGAGGCTGTTTCTGAAGAATTTGTTACCGTAAGAGATGATTTCAAGAGCCTGCCAAGCAGAGGCCACAGAACCCAGCCAGTTAGTCGAGCTTCCAAATTGCCTTTTTCTCCAAGACGTTGTGGCTAATACAGGCTGATGCTTCTCCAAGCCCCTCTCACCCTAAAGGTATTATTTAAAAATCCAAAGCAACGAGGGTCTCCTCTCCTGGGCTACCTTCTTTTTCAAAGCAGAAGGAGCCAGCTGGTGAGGAAAGACAGTCCAAACCATGGATCGAAGTAGCACACCATGAATAGAAGGCCCACTGTGTGCCAGGCACCAAGGAGGTGCTGCAGTGCTCACCGTGTGGCTCCCCAGCCAGATCACTGCTCCTCACAGGTAGGACAGCAGCCCTCCGGGGTCGCCCAAGATTAGAGCATAAGGCTGAGCACGCTATAGTTACTGATCCATCACTTCATTAAGCCAGTGAAGACTTAGTGCGACCCACAGTGGGTCCCGCCTTCCTGGGAACATATTCAGGGATAAGAGGCAAGACATCATTTATTCAACAAACATGTCTTGAACACATGTTATGTGCCACACCCCATAAGAGGTCCTGGGGACACAGAGATGAACAGATACCTTTTCTGCCCTTACAGAACTTTCCATCTGCTAGGGGAAATGAGACAGAAACACACATCAAAATGTATCTTACTTTATTCACTCAAACCCTTCAGTCATAAATACATATTTCTTCTTCAGCAACGCTAAATTGCAAAGGAAAAAAAAAGAGAGATGGAGAGGGAAACTGTAGATTAAAAGCAATTGATCAAACTTAAAATTGTTATGACTTTTTTGAGACAATTGAATATGTGAACACTCACTGAATTTGTTATTAAGAATTTATTTTTAATTTTTAGGTGCAATAAAGGTGCTGTAGTTATTTTCATTTTTTTTTTTAGAGTCCTGAACTTTCAGCGATACGTACTGAAATATTTAATACAGGAGGGGGGGAAGTGAGTGGGAATATAGTCAAAACAAGATTGGCCGTGAGTTCATGATTGTTGATAAGAACGTGGAGTTTCATTATAACATTCTGTTATTATTCCGTAATAAAATTTTTTAAAAAATTATTTAACATAAAATACTTTAACAAATCAAGTTAAATTAAGCAGGAGAGGCAGCATGACACGGTGAAAAGGACAAATAATGTGATGTCAGTTAGCTGCGGGTTTGAATCCCCCCCCTCCTACTTACCAGCTGAGCGTGGGACTTAAGCTCTCCGAGCCTCAATTTCCCCATCTTTAGAATGGGCTAATGGTAATAGGCAGCTCAGACTGGTTGGGGAGATTCAGTGAGTTGGCCTATGGGGCCCAGCACTCAGTAGAGGCTCAGCACCTGGAATGTAATTTTAAAATTGCTGTTTCCTGTGAGCCCGACCTGACCCTAGAGGGCCTCTTTCTTTCAGCTGGTGTTCCAGGAGAGGAACCCAAGTGCAACATCTGCCTGGGGAAGACATCAGGACCACTGAATGAGATCCTCATCTGTGGGAAGTGTGGCCTGGGTGAGTGTGATGAGCAGGGCATGGAGAAGGCCCAGACCTGTGGGTCCCCATTCCCCGCTGGCTCGGGACCTGCGTCGCCTCAGACCATTGGGGCCTTAGCTGGCTTCCTGTTTCTTTTGGAGCTCCAGAGTGACAAGGGGCCAGTCTCTGGGAATGAGGGCCCAGGGAGGTGATCCCTGGGGAAAGCTGGGGCTTCTGGAAAGTGAGAGAAGTTATGCACTTTGGAGCCCCCGTGGGTGGAGAGGATGGGTAGGAGAGATGGGACACAGAGGCTGAAGCCAGACCTTTGGTGCTTCCCGCCGTGGGCCAATGCTGGCTCTTAGTGGCCTGCTTGGACACCAGCCTGGCTGCCTGGTGAGCATGACCAGCCAGTCCCCTGGCAGCTGGCAGGCACATAGCTCCTAGGACTTGCCGCAGCCCTCCCCAGCCTGCCGCCTCTGGGCTGACTGGCCTCGGGCCACTGCTTCCTCGTGGGCACTCACCCCCTCTCCTTTGCCATAGGTTACCACCAGCAGTGCCACATCCCCATAGCGGGCAGTGCCGACCGGCCCCTGCTCACACCTTGGTTCTGCCGACGCTGCATCTTTGCGCTGGCTGTGCGGGTGAGCCCTCCATCCTTCCCACCCTGCTTCTCCCCATCCTCCAGTCTGGAAGCCCAGAGGCCCCCTGGGCTCGGGCCTCACTCCTGGTCACAGAGCCTGGCTTTGGAGGCAGACAGAGACTGCCACTTAACCAGCTGTATGTCCTTGTGCAGTTCCTCAGCCTCCCTGAGCCTGTTTCCTTGGCTGTTAAATGCATACAGGTTTGGGGACTTCCCTGGTGGTCCAGTGGTTAAGACTCCTCGCTTCCAAAGCAGGGGGCGCGGGTTCGATCCCTGGTGGGGGAATTAAGATGCCACATGCTGTGCGGCCAAAAAAAAGAAAACAAGTTCTCTTTAAATGGATACAGGTTTGGTGTCAGGAGTAGGAGGCCCCCAACAAATAGTGAGAAATCACTATTAAGAGAGAAAATCCATATAAGCGGCCACTCTCAATATGTGTTGGTTATTATTGTTACTTTTATTGTTGTGCTTATTACTATTAATATTATTGAAAATGCAGCTCCTTGGGGATAGAGAGAGGATGGATCTGGGGTTGATGAGAAGAGGCTTTGTGCGTTTCTGACTACATTGGAATATCTTGTTCCACCTGGTCGGCATTAGCCTTGATAGGGAGCCATGTGTGGCCCAACCGGGACCCCCGCGGGTAACTCGGGCCCTCATCTTCCCGCAGAAAGGCGGCGCGCTGAAGAAGGGCGCCATCGCCAGGACCCTGCAGGCTGTGAAGATGGTGCTGTCCTACCAGCCCGAGGAGCTGGAGTGGGACTCGCCCCACCGCACCAACCAGCAGCAATGCTACTGCTACTGCGGCGGGCCGGGAGAGTAAGGCCGCGGGGGCGGGGCGGGGCGGGGCCCCAGGGAAGCGGGGTAGGCGCGGCTGGCTGGGGGAGCCAGACCCCCATGGAAGAGCCCGTATCTTCCCTCAGGCCTGGGGATGACACCTGAGCGCGCGCGAGGCTCGAGAGCACAGGGCTAGCGCTCTCCGCAGCGGGGTGCAGGGGAGTGGCGGTTGTTTTCTTGGGGCACCGTGGAAAAGAAGGCAGTACTGAAGAGTGGTTACCAGACTGGCCCCCAGTGTCCAACCAGCCCCTTAGAGCTGTGCTACCCCTGAGCCTCAGTTCTCATCATAGTTTTCCCGTGACGTGGTGGTTGTGAGCGGTGTGTGAATTAGGTCATTCACGTAAAGGCCCACACAGTTCCTGGCTCTTGGTAAGCACTTTAACAATTGTGAGCTGTTACTGTTGGTGCATGGACGTGGAGACAAACCTTTCCGTTGCCAGAGTCAATGAGACAGGCTGCTGATGAGCTATGAAGGTCCTTTTCCCTGGAGGTGTGCAAGCAGGGGTTGGGGGAATACCTTGGGGACGCTGTGGAGGGGGTTCTTACCCTGACTATATGTAGGATGGGAGTCTTTGATTCTTCCTTGTGGCCTGGGCCTCCATGCAGCCATGGCCGATTGAGCCTGTTCCCTTGGGCTGACTGCACCAACACTGTGGGAGGAACCACGGAAGTGAGAGATGGAACCTCTGCCCTCAGGAAACAGCCTCCAGTTCACCCTGAAGTCCTGAGTCTCATCCCCAAGTTCTGCTGACAAGCACTAGGGGTCTGGAGGCTGTGCTTACGACGTAGCCGGGTGATTTGGGCAAATCACTTGAAGTACTTCATCTCTCAAGTGGGATTAATAACCTCGGCCCCATCATCCTTCCGTGGGTGTTGAGGCCTTTCGGATAACAGATGGAGAAATGCTTATAGAGACCTTTGCAGCATTGAGGTGGTGGTTCTCAATGCTTACTGGGCAGAGTTGCTCGGGTGATTGTCAGAAGTGTGTTTCCCAGGGGCTATCCCAAAGATTGAGTAGGCCTGGAACGGGTCAAGGAATCTTCTGCATTTTAACCTGGACCCCAGGTGATTTTGATGCTGGTGGTCCAAGGACCACACCTGACAAGGTGTGAACAAAGCATTGACTGTTAATTAAGAAAGCACCTTTTTGGTTTTCATTCTTATTCAATGAGTTGTTGTTGAATGGTTGTGATAGGGTAAATACATTACCAGGTGAGGGGCTTATAGGAGCCTTTATTCTCCCATGAAGTCTCCAGGGCAAACCTTTCCCCAACAGTAGTGTTTGGGAAGCAGCGTGTGAGGCACAGACCAGAGATGGGGGCTCCAGTGTGGCACAAAGAGCGTGGGCTTTGAAGTCAGGGAGGCCAGGATTTGAGTCACCATCCACCACTTGCCTCCTGAGTGACCTTGAACAATCTGTTTAACCTCTGACTCACCTGTAAAGTGGTCAGCGGCCCGTGTTTGACCAGATGGTGAGATTAAATGATATAGCCTAAGCCCTGCTGCCAGGGCTTCCCCTGGCGCAGCCCAGTGCTCAGTAACTGTGAGTTCTCTTCCCTTTCCCCCGCTGGAGGGCGAGTTTGTGTTGGGAAAGGTTGCTGAGGCTGATCCCTGGCTGGGAGTGTGGGCCTGGCTGACCCTGGCTCTTCTGGCTCTCCAGATGGTACCTGCGGA
Organism: Lagenorhynchus albirostris; assembly: GCF_949774975.1. Lineage (NCBI taxonomy): Eukaryota > Metazoa > Chordata > Mammalia > Artiodactyla > Delphinidae > Lagenorhynchus > Lagenorhynchus albirostris. The sequence goes on from NC_083101.1 coordinate 13,925,653, forward strand.
TGCTGCAGTGTTACCGGTGCAGGCAGTGGTTCCACGAGGCCTGCACCCAGTGTCTCAATGAGCCCATGATGTTCGGAGACCGGTAGGTGCTAATCTGGTCTGGCTCAGCCTTGGGGGCGAGGTGGGGGGATGGGGGCAGCAGCTGCAGCAACTCCTTCAGGTTGCCTGCCAGGCCCTAGACCCCCAGTGGGGGGCTGGGACAGTGTGTCCCTGTCTACAGAGGCAGCTCAGGGTAAGGAGGCCTTCCCAGTAGAGGGACACTCTGGGCCACATCCCCAGTCGCAGCCCCATCTTCCCTAAGCCCCAGATGCTTCAAGTGTCTGGGGAAGGGGGAGAGACACAGGCCCTGCCCCAGCCCTGACCGGGGTTGTTGGAGGAGGCAATGGGGGAAATGGATGACTTGATCTGGCCTCTAACAAAGGGGGCTAAGCTAGTGGAAGGCTTATGTGTGTCAAACAGGATACTGTGTGTGTCTTGGTTGGTGTCTCACGTGGTTTGTGATTGAGTGCGTGTGTGTGTCAGGCAGAGGGGAAGAGGGTGGTCCCTGCAGCCCAGCCTAGTTCAGCTCACTCTGAACTCAGCCACCCTCCAGGGCAGTGATATTTGGGAAAGGGTTTGAGGTACAGGTTAGAAGGGGTAGGGGAGTAGTTCTTGGTCCCTGTTCTGCCCCATCTTTATCCCCTCCCCAGAGGGAATGAGGACAATGCTGACTCTGGGAAAGCAGGCGGGGGTGGGGGGGACGGTGAGGGCACTGGACCAGGGTCGGGTGTCAGAGCCCCTCCTACCACAGGCCCCCTTTTCACCCACCCACAGGTTCTACCTGTTTTTCTGCTCCGTGTGCAACCAGGGCCCAGAGTACATCGAGAGGTTGCCCCTGCGATGGTGAGAGGGTGGGGCTTGGCCCAGGCCCACTCCTGTCCCTTCCCAGTTTCTCCCTTCCCTCCTCCCTCCGGGAACAATTCCATTTCCAGCCACCAGGTCCCAGCCTTGCCCCTGCCCTCCAGCCTGGACCCAGGATGCTCCAGCCCTGGCTGCACAGGCTGCCAGCTCACTCTGGGCCTGCCTCCTTGCACCCTTGCCCAGGGTCGATGTGGTTCACCTGGCCCTCTACAACCTGGGGGTGCAGAGCAAGAAGAAGTACTTTGACTTTGAGGAGATTCTGGCCTTTGTCAACCACCACTGGGAGCTCCTGCAGCTTGGCAAGGTATGCGAGACCGTGGGACGTCAGAATGGCGAGAATCCGTTCCACAGTGGGGTTCCATAAGTCCAGAGAGGTGAGAGGTTTGCCCAGGGCCACACGGCGCCGCACTAGGATCTGGGTCTCTGAGCACAGTTCTTCAGGAACGCTGGCTGTCCGTGAGGGCTGCTGAGTGGGGACAAAGACCCAGAGCCTTTGAGCCGTTGCATCTCTGAGTCCAGGCGTCTGAGCCTGTTCCCTGCAAGGAGCTTCCTAACCCAGGCTTTGGTAGTGGGTGGGTTAGGGCCTCACCAGCTCAGCTGTAGGGAGCTGGGGGTCGAGTCTGGCTGGAGGAGATCTCCCTACAGAGCTGTGTGACCCACTCCAGATTACCTGGCTAGGATGGAAAGTGAAGTGGGCCTGCCCTCTGCCGGTCGTACTCTGAATAGCAGAAGAGATCACCAGGGGTCTGGGAACTGGGATTCACGGAGTGAAGTCACAAACCAGAGACTTTCAGGATGTCAGAGGTAGAGAGCTGAGCCAGGGCTTCCCCAACCACTTCCACGGCAGGGCCATGCACCCTTTAATGACAGCCTCTGAATCCTCTCCACCACATCCAGAGTGAGTCATCTCTGCTGACTGCCCCAAATCCTTTAGTGAAATAGGGCTTTTTTTTTTTTAAAGTAACTTTATGCTTGGCAGAAGTTCTTCATATAGTAACATCTTCGTTTACAGTGTTTGATAATTTACAAAAGGCATACATATTATAAAGCCCTTAAAGATAGGTAGAGCTGGGATTTTTAAATAATTTTTTCCTGATTTATTAAAAAAAAAAATCATACATGTTCCTGGTAGAAAATTTTCAAAGTACCAAAAAGTATAAGAAAGTACACTTCAAAGAAAACCATCCATACTCCTGCATCTCACCACTCAGAAACATCCACTGCTAACACACACAGGTGCACAGAGTTCAAGCCTCTCATTTACGTCTGTTTTTCTTTTTATAGGGCTTAGATTATACGGTATTTACAATTTTTTATTGAAGTATAGTTGATTTACAATATTATGTTAGTTTGAGGCATACAGCAGTGATTCAGTCATACATATATGTGTGTGTGTGTGTGTGTGTGTGTGTATATACATACACACACACACATATTTTATCCAGATTATTTTCCATTATAGGTTATTACAAGGTATTGAATATAGTGCCCTGTGCTATACAGTAAATCCTTGTTGTTTATCTATTTTACGTATAGTAGTGTGTATCTCTTAATCCCATACTCCTCTAATTTATCCGTTCCCCCTCCTTTTCCTCTTTGGTAACCATAAGTTTGTGGGAATGTAAATTGGTGCAGCCACTATAGAAAACAGAATGTAAGTTCCTTAGAAAACTAAAAATAGAGCTACCATATGATCCAGTAACCCCACCCCTGGGCATATATTCAGAAAAGATGAAAACTCTAATTCGAAAAGACACCTGCACCCCAATGGTCATAGCACTATTTACAATAGCCAAGACATGGAAACAACCCAATTTCCCATCAATAGATGATTGGTTTAAGAAGATGTGGTGTATATATACAATGGAGTATTACTCAGCCATAAAAAGAATGAAATATTACCATTTGCAGCAACATGAATGGACCTAGAGAATATTATACGAAGTGAAATAGGTCAGACAAATATTATGTCACTTGTATGTAGAATCTAAAAAATAATACAAATGAATCTGTATACAAAACAGACAGTATATACAATTTTAAGTCATTTTTTTTCAGTTTACTTTATATCATAAATACTTTTCCATGTTATGAAAGAGTTTTTAATCAGCATTTTTCATGGCTGCATGGTTTCCACCATAGTTTACTTGCTTGTTTCTTTCCTGTTGGGCATGTAGTTTCTTTCCCATCATTAGGAAAATGATGCGGTGAACTTTTTTGTACATAAAGCTTTATTTGTGTGTCATGTCTGTATGACAGGTTCCACGGAGCAGCATTACTGGGTCAAGGGCATGGACATTTTTAAAGCTCTTGATACATTTAGGACAGGAGTTACGCTCCTCATTTACAGATGGGGACGTGAGCTCAGAGGTGAAAAGACTTGTCTGAGATCATGGAACAAGTCAGTGGTCCTCGCCTGGAGGACTCAGGGCATCAGGAGATTGAGGGGAGGGTGGGGGCAGGGGCTGAGGTCTTCTCAGATGCCATGCGCCAGGTCTGACTGTCCTCTGCCCTGCTCCCCCGTAGCTCACCAGCACCCCCGTGACGGACCGAGGACCGCATCTCCTCAACGCTCTGAACAGTTATAAAAGCCGGTGCGTGCAGGGAAGGGAGGGAGTGCTGTGGGCCCCCCGACAGGTTGGATTTCAGTTAAAGCGTCTTCCTACCTCATAACCTTGGCACAAGCTATGCTCCCACCTGGGTCTCCCTCCACTTCTCTTTGACTATATGAATATTACCCGTCCTTCAAGATCAGGGAGCACCCACTTCATTTGGGATGCCTCCCCTGACCACTCCAGCAGCCAGACACATCTTGATACTGGACTCAGCTCCATAGGGGGCTGAAACCCCTGCTCTTTGAGGGCCCGCTGCTGTCTGAGGTCTCCCTTGCAGTAGCCATCTGTGGTTCTGGGCCAGGCACTGAAGCACGGATTCATCACCTGTCCCCAGCCCATGTCTGCCCATCCACACTGCTGAGTTCTTCTCAGAACACACGGCTGGCATGCCCCTCGCTACCACCACGGAGAATGCCCAAGCTCCTTAGCATGGCATTCAAGGCCTCTTATGATCAGACCCTGCCCATACCTTCTGCCACGGACCCTTTGCTTTATCTATTCTGGGCGTCAGCCATTCTGAACCCTTTGCTTTCCTACTCAGTGCTTTTGCTCACACTCTTTCTTCACCTAGGATGGTCCTTGATGCCTTTCATTCATTTGTTCCATCAATGACTATTTATTGAACTGCTCTGTGTCAGCCCTGTGTAGGTACTGAGGACACCGTGAATAAGACACGGTCCCTGCTTCTGTGAAACCTCCCCAGACATCTCTAGACAGAACTATCCACTCTCTCTTTCATCTTGTCACGGTTTGGGGCCCAGACACAGCCCTCTACTTGAGTACGTGGGGCCTCCTGACCTCTCTGTGGACGGTCTCCTGAGGGTAGGACTGTGGCTAAGTCACCTCTGCAGCCTCATGGCAGCTCAGCCAGTGATGAAAGGGTGAGGGAAGTGCCTGGAGGTGCTTTCAGTCTCCTTGGGGAGAGCAGAGAACAGAGTGGTGTGGAATGCAGTGTTTTGACCACAGGGTTCCACGGGGAGCTGGAGGAGGGCTTCCTGTAGGCAGAGGCCTTGGGGCTGGTTGAGGCAGAGAAGAAACGGGAGGAGCAGCAAGAGCCACACACAAGACAAGGAAGCACGGGGACGAGCCGCCGGCTGCGTTCTCGGCCGCCACCTGGAGCCCCTGATCCCACAGGCTTCGAGGAATCAGTGTCTCCACGGGCCACTCTGGGTCCGGGGAGGCAGAGAGGGAGGTTTTAACACTTGACTCTCCTCCCCAGGAGGATGGACGGACAGGCTCCAGAGCTTTCTCCTCTCCCTGCCCACCCCCAGGTTCCTCTGTGGCAAGGAGATCAAGAAGAAGAAGTGCATCTTCCGCCTGCGCATCCGCGTCCCGCCCAACCCCCCCGGGAAGCTGCTGCCCGACAAGGGCCTGGTGCCCACTGAGAACGGCGCCTCTGAGCTGCGTAAGAGAGGAAAGAGCAAGCCTGGGTCAGTGCCTGGGGCCCTTGGGCCGGGGCCACAGCCGACCTCGGGCCCTCTGCCCCCGGCTGCAGCCCCTGCGACGGGCTGTGTGGTGGCGTCCAAGTGATCAAGGCAGGCCTCCAGCCAGTTAGTCCCAGCTGGAGGCACCCTGAACCGGCCAGTCAGTGGCTGAGCCGGGGCCTGATACCACGCTCCCGCTCCTTCAGCCACAGCCCCTTGTGGCCTCGCTTGGAGGGAAAGCCAGATCACGGGACCCAGTCTTGCTGGCTTAGGGCTGCGGCAGAGGTCAAGGGGCAGTCAGTGTATAAGGGGTCCCAGCGCTCCCGGCTGAGCCCAGCCCCCTCTTCCTGGCATGGGGGGTGAGGGGCAGAGCACCTGGATGCCCGAGGCAGGAGAGGCACCTCCTCTCCTGCCTGCCCACTATACCCCACCACCCTCACACACCTGCTGCCCCAGAGGACCCCCCCGCCGCCTCCCCAGGTCTCCTTGTAAAGGAGAGCCTGTGCCCACTCCCACGCTGTGACCCCACCCCTGCCCAGCCACTCCTCCCTCGGGGCCACCCTCTGGGCCTTCAGGCTCTGACTGGGCCACCCTTTCCCTTTTCTGTCTCCACAGTTTGTTGCCTCATGATTTCCAGCAGCAGAAAAGGCGAGTTTATAGAAGAAAAAGATCAAAGTTTTTGCTGGAAGATGCTATCCCCAGTGTTAGTTTCTCGTTTTCTCACTCTCCACTTTCACACTCAGGGTCAGCACATACTAGGGATTCCTGTGCAGAAAACTAAGTCCCCCAGGCCCAGGGGACTCTCCCACGTCCCCGAAAGGATCCTTTTACAGCTGGTTAAACAAGGAAGGGCCAGGCACTGCGAGACTCCTCCTTCATCTCCCCAAGTTCTCCCAAGAACCCAGAGCGGGGCTGGGTAAGGGCAGGTAATATCCTTGCCTCCACTGTCCAGGTGGGGAAACAGGGCCCAGGAGGGCAGTGACCCTCCTGAGGTCACACCTCAGGCAGTGGCAGAGCCCAGCCCAGAACCAGAGCTCCAGGGCATTCTTGCCTTCTTCAGTAGCCCTGCATCCTCACTGAGGCCCTCGCTGTGGGCAGTAACATTAGCCGTGTCTCCAATGGACCATTTATAAGGCACCTTCACAACTGTCATTCCATTCTGCCACGCTCCCTGACACCTCTTAAGAGTGAAGCTCAGAAGGGGTTATTACCCACCTTTTGCAGTTGAGGTAACTCAAGCCCAGAGATCGAACAGTCAGACAACCGGCCAGAGACAGAGCCAGGACTAGAACTGACATGACCTGGCTCCCTGGTCAGGACTGGAAAAAAGAGGAAGGGACAAGTCTGACCCTCAGAAGGCCAGCTGGCCCCGTGCAGCCTGTGCGGCCCTCAGCGGGGAGGAGGGTGCTGTGAAAGGCGGAAGTGATGCTTGCCGGCTGACCGCCCCTCCTTCCTGTGTCCACAGAGTGACTTTACCTCGGCCTGGAGCACCAACCACCACCTAGCCAGCATATTTGACTTCACGCTGGATGAGATACAGAGTTTAAAAAGGTAACAATGAGGGACCCGGCACAGAGGTCTGCTCTGGAGACTGGGATGGAACCAAGCAGGGAGACCACCATTCCTCTAGCTATGGAAGATGTGAAGCAGAGAGCCTTTGGAGGGAAGGGAAGCTCCCCTGGGGTCACTGAGTTAAAGGGTCCGCATTGCAGAAGGCTGCCTGAAAGGTCTGTCTGCATTAGGGCAGCCTAACACCCATGCTGTAAGCCTGCAGGGCTCCCGGGTACAGCTCCGCAGGGCAGCGCTCAAGGCCTGCCTAGCCCGGCCCTCCCTACCTCTCCCACTTCTCCTTGCCTCACGCCTGACACCAAAATTGCTGTGATCACCCCACATTCACGTTCCTCCAGGGAGCCTTCCCTAACCCTCCCCAGGCTGTGGCGGATGCTCCTTGTGTATTCCCACAGAGCCTCGTGCTTGGTACACACAAGGGGAGGGGCCGCATCCATCGTTTTATTTCCAGAACTATTAAAGGTCGTTTCGTGCTTTCCTGTGGGCATGGAGGAGAGAGCAAGGGCTTCAGTCAGTCAGGCCTGGGCTCCGGCCCCTACTTACCAGTTGCCATCTGTGTAACGTTAGCAAAATTCTTTAACCTCTCTGAACCTCCTCACCTGTTCCTGCGTGGTTGTTATGAGACTCAAAATCCTGTACACGAAAGCACTCCCGGCCTGTACGGTGTTGCATGAGTGTCTGGGATCATGGTGATTATCATCTCTAATGACCGTCACAGTGTTTATGTCAGTGCCAGGGGAGGGTGGTCAGGGAAGGCTTTTGTGACTCCTTGGACTCTGAAGGCTGGATGGGTAGGAAATGTTCAGGAGAGAGGAGGTGCCACTGCGGCTGTGGTGGCGGGAAGCTCAGTGGGAAGGTGGCTTCGACTGGGACGAAGGATGCATGTGAGAGGGACCAGGAGACGACGGGGAGGTCCCAAGGGGCGCTGAGGATCAGCGGCTGGCTCACCCTCTCCTCCCTCTTAGCGCCAGCTCAGGCCAGACCTTCTTCTCCGACGTGGACTCCACTGATGCTGCCAGCACCTCTGGCTCCGCTTCCACCAGCCTTTCCTACGACTCCAGGTTAGCTTCCCAGCACGATGGATTCAAGTTCCATCGCTCCCCCCAGAACCCCCAACCCCCTTTGGGATGTGTGGCTCACTCTGTGCATCTGAGTCTCAGGACCTGGCCGCCCTTAAGTGCGTGAGGGTCTGGGACCCTCCGGTTCTGAGTTGTGGGCATTCGGGCTGCTCCTCTTAGCCTGCTACAGGTTATGTGACACCTCTTGCTGGGCAGTTTCAGATCCAGGGTTCTTCCATTCTGGGGTTCTTGGCCTTTGCTTGCCATGATTTTGCAATGTCTGTGCCTCTGACTGCAGGGTCCCCTGACCCTGGTTCTTGGCTGTCTGAACCTGGTGTCTGTCTTGCGGGTGTTTAAGGAAAAGAGCCTGGGAGAGGGGAAATGGCATCCTGCAAAGTATAAGGACTAGGAGAGGGCACAGAAATCCCTGGAGGCCTAGCTGAGGGTACAGCCTGCTTGGCAACAGCTGGTCCTCAGCAGCAAAAGGAGGGTGGCGCTGCAAAGCACACAGACAACTTTTTAACTGAGGCTCTTTTAACTGTACTTAGGATACTTGAGGCCCTTGCAAAAAGTAGAATTTAAAGTATCGATGTAATGCCCATTGAAGCGTGTCTTGTCTCCAAACATCTCTGTCTTTCTCTGCTGTTGCCTCTGTGTTTTCTTTTCTCTCTTCGGTTCTCACTAGCTCTTTGGGTCTTGGTTTGTTCCTAAGTATCTGTGACCGTGTACCTCTTTTGTGTGTGCGTTTCTTTCCCCCGCTCCGCCTCTTTCTGCCCCTGTGGAGGGGAGAGGGGAGGAGAGGGGACACATGTCTGCCTCCCCATCCCTACCCCTGCATGACGCCTCCGGCTACAGTGAGTCCAGGTGACCGACTAGGCAGAGTAAGCAGGGCCTCTGCACTGCACGGCTGCAGGAAGCACCAGGATGGTGCTCCTGGACTCAGGCCACACTGAGCTCCTCAGCCTAAGAAACACGGTTTTAGAGCTGGACACGCCTAGGTTTGAATCCGGGCTCTGCCACTCCCCGGCTGGTGGTTTCTCCTCTGGAGCCTCCTCAGGGCTGTTGTAGGGATCCAGGGGGATCATCGGTGCCCAGGGCCTGGTGCCCGGAGTGCTCAGGGACAGGGACTTGGTGGGATAATCCCGTTTCATTCCCGTCATCGTCCTCCTCCCCTTCCGATACAGACGGACAGTGGGCAGCCGCAAGAGGAAGCTGGCAGCCAAAGCGTACATGCCACTGCGGGCAAAGCGGCGGGCGGCCGAGCTGGGTGGACGCTGCCCCTCCGACAGCAGCGCAGAGGGGGCCTCAGGCCCTGAGCGGCCCGACGAGGGCATCGACAGCCACACGTTCGAGAGCATCAGTGAAGATGACTCGTCCTTGTCCCACCTCAAGTCATCCATCACCAACTATTTTGGCGCAGCCGGGCGGTTAGCCTGTGGGGAGAAGTACCAGGTGCTGGCTCGGAGGGTCACGCCTGAGGGCAAGGTTCAGTACCTGGTGGAGTGGGAAGGGACTACCCCTTACTGACCAGCCCCTAAAGGATGCCAGCAGTCCTGGAAACCAAAGGAGAGACAGCGGAAGCCACAGGCTCCCCAGTTCTCTCCAGGCTGGGGTGGGGGAGGGAAGCAAGACGGAGCTGCAAGTGCCTGGCCAGAGCCCTGCCTGCCCGCCTGCCTGCCAGGGCTGTGCCTCCGCTGTGCCCGTTCTGCTCTCCGGCCCCCTCAGGCTCACCACCTCTTTGCCTGTGTCTCTGAGGTCCCGCTGGCTACTTCTCAGTGTCTCCACACACTCCCTCAAACTGTTTACCTGTTCCTCTGAATTAGTGTCCTGCTGGCTCTGTGGGCTGTTCCTGAGGCCCGAGTCTTTGTCCCCAGTGCGTCCCTTTACCTTTCCTTCCCCTTTTGGGTGTGTGTGTTTACACACCCAACCCTCCACTGGACATCCTTACACCTGACCCATCCCAGGGACCACATCATGAGAACAGAAACCTTTGAGAAAGACTGGGTGAAGGTGGGTAAGAGGATGCCTTGAGGAGCCTTTCCCTCTCACTTTCCCGCCTCTCCTTCTGCCCTTGGGAAGAGGTGGTGAGGGTGGGAGAGAGAATGCCTCTGGAAAGCCTATGTGGCAGAGGCCCTGGGACCTCAGGATCTGAGGCGTGAGGAGACTCGGCCTCTGCTTCCGAAGGCACCAGCACCAGAGCCCAGTTATTAAGGCCCAGAGTGCAGGCTGCAGGCGTCAGCTTCTGAGACCCGTGTTCCCTCCCCTGGCTACATCCCTCTCTGTAACCATGGAGCTGGGCCTGGCCTCGCAAACCTGAGGCTGAAGGAAAGGAAGCCGTGTCCTGCTACACCTCAGACTGTCTCCTCTGCCTCCCACCCGCAGACTCACCCCCCACGCAGAAGCTTCCATCTGCATGTGTGCTTTCACCTCCAGGCACACCCACGGCCCCGGCCTCCAGGTGTACACCCACCACACCCACCACACCCCGCATTCCTTAGGGTGCCAGCGTGGCTCCTGCCCTTGGCTTTTCCTTGGCTCTCTCCCGGGGGCCATGCGCTGCCACTCAGTGTGAACATCCAGCACCTGCCCGTGAGCCAGCTGCGACCCCAGAGGGAGGCACGGGGGCTCATACCCTCTTCCTTATCCCCTGCCCCGCTCTGAAATTGACAATCACTTTTGGGGCAGGTTGGGATTTTTTTAAAGGGCCTGAGTCATTAAGTCCCCTCAAAGGGAAGCCTTTGTCAGTGGGAATATACATAGAGTTCTTAGAACCAACATTAAAACTCAGACCCACCTGGAGGGACACCAAAAATGGGAGGGGGAGGAGACCCCTCATTTTTGCTGCTTCCAGAGGTATTAGAAACTGACTCACTTGATTGGAAAGAAGTGCCTTGACTGGGGCGAGGGGTGTTACCTGATGGGGACCATCCTTGCCAACTGCTGCTGTGGCCTCCAGCTCGGCTGGGTTTTGGAGGCTGCCGGCTGCAAGGTGAAGGGGGGTGAACAGTGAGCTGAGAGCAGCAGGCCTGGAGCTGGTTTTTCCATTAGGCTGAGCCCTCCCCATCTGTGGGCATTCAGGGGGGGTCCCTGAGAGAGTTCAGATGCCCCTTGCCTCAAACCTCAGCCCCAACAGTGCCTTTCAACTGGGACCTCACCTCCTGTACACAGCCCACCCACTTCCTTCTGCTTCCCAGCATGGTCCAGGCAGGAACAAGCTGGTTGGGCCCAGTTCTCTCCCTTCTCAGCTCCACAGCTGCTGCCACTGAAGCCCGCAACTGGGGCCAGGTGGAAGGGGAGCTGAGAAGGCAGCCCCCAACCGCCTGAAGTACGGGGCCAGACCTAACCAGGTGCCTCCTGCCTGGCTCCAGAGAACACAGCAGCCTCCCAGACCTGCCTTCCGGGCTTCCGAGAAAGTGCAGGATGAACACAGCCTGTCAGTGGACCTGCACCTCCTCCACTCAAGCTCCAGAGGCTCTGGCCTTGAAGAGGAGGACGGGGGGAGACAGTGTCTTCCTCACCTGGAGGTCAGTGTAAGGCCTGGCAAGGTCACACTGCCTCCACACCCCAGCATTTCATTCATACCTGAAAATAGCTGCATTACTGCCAACTGACCTTATCATAACCCTGTGCACCTTCGAAAAGATTTATGGTTTTGAATTGCTGCTTTTAATAACATTTGTTATATTAAAATTATAATTAATGTGTCTGATTTACAATTTAAAGGCTCACTTTGAAAAACTGCCTGTCATTCCCCTAGTGAAATATCAGCTGTTGGGTACCAGGAGGAATTAGCTCTGGTTTCCTGGAAGGTGAAGAGGAATGGTGAGACCCCATCCTCTCTCTGGCCACTGTGCCACTCCTACCACCACCACATTCTCTCAGCAATATTCTCACCTTTGCCACCAGAAGGATGTGGAACCTTTTTTCTGTGAGTACCTGACCCATGGGGGCAAAAAACATTTGCTGAGGGCCACAGAGAAGTGAAAGCTGGGGACTGAGTTTAGAATGCGACCCTACGAAGATGCTTAAGTACAGGCACTGTAAAACTTCGTTCAGAGTTTGCAAGCACACAGTTGTAGAAATCTGAAGTGCATTCCTGGCCTGGCTCTGCTGGTTGGAACCTGCACCACTTTGTCAGGTTCCTTTGCTCCAGTTCCTCACCCTTCACATGCCTGGGAGAATCCCCGCTGTATTCAGCACCGCAGATACTGAGGGAGCCCTCTCACATACAAATGTGATGGATTACCACCTTAAATAAACTCTAAATCGGGGGTAGTTTGGAGAGAGAAAGAGAGGCAGCATGAAGGGATAGGAAAAAGCTACAGGGAACTGAAGGCTATGAGTTCAACTGAACTCTGTTTTCAGAGGTTAGTGTAGCATGTTAAACCCCAAGTGTTAATGTCTGCCCTTAAAAATCTTCTTTAACTACGGCTCCCGCTTTTTCCTACCACTCTTTCTGCTGCAACTTTATAACTGCCCTTGGAACAAAACCACAGTTGGAGCTAGGGCGGGGTAGAGGATGGGATTATTCTCTGGGCTGAAATCAGCGTAATGGAATAAAAAGTGAACGGCACCAAGCATCCAGAGATCTGGGCTCTAGTCCAAGTTCTACAGTGAAGAGCCCTATACACCCTCCTGAGGTGAGTGGTCTCCCCGAGCTGGGGAGTCCCTGCTGTTCCTGTGTGGTCTACGTTAGTGTTCACAAATTTACAACACATATCTATCTACGTTTAGAATTTAGGAGCAAGAAATCAGAATTCTCAAAAATTCCCCAAATCATAACTTATTCTTAAAATACTGTGAACATTCTTCATACTTTCCCCGTTATTACAGATATCTAAAAAAAAAAAAATTAACAAATAGGAATAGTAAGTTTAGTAGAATTTAGAGAAAACTACAGCCTCTAGGGAATACTTAAACACTGGAAAACACCAGGGAACATTATTGGATAGTATTCAAATAACGTAACATTCAAATATCCTAACAGGGTTAGGAGTATACAGAATCATGTGTCAAAATTGCCAAATTAAGAATTTATTTTGCTTCCAAAGCTTATTTCTTGGAACACTGCTCACAGGATTTGTATAAAGTACACTACATGTATAAACTTATCTTATTTGCAAGAATAACTCACAGTTTGCGGCAGACAGGGCTAGACACACACTCTTATGACGTGCCAACAATCACAGGCAAGACTGACTCAGTGGAAACCATCTCTCTTCTACATGCTCCTGTCCTGGTTCTCTTAGTCTTCAACTCTATGTTAGCATTTCTTGCTCTAGTTTTTTATTTGATGAAGCTGGAGTCCCTCAAACCAGCAACGTCTCTATGCTTTTAAGCTTTAGTGTTCACGGATAAAACTTTAATACTTTTTCACATTTCCTCAACTGACTCTCCTCTCCCAGGGATTCTGGGATCAAAAAACATAAGTTTCCTGAGAAATGCTGGGAAGGAATTCCCGCGTGGAAACCCTGATGAAGGTCCTAGCCCCAGCTCCCACAGCATCATCTGGGAGGACAATGTGGTATAGTGGCCAAACCATGTAAGCTGGGGTCACACAGACCCTAACCATTAAACTCCTCTAAATCCGTTCCCTCATCTGCAGAATTGAAGCTATCACCAACATACAGATCTGTGGGGAGAAGTAATGCAATATATCAACACCAACTACCACACGTTTTCAGAGCGAATAACTCTTCCTTTAGAGTTGGCTACAGCAGGTTCTCTGGATCTTTGGCCTACAAAGGGATACACCCAACCTCTTTGAAAGAGGCAGTAAGAGCATCAGATTTAGAATCAGAGACTTGGGTTAGGAGCCTAGTTCTGCCATTTACTTTTAAGTGTATCCTGCTCTCTGACCTCAGGTTTCAACTGCAAAATGAGGATAACACTGACTTGTAAGGATAAAATAATGTTAAGAACCTAGGGCAGTACCTGGCAGAGACAGCTGGTGTCTTGTCCCTGTCTTCTCCTATTGCCTATAGTCAGCTGTGACACTGTCACAAAGGAAGGCCACCAAGAAACAGTTCTCAATGCACAGTCAGCACAGAAAATGAACTAATGAAGGCCAGAGATAGAAAGAAAAACCTCCTTTGGAATTAGTCCCACCTAAAAAAAGTTGAAGGAAAAAAAGTTGGATTTTTGCCAGCTCCATAAATTAGGAAGTAATTGTGGACCATAGAGAAAGCTTTAGCTATTCAAATCCTTGAAACATCAATTCAGGAAATTATCTGCCAAACCCAGTGCAAGAGACCAAATGGATTCAAACATATCCCTCACCTCGAGCAGCTCACAGTCTAGAAACAGGAGACTGACTGTGACACACAAGGATAACAGGACATCAAGGCAGGAGAGATTCCTTCCAACCAGGGATGCCAGCCCTTGCCAAGAAGGCTTCTTAAGCACTCATGCAGAAGGGTGATCAGGCAGAGGGGATGGCCTGAACACGGGAGTAACAGCACAGCACACTGGAGCACCCACATGCCAGAGTAGGTGAGGACGGAAAATTGAGTTGAGACAAGGCTCCGAAGGGCCTTGAAATCCAGACCAAGAAATTGACTTTATCGTGAAAGCAATACGGACAGTCCATTTGGGGTCCCCAGTACATTTTCGGTAGGGTTTACTTTACACAAGATTTTCACATGCACCAGAAACATCTGTCATAAAAAAAAAGGACATCACCATTAACATTTTCTTTCTTCTCCTGAGGCAGCCCACCAAACTCCCCACTATCACAAACAGGATCCTCTGGACCTTTGGAAGGGGCTCAGCCTGAAGTCGCTACATGGTCTTCATGGAAGGGTCCTTGCAGATCCTCCCTCATTTTATATCTGGAGGAACTAAGGTCCAAGAAGCACAGAAGGTGTCAGAACCAGAGGCTGGCAACACCCTTCCCACACACCCTTCCCTCTTGAGAAGGAAGACCTAGGATACCGCAGATGTCTGTGGACTCCCACCCAAACTGCCCATGGTGTCCCCAGAGCGGAGTCACCTTGTGACAGAGCCATGGAAGCAGCCTAGATCAGGTCTCTCTTCTCACCCCACAGGGATCTTCCCCGTGGAGAAGACACCTGTGGAACAGGTTTAGGAGAGCACCAGACAGAGTGAGCAGCCTTGGCTATCCCATCTGTAACTCAGCATTGCCACCCACTTTCTGGACCTCATTGCAGTTCAGTTTCCTTTCCTATAAAATGGAGACTGGCTTAGGCCACTGGTTTACAAACTTTTAACAACAGAAACTTAGCTCAATACATAAAAATAATAAAAGCACAGTTGCACTGGTTGAAGTATGAGTAGCCCCCAGGATACCTTCTGTGAACCCCTGGGGTTCTGTGGAGCAAGTCTGAAAAACACTTGTCTAGCAGTCCCCCTGGGTTCTTCCTCCTTCAGGATGCTCAGTTTCAATGCTCAAGTGGAGAGGTTAGTATGGTGGGCTCAGAACCCATGTCTCCACTGATCAGGGCACCAGAACCTTCTGATGTCTGCCCCTTCAGGCTAGGAAAGAGTCAAGACCTACTCCTAATCCGTGAGGCTATGTCTAAGCCCTAATACTCCCTAGTGCTACGTGCACTCAGGAAGCCCACTTCCAGTCCCACTTCCTCAGGACTCAGGAATAACAAACACCATCTTTAGCTAGAAGAAATAAAATCCTGCTTGTCCCTGAAATTCCACCATTAGCAATTCATGCTTTTGGATAGAGCACTTCCAGTTCCCCTAGAAGGTGGCATTCGCCCCACACACTTCTGGGTAACAGGTCAACAGGTCCATTCCTCATGAGAGGCAGGAGAGTAATAACATACTAGGCACTCAATATAGGCTCAGTGAACGTAGATGACAAACCTCACCCTCACTGCTGCCTCCCCTTGGTCCCCATACACAATCACCCTCGCCCTCCCACCCCCAGCCACCTTTACGCATGATGCACTCAGAGACAAGATCCACGGGGTTCTTGCTTGGCCTGACTGGCCCAGCGTCCTCTTCCAGCCTCAGAAGCCTTGGGCCTTCACCCTCCACAAGTTACTTAACTCCTCTGTGCTGACAAAAGCATGGAATCCAGAGATGCGAGGGGGCAGGGAGAAGCCTCCCCTCCCCCAGAGAACAGCTGATGAAGGTTAGAGTCAGCCAGCAGGAGGCACAAGAAGCCCCCACTCATTCCTCCTCCATGCCCTCCTCCAGCCACTTTAAATAGTGCACATCTCCTTGGTCCATGGGAAGACTGAAGACCTCTGGGATTTCAAAAGGATGCACCAACCTTTGGAAAGAAAGCAGAGCTCTGTGAGTGACCAGGATTAGTCAGCCTATGCAATAAAACCCAACTGGGCAGCCTCACTTGAGGCCCTCTGCAATATGCCTGCAGCCCACTGCTCCAGCCCCACAGCCCACCACTCCTACGCCTGTTACCCATCTGTCACCAAGTGATGAGTTAGGCCAGACGGCTTTAGAGTCTCACAGACATGGGTTCAAATTCTAAGCCTGCCACTTACTAGCTATGTAAGCACGGACAAATCACTTAATTTCCCTAAAGGCCCTGCAAAAGAGGGGATAAAAATAGTACCTATGTGACTGGATTGCTGAGGATTACATGAGACAAGGTATATAAGGCACATACCTGGTACGCTGGCGCTGTATGCATTCAGTAAATGTTAGCTACTGTTTTTATTACTATCCTTCACTCATCACTGGGCCTTCTGCAAACAACTCCCCCTTCCCCTGTACCTCTGTATTCTCTTCTCCACCTAGAAAGTTCTCCCTGTTCCTGCTGATAAATCAAAAGCCTCTCTGTTCCTCAAGGCTCAACTCAACCACTGACCTTTCCCCAGGGATCTTCCTTGACCATCCAAACCCACAGCAATCTCTCCCTTTTCCCCATTTCTTTCACCTAGTCCTCACCTAGTCCTGGCACAAAATGCCAGTTCTCTTCACTTTCCAAATGGAAAAAACATGAGGCCTTGGGCCCTGGTCCCATCTGTCACACAGGAGTAATGATCCTCTGCTGCTTTTTTGCTGAATTAGGCACTGTAAAGTTCTCATGAGATAGAATGTTTACTAAATCACAACATGTGTATGTATAGGTGCTTAAACATTAGCAGTAAGCTGGGTAATTTTATCTAATGCCTGAGAAAAATGAATTTTCTTATTTCACGGATACCTAGACCAGTGTATGTGTTTTTATAAGCAGACACACAGAATTCAGTGTATGTAGGTCTGAATAGCATTCAGCATAAGACTTTTTTTTTTTTTTTTTTTTGCGGTACGCAGGCCTCTCACTGTTGTGGCCTCTCCCATTGCGGAGCACAGGCTCCAGACGCGCAGGCTCAGCGGCCATGGCTCACAGGCGCAGCCACTCCGCGGCACATGGGATCCTCCCGGGGCACAAACCCGTATCCCCTGCATCGGCAGGCGGACTCTCAACCACTGTGCCACCAGGGAAGCCCCCAGTATAAGGCATTTTAATAACACTTTAGTAGTAAGAGCTGTCACTGATACAGCAATTCATGCGTATACTTGACATAAGTTCTTTCCAATATGCATAACAACCCAAGGTACTAGTATAGTCCCCATTTTATAGATGGGGCAACTGAGGCACAGAAAGTAATTTGCATGCACTTATGCTACAACCAGCAAGTGGAAGAGGCAGGATTTGACGCTGGAGGTCAAGCTCTGGGGTTCACTGTCTTAACCCTGAAGCTGTCTTTCACCAGTCAGGCTGTAATTTCTCAACAGCACTGGTTCTACCAAAGATACCCTATTTCCACACCTGCGCTAAGGCAGTAACATGAGGGCCTTCTCTACCAATAGATCTGAGACCCAGTATAGCCATATAACCATAGAATCCTGCCTGGTTCCCTAAGATGTGAAAGGAAAGGGTTTTATCATCCAGACAGGTGACTTGCATCCTGGCTGCAAGGAGAGTCAACCTGGGTGCTTTGAAGAACACCATATTTGATTCCCATTCCAGATGAATTAGGTCAGAATCTGAGGTGGAGCCCAAATTGGTAATTTGAGAAAGTCTCCATGTGATTATAATATGTAGCCAACATCAAAAATCACTGGTTTAGACCAGAGAATCTCAAGCTTTTACTGTGCATAGGAATCACCTGGGGATCTTGTTGAACTGTAGTTTGATTCAGTAGGTTTGGGGTGAGTGTGAGATTCTGCATTTATGGCAAGCTTCCAGGTGATGCCAATTATTACAAAACTACACTCTGAATGATAAATAAGGATTTACACCAGTGGTTCTCAAGTGGAGTCCACTGACCCCTGGGGAACTCCAAGCCTCTTTCAGGAGGTCCATGAGGCCAAAACTATTTTCATAATAATACTAACTGTTATTTATCTTTTCATTTATGTTGACATTTGCACTGATGGTACAAAAGCAATGATGGGTAAAACTGGTGGCACCTTAGCATGCATCAAGACAACAGCACCAAACTGTACTAGCTCTCACTGTATTCTTCACCACCACAATACTTGCATTTTAAAAAAGTCAAATTCACTTAAGAACATTCTTGATAATGTGGTAAAAATTACTATTTTTATTAAAGTTTGACCCTTGAGTGTGCCTTTTTAATATTCTGTGTGACAGAATGGGAAGCATACATAAAGCACTTCTGCTATATACCTAAGTTCAATGTTGTCTTAAACTTGTCTGACTGAGACACAAGCTAAACTAGACTTTTCCCAAAGAATACCATTTTTACTTTCAAGCCTGAGTAACCATCATTTGTCAGTTTTACAAATTAAGGTTACTCAGGTTTGAGTATTAGGTAGACATTTTCTCAAATATGAACAAAGTGGGCCCATCACTCAAACGAAGACAATTTATATCATTTAATGCCAATTTAAAAATTCATGTTTTGGGGGTTGGGGAGGGAAGGACTGGGAGTCTGGGATTAGCAGATGCAAACTATTATATACAGGATGGGTAAACAAGGTCCTACTGAATAGCACAGGGAACTATATTCCCTATCCTTTGATAAACCATAATGGAAAAGAATATGAAAAAGAATATATATATATATATAAATGAGTCACTTTGCTATACAGCAGAAATTAAACACAATATTGTAAATTAAAAAAAAAATCATGTTTTTAAGCAAAAATCAGAAGTTTGGAAAACCTGAATTTATCATCATGAGCTTAAAAGTGCCCCAACACTTAAAGATGCTTTTGACAAGCTCCAGCTCTCTTATTAAGCCAGATTTTGCAAAAATGGAAAATGATGCCATTCTTCTCACTTTTTTGTTTTTTGGAAAATATGGTTACTTTCCATAAAATACATTACTAGCATACCTTGTTTTATTGCACTACGCTTTATTACAGATACTGTGTTTTTTTAGAAATTGAAGGTTTGTGGCGACCGTGCATCAAGCAAGTCTATTGATGCTACATTTGCTCACTTTGTGTCTCTGTCTCACATTTTGCTAATTCTTGCAAAATTTCAAACTTTTTCATGATTATTATATTTGTTATGGTGATGTCATCAGTGATCTTTGATGTTACTATAATTGTTTTTTGGTTTGTATTTTTAAATTAAGGTATGTACATTGTTTTTTTAAGGCATAACGCTATTAATACGCTGCAGTATAGGTTAAACATAACTTTTATATACACTGGGAAACCAAAAAAAAAAAATCATATGATTCACTTTATTGCGGTGGTCTGGAACCAAAGCTGTCTGAGGTATGCCTGTATTTATGTTAATATGTAATTGTTCTATTACTGTTAATTTAAATGAACTAAAAATACATATTTTAAAAATTTCTCAGCTTTAATTTCTAATACAGTAAACTTTGATATAACCCACATAAACAAAGGTCTTTTGGGTCCTTAATAATTTTTAAAAGTGTAAAGGGATCCTGAGACCAAAATTTTGAGAACCGCTGGTTTAAAACTCACTCACTTTACAGATGGAGAGTCTGAGGGACAGGGCCATACCCAGGGTCACATGGGAGGCTGGTGACTAAGCTCTAGGTATCCTACTTCTCAAGCTCATTTCACTTAGTTCCCAGCATGTCCCGGATGGGAAGAGATTGCACTATTACCTGATGTAGCTGGATAGCATACGGACCTTGGAAGTCTTTGTCTTTATTAACTGTAAAAGAAAAAAAAAAAAATCACTGCTTCAGGAGCTCAGCCCCAGCTCTGCAGCTGCTCATTCATCTGGCTGTTTAGGAGACAGATTCCTCCAGGTCCCCAGGCCCTGTTAGTAGCTTACAAATGAACCTAGGGCATCTTATGAGGGGCAAGAACCTCAGTTAATTGATCTTTGCTAATTTTTAATTGGAACTGTGCTCTCACTCTTTCCCTATCAAGGCCGCATCCCCCTACCCTCACTCACCAGCAGGATTTCAGTGGCTTCTTCTATTTCTCCATTCCAATAGTATCTGGAGAAGAGAATAACAACAAAAAAAATTATCATGCTTACAAGATGAGTTCAGTGAAATAAGCCTGGCCCAATTAGGTGACTTACTAAGCGGGAAACTTTAAAATCTTTCCAAGCCCATATAAAAAAGCCTAGAGTTGGCCAAGGCCCTACAGGTCATCTAGTCTAAACATTCTAATGCACGCTTCTAGCAGCTGCCTTAACTTTCCTGGAGGTGAGGGGCTCACCATCTCCTGAAAGGTTTTCACGTGAGATGGTTTTTCTTATGGTGTGCCAACATTTGCCACCCAATTGTTTTCCCCAACTTCCACATGAAGAACCACCTCAGGACAGCCCTACAGAAACTCCTATATGTTCTCTCCTCTAAACTGGGCATCTCCAGCTTTTTCAATGCTCATCCCATACTCTTGGCTTCCAGGCACCTCCCCATCCTTTGGACTGGTGCTATCTGTATCACTGACTCTCAAAGCTGAGTGCCCACCAATGGGTAAATGAAAAAGCACAGAAGATTCAGGGAAGAAGTAAGCCTTATAAAATATGGAAACAGGTCCAGAAGTTAAAAACAAAGTCAGTGACAATGTTTAGAAAAGAGTACAAAAACAGCATCATGGGAAGGGAAAGAAATTCGGCCTGCGAATGCCTATGCTAACCCAGGGCAAATCTAAGATGACTTAGGCCACTGGCCTCATCTCATAGAGCTGTGGTAAAAGGATGAATTACAAGGAAGGATGAACACGTGAGGGGAAACAGTAGCTAAAATTCTGTTCTAGCTCCAAAGCAGTAGCTCCCAGACTGGCTTTATGTGAATCACTTACATAACCTCTTAAAAATTCAGATTCAAGGCCCATCCTCAGGGAGACTGATTGAGTAGATCCAGGAGGGAGCTCAGGAATCTAAAGCATAGCCTAATTTGGGAACCACAGCTATAGGTGATGTGCGCCACTGAGGGAATGGCACTGCTGGGCAGGGGAAAGCTTTCATTACATAGCACTTTTCTGTGCTGACCTTTAGAGTAGACGTTATTTCTCTCCCTCCCTCCCTCCCTCCCTCTCTCTTGCTCATCAGGGGAGGAAGGAGATGAGAAACAGGCTGATCAGAGAGATTAAGGCACAAGACAAATCCTGCACAGCCAGTACTGGGATACTGACATATTTTGATGAGGGAAATGGTGCAGACCAGGCTTAAGTAAAGGAGCTGATGAAATGAAAGGCAGACAATACACAGAAACAGCCTGTCGCATATGCTAAACTCTCAAAGTTTTCCAGAGAATCCAAAAGTAATGGAAATTATAATCTTTGATATCCCTAGTTGGCTTACTCAGGGATGGAATGCCCAGTTTGACTTCTTTGCTAAAAGCAAGCTAATTGATTTAAACAAAGAATGTGCAGACAAGATTCACTGTTCCTAAACTGTAGATTTTTTTCTCCCTTCTCTAAACACTGCCTGTTTTTGCTTTTGTTGAATGACATAAACCCACTGGTTGATTTCCTCTGAATAGAAATTGACAGTGAACTATTGATTAATTAAATGCCTTTGAGTTGTTCTTTGACAATTCCCCATTAGTTCAGTGCTCTTTCCACCAGGCAGGACCTGACCTAGCACTCCCACACCCTTCCACTGGCCACAGCAAAACTCACAGTGAGTATGCCTTAGGCAGGATGTTCACAGAGGCAGTCAGCTTCTTATCCAGTATAGCCCTAAAGCAAAGAGAGAGTGACAGTTACTGGGGCAAGTGTCCAGCAGTTCCTGGGAACTACTCAGGAAACCTAATTCTAAATAGATAACCATTTAGAGTGCCCCTCCCAACTCAAACCAACATGTTTCATAACTACTGTGCACAGAACCTCTGAAGACAGAGTTGTTTATAAGTCCTTCCCTGGGTGGGGAGAGAAGTAGGGAAGCAGCTATGGGAAGGCAGTTTTAAAGGACAGGCCTAGTCTGCTTGGGGAATGGGAATTTATTAGCAATGGACGGAGAAAAAAAGACCTGGATTCCAATCCAGCCCTGCAGTAGGATGGCTGTGTGACCTTATGCAAGCTCTTTATTTCATTCCAGAAATAAGTATTTGAGCACCTATCCAAGACAGGCACGACCCCCTCACTCAGCCTGACTCCTGCTGTACAATCAGAGGATTGGTTCAGTCGGTGGTTTCCAACTCTTTTCACCACCAAAAACTCCTTTTATTATGTCACCTTCTCCTTTTCTCTCTTGGATATGTACAAGGCTGACAGGGTGTCTGACTCCTGCTGTACAGAGGACTGGTTCAGTCGGTGGTTTCCAACTCTTTTCACCACCAAAAAACCTTTTGTTATGTCACCTTCTTCTTCTCCTTTTCTCTCTCGGATATGTACTAGGCTGACAGGGTTTCTGGTCTGTAGATATCATGTGACCACATGGAACTGATATAACTCCAAGGGAAAGCAAAAAAAGGCATCCTATCCTATGTCTGTCTTTGGCAAATACAGGCTCTTTTCACTTTTTATTTTTGTGAAGGTTCCTACCACAACCCTAAGAGCACAATTATCATCACCTTTGCAGACCTCTAAAAACTTTCTTTGACAGACCACAGGTTGGAATTCCTGCTCTGATAGTCTGATTCCTGTGCAGAGCCCTGGTGAACACAATAAAAAGTGCCTGAACTAGTACAAGTGTCATAGAAACAAAAGCACCACCAAGTCATCGATGCAAAGAAGTGTCCCCAAGTATCAAACCTCAAGCCCTCGGAATCAGGCAGGCCCTGACAACCCCCTCTCAGGTCTCAGTCAGCCGAGGGGGCCTGGTCTCAGTTCTCTGAGGTGTGTGGCCCCTGCCAGATAACCCTAATCTGAGCCCTGCTTACTGATCTCTCCTCTTGACTGCTGCCAAGAGAACTGACCTACTTTCTCTTCCCCTGAGTTCCAGGCTGAACAGTGCTCTATTTAAGCTCCACTTTAATGTGGTATTACCACCACCCTCATTCCCTTGGAAAGTTCCAGGTGCTAAATAAATCTGACTGTAAGGAGAGGCACACGGCACAAATTTGTTTAAGCAACGTCTGCAAGTCTCACTCACTCAATCAAATGATCTGCTGAGAAATTACACTTCACTGGTTCTGAAGGTGGCACGCAAACAGAGGGAGTGAGTTAAACCTCTAGAAAAAAATAATCCATTGCCTCACGGGCCTCCAATCTCTTTGGTAGTGTCAACTCCTGAGTAATCACAGCAACCTGTCCTTGGGTAAAAGACTGTAAAGTTATGGAGGGCTGTGTTATTCAAAAAGCTCCTGTGGCCAAACAAACAAATAAAAAACAAACACACACACTAAAGCCCAGCAGTGAGTCACAGACGGAAAGCTCAAGCCCTCATGCTCATGTGAGTAAAGCAGAAGACAGAGCTTCTGGGGTCTCTAGAAACTGCAAAGTTCACAGACTAGAGGCTCACAGACCAGGTACATAGTTTGGCTCTCACGGCATTTAAAAAAAATCTTGATTTTGCTACCAATATTTACTATCAGGGTATTTCACATTAAAAAAATACACATTACCTAGCTTCTCACCAAAAAATGAATCTTATAACATTTTGGACCTGTAGTCCTACAAGGTCAGATTTAGCTAGAGCTGAGCAGGGGCTACTCCCTCTAGGCATGACATATGCTTCTCGGGTCAGTTTCCACTGTTCTCCCTCTCAACACCTGGGACGAGTAAGGGTTGCTAACTACAGTCATTCTTCAGCGCAACACCCCAGCCCACTTCACTCATTTAAGTTGCCTGCTTGTGATATCCTTGTCTGTGACCCTGGCCTAATCCAATTCCCTCTCCCTACGTATGAAATCAAAGCCCAGAGAAGGAAGACTTGTCTAAGGTCATATGTGGTGTTCGCAGCAAAAAGGAAACTAGAATCCAGGTCTCCTGGTTCAACATTCAGGTTTTCACCCTAGCCCCAATAAGAGATTTTTCCAGTTTAGAATGTATCTGTCAATGAAGAGCTCTAAGAACACGGCCAGGAACCAGAATGGGACTGAACCAGAACTGAGAGGCAGCAGACTGAACGCTAAAGAGCACTAAAGAAGAAAGAGCACTAAACTGGAGCTGAAAGACCTGGTCCCAGCACTAGTTCCGCAGGCAGAGCTGGGGTTCCTGCCGGCTAACATTTGTGGGGCCCTCCCCACCATGTACCCACTTACTCTCCTTCTACAAATCCTGGAAGCGAACCTATTTGCCTCTCTTCTACCCAAATCATTAACGAAAAATACTGAGCAGAACAGCTGAGGGGAGAGCTCCACTGCCACATCACTCAGGACTCCAGTTGAGACTTCCAGCTCAGCTGGTGGGCTGCACACACACTGCAACCTCCCTTTACACCCCACACCAGAAACAACAAAACATTTCTTCACCGTGCCAGAGCGCAGGAAGGACGCTTTATGTACTAGCAACTAGGAGGAGGCCCTAGAGAAAAAAGGCAGCCCTGAGACATGCATGGGAGCATGTAGGGGGCCTTCCTAACTTAAGAGCCGTTGAATCTTTTAAACATTGGCAGTGATCTGGTTTTCTTGGCCTCCAGCAACCTGGAGAATTTTGAAGAATATAAAATTATCATTTTTTCACTAACATAGCCATAGTTTGAATCATATAAGTTGACCATCCTAAAAATTCTTCTTGAGGTGATATATTATTCTTAGAAACTGATTTTAACTGTTGAATCCTAGATTGTAAAAGTATTTCAAGAATCTTCTTAGTTAAGTTTTGCCTACATCTGCTATGTAAATATGTATGCCTATTATTTTATTTCCTTTATTCCTTATTACATTTATACTGTTCCTTTGTAAATAAATGTGCCTTTTTGAACTTGGGGCAGGAGGTGGGGGAGAGAAAATGAAAGCAACAGTTTGAAATCTAGATGTAATGGGAACCAGAGCAGGCAAGAACTTGGAGGCAACCATCAAGGTAAATAGTTGGAATGCCACAGCAGGAGCAGGTAGACCCCTGAATCTCCCATGGCCCAGGCAACAGTAATGGGATGTTTGATACAGGCAGAGCAGTGAGCATGGGAATTTTGGACAAAAGGCAAAACACTGTCCTAGTGGCCGGCGACAGCCAAGGACAAAAGGGAGAGTGCATGCCCAGAAGACCAGTTACTTGGGTACCCCAGCCAGTAGAATGTCCACATGCCCCACATGCACACTGCAGAGTACCACCTAAGGTCAGTTCCTCCATTTGTTTCTACACTTCCCCATAAGCATAGCTAAGAAGATGAGAGAGGCTACAATTAAGAATTACAAAGTATTTGAGGAAAGTCAACACCATGAGAGACTAAAATTCAACAAAAAAGAATTTACATGAGAAGGATAATTGAAACCAAGATTTAAAAATAAGTACAATTATGTATACTTGAAAATTGCTAAGAGAGTAGATCTTAAAGAGTTCTTATCACACAAAAAAGTAACTGAGATGATGGATGTTTAACTAACCTTATTGTCGTAATCATTTTGTAATATATACACATAAAATCATCATGTTGTATACCTTAAACTTACACAATGTTATATGTCAATTATATCTCAATAAAGCTGGAAGAAAATTAAGCATAAAATAAGTATAATTACTATCCACAGAAAGATAAAGCAAGATTATTGCATTTATAAAACAAGATCAGACAATTACAAAACAAGAGCAGTTGGTTATTAAAAACAATCTGAAATCTTGAAAAGGAAAACTATAAAATTCAGTCTAAAGAAAACTATAAAGTTCAGTCACAGAAAACAAATTCAACATCTATAAGGAGTTCCAGGAAAGCGTGATGCAGATAGAGAGAGTAGAGAGGCTATATTTAACAAAGTAATACTTGAACATTAAGACAAAGAGAAATTCCTAAAAACTAGGAGAAAAACCAGAGAGAAAAAGCATTACCTATGAAGCAATGAGACCCCATTCCTGACCTCTCATCAGCAACCTTGGATGCAAAGACAATAGAGACCCCTCTCCAAGCTGATACTGATCCATTTACCTGAACTGGCCTTTCAACTACTGTATTTAGAATCCAGGCCTTAGAATCCTTCTCCTCCTGATACCCAACACCTCACAGATGTCAGCTGAAGTTGTTCCCTGACAGGACCCAGAGTGGCTAATCCAGGGGTCCAGAGAGTTCAGCACAGATCCTGGGTATACCAGAAGCACAGGAGGGATTTCAATTCCTAGCTGCTAAATACAATACTAGGTCATATTTCTGGAGTAATCACATGTTCTTTTGGACAAGAGCTGTTCTCCAAAAGTAATGTAAATAAGGAAAAAATAGACATTCTGGTTAGGGGCAGGAAAGATGGAATCAAATGCAAAGTTAACCTGTGACCATCAGTTTGGAGGCTATGTGCCCCCAAAGACCGAATTCAACACATAAAACACTATAACTTAAGCTATCATCAAACCTCAAGAATGCTGAGTTGTAGAGCAAGAAGAAAGGGAGCCAGCAGCCAAATCCATTACCCCTCAGCCCCACTAACCCGCTTCAAAGCTGCAGCTATAAAGGAGTGAAGGGCAGGGGAGCTTCCCTAGCAGTCCAGTGGTTAGGACTCGGCGCTTTTACTGCCGTGGCCCTGGGTTCTATCCCTGTTCAGGGAACTAAGATACCGCAAGCCTCAAGGCGCGGCCAAAAAAAGAAAAATAAATTTAAAAAGAAGAGAAGTGAAGGGTGGAAATTCAGATACAACAAACATTTTTTGAGCATCTACTACATCTGAGTTACTGGAATAAGGACTGTACATATATCATATAATCCTCTCAACAACCCTGTGAGGTAGGTGGCATTATCCTATTCTATAATTCAGAAAACTAATGCTTAGAGAAAGGAAGCAACTTGCCTGAGGTCACACAGCAAGCGGCAGAGCCAAGATTCAAATTGTTCTGATTACAAGTCCAGTGCTCTTTCCACCACAGCACAGCTGCTTTTAGAAATCTGCCATATACTTGGAATTGGTCTCCTCCTCCTCTTGTCATGGTGGGCACCTCTGGGACTGAGCAAAGACTATCTCCAAAAAGAGAGCTGGGTCAGGAATTAGGACTCTTAAATTCTCAACTTGCAGAGTTCCACTGTTCTCGTATCTTAACACCTTGCGCAAGCCAGCTATCTCTCTGGGTCTCATATCACTTTTACGCCTCCATGCACCACTCAGCATTTTCAGGCCCAGCAGCAGGATCCATCCAAGTGTCATTCAGCCATGCTTCTCATATCACCCCAAGCAGACAGCTGTGTAGTTCATCACTGGACAGATGGGGTTGTCAAAAGCAAGAGAAGTACCCCAAAGTGGCCCCTCTGGAGCATCCTGGTAGCTCCCAAGCCTCCTGGGGCAGCACCTAAGCCCCTTCACCATACCTGGCAATATCTCTGGCAATCTGCTCGTTGGGACAGTTGACAAAAACGATGGAGTAAGTGCCGGAGACATAGCTGCCAGTGACAACTGAAAGGAGCTGCTGGCTAAGGGTCCTGAGCATGGGGTATGTCAGGAAAGAAGCAGTCAGGATCTACACGGTGGGAAAAGAGAAGCACAGATCAGCAGTGACATGGCCAACTCACTATTTGCCAGCTCAAGCAGACTGGAACCAAAGCTGAGCACCATATTTTCATCCCTATTTCCCATCCACAAAATAATTCCTGGGATCTGTATTGAGTTTTAGTGCTTAAAGTTTTCATGTCTAGATTATTTGCCTCTGCATTTTACAAATGGTAAAAAAAAGAAAAAAAAAACAGAGGCTCAAAAATCAAGAAACTTGCTCAAAATCACACAGCTTTGGGAATTCCCAGGCGGTCCAGTGGTTAGGACTGAGCCCTTTCACTGCCGGGTTCAATCCCTGGTAGGGGAACTAAGATCCCACAAGCCATGCAGTGTGGCCAAAAAAAAAAATCACACAGCTTTTAACTGAAGGCAAGATTAGGAGTCGAGTCTGGATAACTTGAAATCCATTCCTACTGCACAAAACTGCTACTGGAGGTAACGCCAATTGGCATACACCGAACTGCTATCATCCTATGGAGATTATTATGAATGACAAGTTCTTACACCTGCTGATGTTTTAGGGAGTTAATTTCACCTTCGTTCAATTGTGTATGTGCCAGGTGCTACAGGGAGTCTAGTGGAAAAGGAAGGCTAATTCTAAAGCAATGTGACCTGTACTACTGTGACAGACAACTGGAGGGTCCAGGAGGAAGGCTCTACCTGTTGGAGACAGGAAAAGGCTTTGAAAAGAAGGTACTATCTAAGTTGGAACTGAAATAATAAGCAGAATAACAAAAGAGGGAGATATGATAATATGTACAAACTCAAGAGGTAGGTAGGGACAGATAAGCTATCTAGTCTGCATGGGTCTTAGTCTGTGGATAAGAGATTGGGAGGAGAATGAGACTGGCTAGAACTATAAGGGGTCAGGCTAAGGAATGTAGGGTTCATACTCAAGTGATAACGTGCTTTTGCAGGTTTTAAAGCAGAAGAGTAATAATATGATCAAGCTGAAGGAGGATGGGGAGTGACCAGAAGGCAGTCTATTCAAAAGGCCATTACAATGTTCCAGGAAAAAGACATTAAGATCTTGAGCTAAGAAAACGGCAGTGACACCGTGAGAGGAAAAGACAGGCAAGATACACTTTTTCTTGCTTTTTTAATGACAAACTTTTAAAATAAGAGGAAATGAAAAGAACTGGAGGACATCTTCTATTCCAGGGTTCTTTGCTGGGGGAATACAAAGGAGTCATTAATAGGGATAGAGGCAACTTGCAAGGAGCCCCACTGTGACTCAGGCAAGACTGAACAAGAGCGTGCTTCTGCCTCCCAGCCCGGGGCTCACATCTCGCTCAAATAAACCTCTGTCCTCCCACTCCTACGTTATTGCCCGGCCCTGCCTGGCTCCTACTTCTTGGCAGGGCCTGAGTAGCGTTTTTATGTCTTTAGCTTCAGTCTGACTAGAAGCCTGTCTGGGGTGGGTTTCTCATTCCCTCCCACTACCTCCACCAACACCTCCAATCCAACACACTAGCCCTCTGAACTAAACCAGTGACCACACAAGAAGAAAAGAACCAGGCTTTTCAATGAAGCTTTTGGTGACAACTCAATTAGATTATATTGGAAAAAAATAAAGGCACTAAAGAGCAGGATTTAAATCCTAGCGCCAGTACTGCTGCCTGTGGTCTTCAACAAGTTACTTCCTTTGCCTTCTATAAATGTTATCTAGGAACTGGAGATTATGACATCTGTGCTGCCTGCCTCAGAGCTGCCATGGGTTCAAACAAGATAGGAAAAACAATATATAATCACTAATCCAATAAAGGAAGGGACTGTGGTTTACTCATCACTGTGTCCCCAGGACAGTTCACGGCACACAGCAGGTTCTCAAGAAATAACTTGTAGACTGGTGAATTAGTACACCAGCAAGATGTTGATATTGAGACAAAATAGCCTTGTGAAGTAAGTAGGGCTTTTGGGTCACCCACAGCGCTTTTGGCAGAGAATCGGACAAACTAAAAAACTGTAAGGGGTCAACTACATGACTCTAAGGTGGCTTCCTGTACAGACTCTGAACAAAAGGAGTAATGGTCTGTCCCTCAACCAAAAAAACCATTCCTAAGGAAGATCTAGGGCATTTCAGCCAGCAGTTATCAGTGTAACACTGAGCTAACAGGATTAACTATAAACTCACCTAAAATGTATTGAAACTCTTGTATGAACTCATAGTCAAAAAATACTAAGAGGTACTTTGGGCCCTCAGGTATTATCTAAGATAACCCTTCATTTAACAGATAATGTTACTGAGGCAGAACATACAGAAATTCTGTGACAGAAGCAAGACTTAAATCCAAGACTCCTGCCTCCTTTTCTGGGCTCTCTGAACTGCAAGGAGCACGACTAGGAATTCATACAGTGGGCTTATTTCAGCTTCACTTAATCCAGTGCCTCGCAACTTGGGGCAATTTTTCCCCCCAGGGGACATCTGGCAACATCTAGGGACAATTTTGATTGTCATGATTGGGGAGGAGATGCCACTGGCATCTAGTGGGTAGAGGTCAGGACTGCTGCTAAACATCCTTCTATTGTACCATCAATCACACTGAAATACAGACAGTTGTTTACATACGTCTCCCTCATTGGACATGAGCTCTTTGGCCTCATACATTTCTGTATCCCCAGCACTTTATAACCCACTGACAAGGAGTATGGGCTTGAGAAATGTTTGTGGACCATATCAACAAAGAATCAGAAGCATGTAAAGGTCGGTTTAGAACCACAAGTGGACTACAGTATATTAGAAAGTGATATTATATGAATGCAAAATACACACATCACCATATTCCCTAATAGAAACATTATAACGGGAAAAGATTTACTGTAAGTTTATAGCATTTTCATATTTATGTCTTTACTATATACCTTTTCTAATTTTACATTCGTTTAAAATATTTTATGTACCCTTTCAATTATTTCATTCTTTTTTCGTCCTGCAGTATTTGCCTAGCCTTTAAGAGATTATGGTTGACTCTACTATCTGTGTGAAGGCAGAAGGGGCCTCAGAAACCACCCAGTGGTTCTAAATTTGTAATCCATCTAGTTTTAAGGAATCTGTGAATACTATGAAATTGACATTGTGTTTATACACTTTCGTTGGGTGCAAATCCAGACTTGCACTCACACACATAGACACACACACACAAAATCAAGAAATGTCCCCAAAATGTTGAGCCACTGATTTGTGCCAGTTAATTAAGGGCCAGAGAGGGGAAGAAATCACCAAAAAGTGAGCAGCAGAGCTGGGCTAGACCCCTAGGCTTGTGGCCCTCCCACACAGCTCTCCCTTCCACCACCCCCGCACCCCACCCCACTCAGCCCCCGCCCACTGCGAGCACCAGCACCACTGTAGGGACTCTGTAGCCACTGCCAACCTTAACATTTTAACATACTTCAGAGATGAGAAAACAAAGCCCCCAGAAAAATGAGACGGTAACTCCACTGGAAAGAGGGAAAGAACCTATAATGTGACCCTTACATGAGAACTCACCAGCAGACACCCCTCACCACCCCAAGGACCCTGGCAGTGAAACACAGCCCAGTCACTCCTCCTCACAAGGCAGGGCATAAAGAGGTGCTGGTAATCTTCACATTCACACCACAATCTCCAAGACACAGGGTGATGCCTCCAAGGATTTTACCGCCCACCCACTACCTGCCAGCCCCCAGCTCAAAACCCCAGCAAGAGTAAAAGAGAAATGCACGTTCTTCCCTCAGTCCCCAGGTTGGAGGTTTAGAGGTGAGAGGGTTCATAGCATTGTAGTGTGGAACACTCACCAAAAGGCATAAAAGGACAGAGGGCCGCGGGTAGCCTGGCCAAGGGCACCGTAAGCCCAGCCTGTCCATGGCGTCGCTGGTAATTTAGCAGCACAGCCTATTGGAACTGTGGCCTGAGGCCGAGTTGCTGGCTGACGGGCGGGCACGAAGGGCCTGAACTGCCTCTCCCCTTACCACCTGCTGCCTGCCCCACTGCCCAGCCAGGTCCCAGCCAGGCTGGCCGGAAGGAGATAGTGGAGGGGGCGGGGAAAGAGGGAGTAATTTTTCACTGGGCAACTCTCCTTCTGCAAACATACAACCCAAGCACCATATGCAAACCTCCAACCCCTGCAAAAGTAAAAATACTTATTTTCCCTTCCCATTCTAACATACACATACAAAAAAACCCATAAAATCCCCAGAGATGTACAGATTAAAAGACCTAAGTTTCTTAGATATATAAAATCGTCAGCCCAAACACAAATACACATACACAAAACTCTTCCACTTTGCAGGGGTCCCCAACGCCCGGGATCTAAAGCCTGATGATCTGAGGTGGAGCTGATGTAATAATAATAGAAATAAAGTGCACGATAAATGGAATGCGCTTTAATCATCCCGAAACCATTACCCCCCCACCCCCGCCCCTGGAAAAACTGTCTTCCATGAAAACGGTCCCTGGTGCCAAAAAAGTTGGGGACCGCTGTAGAGGACCATCCCACCAAATAAACCCAAATAAATGAAGCACACACGTGGCTGCCTTCCCTTCCCTGTCCCCCACACATCACTCTCTCCTCCTAGGACCTCCCTTCTAATCCTCTCTGGCTTAGAGCACACACTCTGGCTCCTCATTGCTCTCCCCGTGAACTCATTTGTCTTTCCAGGGCAGCTGCTCTGTGCAGTCTTTCCCAAGGTTAATCCCCACAGTCCTCTCTTTCCCCTAAGGCACTTTGTCCACACTTCCGTTGCAGCATTTAACATCAACTATTAAACAAATCTTTAAAAGCAGCAAGCTAAGGACTGACTGTTGCCCTTTGGGGATGCAGAGTCCACTGTTGTCAGGGTTTCCAATTTTTTAATCCAGCTTTTTAATGTGAAATATCTTAATTTTAAAATGACAACACTTCAGGGGAAGAAATTGAATACACAAGGCCATAAGTAAATTTTAAGCCAAGGAAACTATTCTATAGTTTGACTGTGGTAGTGGTTACACAAACAGTAAAAAACTCAACAAACTATACACTTAAATTGGTGAATTGTGTTGTATGTAAATAGTACCTTAAACAAAGAAGGGGGGGAATGCTGAAAACCAATTCAAAATTGTTTTAAACTGGGCAGATGAAACAAAACACACCGTTAGCTAAATTGGCCTGCAGGCTGCCAGTTCACAGCCTCTGTGTTTATTTTAATTACCTGTTTACCTGTCTGTCTCATTCCTTGGGACTATAAATGCTTAAAGGCCTAATACACTTCCTGGCAAAGTGTCTAACAAAGTCAGCTGTAGCCCTAGTCCTATCATTTACATCAATAGCTACGTGGCCTCAGGCAAGTAACTTAACCTCTCTGAGCTTTTTGGGGTTTTTTTGGGTAAAGGAAGGGCTAATACCTCCTTCATAGGTTTAAAGTGAGGATTAACAGAGAAGATTAATATAAGAGTGCTTTATAAAATGTAAGACCATGTCAGCGTTTCATGAGCAAGTAGTCTCATGTCAACTACCAAACAAGGTTAACTCAGAAAATCTGCATTTGTGATTGAAAAACTTAGCGTGTGTGAAAAAAACGGTTAGAGAAAATGAGGCTGAGTGATCCTAAAAAAAAACGCTTTATATTCAAAGTCCACTAAAATAAATCAAGGCTATGATCTTTTAAACCTATTACATTAATAAGAAAGGCCACTGTTAATGACCATTTTACCTTAGATCCTGAGATGATGTCCCAGAGTTTAGCACAGGATCCCACAGAGATTATGCTCAATAAATGTTTGTTGATTTGGTGATTATAAGGATGGTCATGATGAAGGCGATGCTGGGGCAGCAGGGGAAGGATGGCAAGAGATGAACTGTTATTTGGAAGAAACCGCTTCTGGATTCTCTTCTTACTTCAACTCAGGCACTTCTACTCTCTTCAGATTCAATTCCAAGGTTAGATTCCAAAAGTCCAATTCTGCATTTATGGCCTTGGCAGATTCTTCAGCTCTAGTAAGAGCCTCAGTGCCACTGCCTGAGATTATAAGCTCTTCTTCTGGAGGCTTCTTACCCTCTTTCTCTCCTCCTCCTTACTGGATTCAGATATGGACTCAGAATCCTCTTCAGAGTCAGATTCTGTACCCATCTCTTTCACCCACACTACTTCCTCTTTTTATTGTGTCTTCCTTCTCTTTCTTCATCTCCTTTGCTTTATTTTGAAGGTTCTTTTGGGCCTCTTTACAGGTATACAACACTTTACTGAAACCTTTAAAGGCCAAACTTCAATCCAGTAAAGATCAATTGCAGCTTCAATGAGGTCTGACACCTGGTGTAAGATAGAATTGTTTCCTTAAGTTCAACTTTCTCTCTGGTTCCAGAGATTTGCCTTCTTCCTCATCTACAGATATAGACTCTCTGTTATTGCCAAAGCTTGAAACTTAAGTAGCTTATTAATTTCACTTTCATCAATATCGATGAATTTAAAGCCCATCCATTTTCAGACTCTATGATTTTTTTCAACTTCTTCATTAGCTCTAGGGAAACATGCATAATCATTCACAACATCATCCCAAAGGTTCCACCAAGCTTTATTAAGAGAGGCTGGTTTTTATATCATCCATCACCTCTTTTATTACTACCAAAGCATCATTAAAGTTGTACTGTTGCCATGTTTCTTTCAAAGTGAGGCAAGGGTTTTTTTCAAGAAGTCGGCAAAGTAGTCCAACATATGCTTGGTGTATTACCTCCTGAATGCTTCAATTATACCCTGATCCAAGGGCTTAAGATAGCTACTGCCCTCCAGATGAAGAAACACAATATCATCATTGGGATGAGCAAAGAATGGAGTCTGGGTGACTGAGACCTCTGTCCGAAAACAGTAACACTCTGAAGGCAAGATTTTTTTCTGTTAAATAACTCCAGGTTCAATGAATAAAACAATTACGAAGCCAACCCAAAATGAGGGCAGCTGTTAATGATACTGTTAGTGATCGCTGGAAAATAGGAAGGCGTTTTATATTTTTTTCCATAAAACAGGTGCTGCTTCATAAAGCAGCCATGGTTTTGTCACCGGCGGCACTGGCACAAAAATTGAAAGAAATCTGGTCCTTAGCTTCCTCTAAGCTTTCCAGAATTTTGTCTTTTTCCCCAAAAGTACGCGAAGGCAAGCACTTCCAAAACAGGCTCATCTGCTTGGCGGTGAAGACCTGTTGAGGTACAAAGCCACTAACTCTGATCAGTTTCTGGAGTTGCTTGGAATACGTGGGTGCCGACTGGGCATTTAACGGTTCTTCCTCCCCTATCAACCTCGAATTCAGCAGCCTATAGCGATTTCTAAACTTCTCCAACCATCCCTTGCTCGCATGAAACTTCTCTGGGTTGCCCTTGCCAGTGGTTTCCACCAGTTGCATGTAAACCCGTTTGGCCTGGCTGCAGAGGGCCTTCAGCGTCACAGGCTGCCCCCTCCTCCTTTGGTCTAATCCTAGACCCCAAAGATTAATTCGTCTCCATCTTCTCGATGTTTACGTCCTGAGGAATGCACAGCACCTAGGAGCAGACGGGCGAAACACTCTCCATGCTGGTCCTGACCGCCTCCTCGTTTTGCTTAAGGGTGCGCAAACCCTTCTTCCAGCTTCTCGAGAATTTTCATCTCGTCTTTCAGACACATGACCCTCCGCCTCCTCTTAATACGTGTCTGGCCCGGGAGCAGGATGCCCACCGCCTCCGCCCCGCCCCAGGCGGCCTAAGCCCCTGCCCAAGCCGCAGCGGCGTCCACTAGAGCCGCTGCTGAGCCTGGTTTTAGAGCCAGGGGGCCGCCCCCAAGGCCGTTCAACCTTTGGCTGGTCCTCATTCTCACCACACCGCTTGCCAGGCATTTACCCAACCTTCGCTCTCAGTGAGACAGAAGCAAACCAACCGGAGAGTCGGACGGCAGGACCAACTGAGCAGCGTCCAACACAACGCCATGATGCTACCCCCTAACCACCGGCGACTCTAGTCAGCCCCGCTCTCGCGAGGCTTGGCAGCCCCCGAGCACGCGCTGCCCGGCAGCTCCGCAACTCTATTGGTGCAGCCCGGGCCGTTTTGGCCCAGCCAAAACTCGGGGAAGGGAGTCTGCGCCGGGCAGATCTCGCGAGGCTTGGAAAAGCGCGCCGGGAGCCGGGAGCTGGGAGAGTTGACTGGCGAGCCCGGGCGGGAGGGGGCATCATGGCGGCCCAGGCGCTGTCGCTTCTGAGGGAGGTGTCTCGGCTGGAAGCGCCGCTGGAGGAGCTGCGCGCTCTGCAGTCGGTGCTGCAGTCGGTGCCTCTCAGCGAGCTCCGCGAGCAAGCGGCGGAACTGCGCCTTGGCCCGCTTTTCTCCCTGCTCAACGAGAACCATCGGTGAGATGACCCGGCAGCTTGAGCGGGGGAGAGCGACACCCCCAAGTATGGAGACGGGGATGGGGGTGGTGGTGACGGGGGAGGCTTTTCCCAGTCACAGTGAAGGTTGAATATCGCTGAAATTTCAGAGAGGGAAGGATCCCGGGCTGAGAGGCGAGAGACGGGGTTCAAGCCCAGGCTCTGAGGTGGCCGTCGCCTAGCCTCACTGCCTTCATCCTTGGAATAGGAGGAGGAAAGCAAGGTTGCCCACCTACGGGGGGACTCCACAACCACGTATCCAAGTCCTTGACTTTTTCCCACCTCTTAAGAAGGGGTCCTATCCTGGCAATTTGGAAGGATCCATCGATATTTTAAATTCACATACCTTGATCCAGTAATTCCCTGTTACAGAAATTTAACATGCAGGTTTACTCACACACAAAATGTACTGTATATACAGGAATATTCATAACAGAAGGAGGCAGCAAAAAAACAAAACAAAACAAAAAAACGGAACCACCTGAATATCTATTAAAAGGGGATTCTTAAATTATGACACATGACTGTAATACTATGCAGCTATTAGGAAAATTGAGGTAGATCTATATATGTGGACATAGAAAGATCTTTAATATATGTTGCTGAATGAAAGAAGAAAATTGTAGGAGTTTATAATCCCGTTATGTGTAATTTTTAAAAAGGATTACCACCCTCCCACACCCACTTGAACACAGGCCAGTGTAGCTTTTGGAATAGCTGAAAGATACATCAGTAACTATTAATATGGTAGTGGGACTTAGAATGGTAGGATGGCAACTTTTACTTTTCATTTTATGTACATCTGTGGTATTTGATTTAAAAACACTTTGTATTTGATCATCTGATAACTTAAAAGACTTTTTAAATGTTTGTGATCCAGAAATTTAAAAGTGGCCTTTTTTCTTGAAAAGATAGTGAATCACTGAATCAACACTGGATGATTTCAGAGGGCTTTCTTGGCTCTGACCTTCTAAGAATCCTCCCTTTTTCATATGTGTTCTCCCTTCATTAATTCTGTTAATTAACATTATTCAGGTCTGCCTATGAAATCTCTATTTGTCCATTTTAATTCAGGCCTTCATTTTCTCCCTCTCGCTAGGTCTGTTGCATTAGTCTGACTTCTCATTACTTCTGAGTTTCCTTTTCTAGTGTGTCCTTCCCACGTTGCAACCACAGGGAACTTCTCAGGATATTTGGCTCACATCTTTGCCATGGTTTCCCATTGCCTCCAGTGTAAAATCATGACTTGTTAGTCTGGCACTTTGACCTTTACAATATATTTCCATCCTACTTTTCCAGCCTCATCTTTTTCCACTCTACACATATTTCATCTGCTCCAGCTACCAAGTGGCACTACTTTC
This sequence comes from Lagenorhynchus albirostris, assembly GCF_949774975.1. Classification (NCBI taxonomy): domain Eukaryota; kingdom Metazoa; phylum Chordata; class Mammalia; order Artiodactyla; family Delphinidae; genus Lagenorhynchus; species Lagenorhynchus albirostris. Next base: position 13,962,825 of record NC_083101.1, read on the forward strand.
CCTTGAGCATGACTTGGCACTTTCCTAACTTTGTTCATGCCAGTCCTTCTAACTGAAATGCCTTCCCCTCCGAATCTGTCCATCTTTTAAGGCCCAGGTGAAGTGCCACCCCCTCCAAAAAGTATTTCTTGGTCACTCCAGTTGCAAGTGACTGGCCTTAGATCTCCTAAAGGACATTATCATTACTTCTCTTAATAATACTTGACACTATTGCCTTATGTTGTAATTCCATATGTGTTTCTGTCTAGTTTGTAAATTCTTTGAAGAATTCATCTCTGCATCCCTCTTAGGATGAAGCACATAATACAATATATGCCAAATAAATTTTAGAGAGCCCACCTAGTCCAACCACTTCATTTTATAGATGAAGAGACTTTCAGTGATCTATAAGTTAACACCAGAGATGCACTAGGAACTGAAATGAAGGGGAGTTTGAAGAATAAGGTCTGTGGGGTCATGGTTTGCTGAATGAAGGAGCAGCTCTCTAGGAAACAATTTTAATGGAAATTTAAAGACAAGGTAATTCAGAACCTAGTACACTGTAGATACCAATTGCAATTTGTGGGAATAATTCTCTGGATAGTGGATTGGCAGTCTCTAGATATATTGCTGTTTTCCTGCACTATATATTGGTTCGAGATCTTTTCTGATAGATGTAAACCTAGAATCTTTTTTTTTTAGTAAATTTATTTATTTCTGGCTGCATTGGGTCTTCGTTACTGTGCACAGGCTTTCTCTCTAATTGCGGCGAGCGGGGACTACTCTTAGTTGCGGTGAGCGGGGACTACTCTTAGTTGCGGTGTGCGGGCTTCTAATTGCGGTGGCTTCTCTTGTTGCAGAGCACGGGTTCTAGGTGCGCAGGCTTCAGTAGTTGCGGCGTGTGGGCTCAGTAGTTGTGGCTCGTGTGCTTCAGTAGTTGTGGCTCGTGGGCTCTAGAACGCAGGCTCAGTAGTTGTGGCGCACGGGCCTAGTTACTCCGCGGCACATGGGATCTTCCCAGACCAGAGCTCGAACCCGTGTCCCCTGCATTGGCAGGCAGATTCTTAACTACTGCACCACCAGGGAAGCCTGGTACTAGGTAAATTTGAATAAACTAGTAGAAGCTGGTGTTTCAAAGGGAAGTCTGGGTGGAGAAGAGCCTCATTAAGCTAGATGTCAGATATTAGGTTGTTGCTTCCTACCTGGTAGGACATGAATTGATGAGATCTGTGGTGTCTCTTTTAGGGAACAGACTACTTTGTGTGTATCCATCCTGGAGAGATTGCTGCAAGCTTTGGAGCCAGTTCACATGGCCCGGAACCTCAGGGTTGACCTGCAGAGGGGACTGACTCACCCCAATGATTCTGTAAAAATCCTCACTCTGTCCCAGGTATGAAATTTTACTAGCACATAATAAGGGGATCAACATTTAGTGACAACCTGCCCTGGGCCAGGGTGTATGCTGGGAGCCAAATACAGAGAGGTGAAGAAAACATGTGCTCTCTGTGTAGGGAGTATCTAGTCTATTCTAGTATGCGTAGCTAACTATAACCAGCAGCTACAAGCTAAAGTAAGAAGTTCCACTGAGTACCGTCTGAATCAGCTAGTCATCAAATACTGAGCTCCTTTTATCAGGCATTGTACCATATGCTGTTAGAGCTACCAAGATAAATAAAGCCTGTTTCTTTCCTCCAAGGAGCCCCTAGTCTAGAGAGAAAGATTGCCATGGTAAGTCTTATTATAGTGGCATGAGTGAAGTACTATTATAAAGGTCACTATACCAACAAATTAAGACAGTAACTCTTACCACCCTGGTAACCAAACATGCTAGTGTTTGGGTGAAGAGCTGCTGCCGAGGATTATCTTGAAGGGATAGAAGCTGAGCAGTTAGTTATCCACTAGATGTTCAACTACTGTTTTTTCTTTTTTTCTCTAAAGTATTTATTCAAGAAAAGGAGAAAGGATCGATTTATCCATTGACCATTTATGTGCAAAACTCTGTAGGAGGTGCTTTACCTATTTAGTTTCATTTAATCTTTATTACTGTCCTGCAGTTAAGTATTGTATTCCCATTTTACAGACAAGAAATTAGGCTCAAAAAGTTATTTAATTTGCTCAAGATCAAGAACTGAAAGTTGGTAGAACTAAGATTTCTATTGTTTTCACTCACTGAGGTGTCTCAAGTCTTAACTCACCTGTTTTGTTTTATATTTTCTTTCTTTTCAAAGATGTGACTATACCATCTGTGTGTTTGGCTTTAATGAATTTGGGTCATTTGGAATTTTTTAATGACTCATAGCTGTAGTTAGTAACTCCTAAAATAACCGCACACTAAGGAAATTTGACCATCATGTGTTTCCATGTTGCCCTACCTTGGAAGAGTATTTCTGATTGTTTTTTTCCTTTCAGGTTGGAAGAATTGTTGAAAATTCTGATGCTGTTACTGAGATTCTAAATAATGCTGAATTATTAAAACAAATCGTTTATTGTATTGGTGGAGAGAATCTATCTGTAGCTAAAGCGGTGAGTCAGCTACAACCGTTAGCCTAAACATGCAGAGACATCAATGTCCTAAAAGACAGAGAAAGGCCTTCTGGACTGAGAGGTGGAGGTTTAGAATAAATGATTTGCGTAATAGAATTTGCAGCCTCATATCGATGGTATGAAATAAATAAATGGCATCAAAATAAAACTAGTAAACCCCTTTTATTTTCTAGAATGCACATTTCTAAATTAACCATCATAGAGCTTACATTGGGTTGCTTGATAAGAAGCTTTTTCTATTTTCTGTTGGGAATACTATGTGTTTTTTCCAATTATAAGTAATTATAGCTAAAATGTAGTGAATGCTCCTTGGGTAAGCTGCGTTCCATACACTAACTTTCACATAAATCTTATGAAGTAGAAAGTACAGTTTGGTATTTTTATGACTCAAGAGATATTTCCTTTCCTTATAAGGCCATTAAATCCCTGTCAAGAATATCACTGACCCAGGCTGGACTGGAGGCTTTATTTGAAAGTAATCTGCTGGATGATTTGAAAAGTGTAATGGAAACAAATGACATTGTTCGATACAGGGTGTATGAGGTAAGACTAAAAGCATCGTTTCTGGTGCCTATAATTCAGAATGCATCAAGGCTTACATCAGAAGGCGAGATGGCTCATTTAACATGTATTTATTGAGTTTATAGTCTATGTTAGGCCCTATATATACCAGGTGCTTGGGATGTAGGGATGAACTCCCAGCCTAGTGTGTGAGACAGTCATATAAAAAATATTTACACTGCACTCTGAGTACTATAATAGAGGAGATCCCATTGAAATTAGACTGAAAAAATTAGTGTAGTAGTGGTAGTAAGAAGAAGCTTTGTACTGAGCAGTGTGCTAAATCCTCTCATATATATTCTCTTCAATTCTCACAGTAAACCTGATACTTCATTATCATTAATCTCGCTGTTGATGGAGTCATTGACCCAACGCCATGCAATTAATAGATTGTATATTCAAAACAGAACCATTTACAGTCTGATTGCCTCTTCAGAACAATGTCTTCAGCATTGTTAATATTATGCAATCTTGATTTTCCTTCTGCTTCTGTAGCTGTTTCTTCTTGGTCTCCTGGCTCCTTAGCCTCTATTGACCTTTAATTGTTGGAGTTTGTGAAGGCATGCTAGGCCCCTTATGCTCAAGTTCAAACCAAACTTCTGATCTTCTCCATCCACCTCATGCCCCCAATAAAAACAGCAGCAACAAACTGGCCCCGTCTCCCAGTCCACGTGGCTGGCTGTTGGACCTCCAGCTTATTCTCTGTGAGGCCCTGTCCTCCCTGCCATGTATCCACTCAGTCATCACATTGTGTCAGTTTTACGTAAACTCGTGCATTTCTCTGCTTTGCTATAGCCACCACCACCCTAGTCTAAGCTACCAGTATCTCTCACCTGGACTATTGTATTTGCATCCAAACTGGTCTGCTCCCATTTTTGTCACCCCTAGTCTATCGCTACATGTAGTCAGAATGATCTTTTAAAAATCGAAATCTGATTCTGTCGTTCCTCTGCTTAAAATACTCGGTGTCCTAGATCTCTCAGTAAGCCCTCAGAACATACTTGTTGAACGAGTAAGTGAATAGCCGACTGATTGAATGAATGAATGAATGATTTTTACAGTCTGTTCGTTATTGTTGATAGGGGCTTTTGTCCTGATTGATGGTTTCTTTTTAAAAAAGGGCAGATAGACCCAGGTATATCTGGGTGAGTGTTTCTGTGCCAGAGTGATTTCTGATGTGTTCAGTGAAGTTTCTTGCTTGTGGAGACAAATAATGGATTTTTAAAAATTCAATTATATTAAGTATATAATTTATACTAGTATATAATAGTATGTAATATACTTCCTAGTCCTGCATTTAACTTAAAATGCCATCTAACAAGTTTGGGGCTATTTTGACCTTTCTGCTTTTTCTGTTTTCTTTCAGCTAATTGTGGAGATATCCTCTGTGTCACCAGAATCTTTAAACTACTGTACCACCAGTGGATTGGTAACGCAGCTCCTCCGAGAACTGACCGGTGAGGATGTGCTAGTCAGGTATGTTGATGGAGAGAGTTCTTAAAGCAAAATGTCCTTTCTTGGGGGGACAGGAGACAACCTCGGAACTTAGTGTGATCTCCCTTAGTAGAGCCTATGCTCAGGTTGCAAGCTCATGACTGATTATGTCCTGAAGAAGGGGCTTTTTGAAAATTGCTCAACTTACATGGTGACAACATACTGGAACTTAGCATGACAATTCAGCTACTTTTGAATAACGGTGTTCCCTGTCCTTAGGCATGTGTGCTGTTTAAAAGTTGCCAATCACATGGTAACTGTCATTTTGTATGACTTAATGTGTTAACATGCACATCATATATATATATATGTATGTATATAAGTTTTTTCTTTTTTTTTGGCCATGCCGTGTGGTTTATGGGAACATAATTCCCCAACCAGGAATTGAACCCATGCCCTCGGCAGTGAAAGCGCCAACTCTTAACCACTAGACTGCCAGGGAATTCCCAACATGCACGTTTTTTGATGTTGTTAAATAATAGCACTACGGCATAGAAGAAACATGGACTTTTGAAAATGAGTGAGAATTGGGCTTACATGCATCTCTACTACTTAGTAGCTGTTTGACCTTAGACAAATTATTGTAACCTTTCTGCACCTGAATTTCCTTATCTCCTAAATGGAACAATGACAATTCTGTAAAGAAGATAATATGAGGATTAAGTGACTTGACCATAGAGACCACTACAATGGCCGATATAGGCTCTCAAAGAAATGTTAATTCCAGTCTCTTTACTCCCAGCCCCTATACCTTAAGTCCCCTTGAGTATCTGCCAAGTGTTTCCTTGGATATTCCACAATTTACTAACACATCCCCACTGTTGAATACTTGGTTCAAGTATTTTGCTGTTATAAGAGCGCTATAGTTACCTTTGTGTACACAGGACTTTGTTTTTCTCATCTTAAATGATTTTCTGATTGTCCTGTGTTCTTTAAATGTGATTGAATTTGTTGAACTCACATGCATAAACCAGTCCTCAGTCATACTGTTTCAGAGCATTTGAGTTACATTGTTTCAAAGCCTTCCTAATAAGGAAATTATTTTGTTAAATTTCTTTAACTTAGTATCAGACTTTGTGACATAGGAAAAAACCTTGCAAATAATCAGTTAAAATACCTTAGGATCAACTATAAAAATACTTTTTTTAGTTAATTGAGGAGATTTGGTCATGGTTAGGCTTTAGATGATACCGAAGAATTATTTTTTAAATATGTGGTAAAGGCATTATAATTTTGTGAGAAAATATTCATGTTTGACATTTCAAAATAAAACAAAGGTTGAAAAACTCTTTGAGGAGGTAGTTGTGTTATAATGAAAACAATAATGGGCCTCAAGTCAGAAGGTCATGATTTAAGTCTTAACTGCCTTGTTAAAACAATGTGATTCTGGACAAGTTACAATTTTCTCATCCTTGTGTCCTGATCTGAAAAGTAGAGCCAGGATCAGTCACCTTTCACACTTGGTGGGAAGAATTAAATAAAATAACCTATATGAAAACAGTTTATAAACTATACTAATCATATGCAAAATCTTGGCATTTCAGAGCCACCTGTATAGAAATGGTGACATCACTGGCATATACTCATCATGGACGACAGTACCTTGCTCAAGAAGGAGTAATTGACCAGATTTCTAATATAATTGTTGGGGCAGATTCAGACCCTTTCTCTAGCTTCTATTTGCCAGGTAAGAAATACTGACACTTGTGGAAATGACAGTGTATATTGGTTTTCAGAGTTATCTCTGACAGAGGAGGCCAGGGATTGTTTTCTGTAGAGCTGATTCCCTTAAGATGATACCCATAGCCCCTTAATGAAGTGGAATCTATTGCTCTGGGAGCCATGCACTGTTAATTCTAATTTTCTGGAAATATTGCTGTTTAGAGCATTAGGCTGTTTCCCTTGAACCTTAGCCAAAAGAATCATAATAAAACTACTAGTAATGATACTTACAGTATATTTCACCGATTCATCAAATCTTGAGTTGGAATCTTTATCTAATATAGAATTATTCTAGCCATTCTGTTCTAGGACTTGGTTGATTAGTTTTTCTTGAGCACTTCCAGAAATTGGATATTAATTTTAGATAGCCTCGCTTATTTCGTCGATGAACATCGATGAACATCTCTGTTTAAAAATTTCTTCCTGATAATGACTCCAAACTTGCCTTCCTATAATTTGTATCCGCTGGTCCTTGTTCTTTGTTCCTCCCTCTTGCATATGACAATGCTTCAGTATTCGGACCCAGCTCCGTTGACACCCTGGGGTTTCTATTCCATCAGGACCACACATCACAGGTCCTTCAGTATCTCCTTATGGTCTGTCTGATTTCCAGGCAACACAGTACTGTAACCTTTCTCCTCTTTCTGGCCTGAAGTTTATTAACTGTCCCATGAAAACCTAGGGCCCACAATTTATGCTATCTTCTTTTTCTATTAAAATACATTCTTGCAAATATCTTTAGGATTTGTGAAGTTTTTTGGAAACCTGGCTATCATGGATAGTCCTCAGCAGATCTGTGAGCGTTATCCTGTCTTTGTGGAAAAAGTCTTTGAAATGACAGAAAGTCAAGACCCCACCATGATTGGTGTAGCAGTGGACACAATTGGAATTCTAGGATCCAATGTTGAAGGAAAACAAGTTTTACAGAAAACAGGTTGGTATGCCTTGTTTTGGCTTTCCTTAAGGATATCTCTTTTTTTGGGGGGGGACAAGAATTCATCATATAAGTTCATTTGCTTGTATGTTAACTGCATAGTAGAAACTACTTTTACAGATGGCAGTCTTTTTACCATGACCTTGGACTAATCCCTAAAAAGTTTCATAATTATTACTGAATTTTTTTTTTAACTTGGCTGGACCAAGCACTCTTTCCCCTCTACATCTTTCTTAAATAGTATTCATAGTACAAAGGCCATAGTCTGGAGTCAGAAAGACCTGGATTCATGTCCCAGTTCTAACACTAACTTAGCTTTTTGAGCTTCACTTACTCACTTCACTACTCTAGGCCTCACTTTCCTCATATATAACAAGTGTATAATAACTACTTCTCAGGGTTGTTGTGAATATTTACTGAAAAGACACATTTGTTTTATATTTGTATGTCAAGGAAGGAAAACAAAAATATGTTACAAGATTTTATGTTAAGAGTGATACTCCCATGGCACATTCATGAGTATCTTGCAAGTACTGTGAATTCTACACACACAAAAATGTACAGGGCTTCCCTGGTGACGTAGTGGTTGAGAGTTCACCTGCCGATGCAGGGGATGCGGGTTCGTGCCCCGGTCCGGGAGGATCCCGCATGCCGCGGGGCAGCTGGGCCCGTGGGCCATGGACGCTGGGCCTGCACGTCCGGAGCCTGTGCTCTGCGGCGGGAGAGGCCACAGCGGTGAGAGGCCCGCGTGCAGCAAAAAAAAAAAAAAAAAAGAAAAAGAAAAATGTACAGCACTGTTAAAACCCTTGTGAAATATATGTTGAAAATTATATATGCTGTTGTGTATCACAGCTAGTATCCAGGTTATGTGTACTTTTCTAACTGCTTGTACCTATGACATACGATCCTTTTACAGTCTTGCAAAGAACATACTATTGTCATTCTCATTTTACAGATAAGGTAGGTGACACTCAGAGAAGTTAAGAAAATTTTCTAAGATCATTCAGACTGTGGGGCAGCTGCTACTCAAATCCAGGTCCTTTGATTCCAGAGCTCTACACTTTAACTTATATATGCTGTATTGCATATGAATGTGTTTTAGGCCTGTCACTTGGTTTCTGACTACATGTTTATTTTTATATTGGTTTAGGTTGGTAACAGTCATAGTATATGAAAGCATACTTTTAAAAATCTCATTGTTCACTTAACACCCATTAGGATGGCTGTTATTTTTTTAAAAAACAGAAAATAACAAGTGTTGACAGGATGTGAGAAATTGGAACCCTTGTGCATATCTGGTGGGAATGTAAAATGGTACAACTGCTGTGGAAACATGGTGGTTCCTCAAAAAATTAAACATAGAATTACCATATGATCCAGCAATTCCACTTCTAGGTGTATACCCAGAGGAATTGAAAGCAGGGGCTTAAATAGATGTTTGTACATCTGTGTTCATTAACAACATTATTCACAATAACCGAAAAGGGTAGAAACAACCCAAGTGTTCATTGATGAATGAATGAATGGATTAAAAAAATGCGGTATATACATTCAAAGGCATATTATTCAGTCTTAAAAAGGAATGTAATTCTGACACATGCTACATCATGGGGGAACCTTGAAGATATGGTGCAAAGTGAAATAAGCCAAACACAAAAAGACAAATATTGTATGATTCCACTTATACATGGTACCTAGAATAGTCAAATTCACAGAGACAGGAAATAGAATAGTGGTTACCAGGGGACGGTTGTGGGGGGAGGGGGAAGGAGAGTTGTTGATTAATGAGTACAGAGTTTCAGTTTGAGATGATGAAAAGGTTCTGGAGATGGATGGTGGTGATGGTTTCCCAACAGTGTGAATGTACTGAGCTGTATGGTTAAAATGATAAATTTTAGGTTATGTGTATTTTACCACAGTAAAAAATATCTTGTTATTCTTCAAAGGAACTCGCTTTGAACGCTTGCTGATGAGAATAGGATATCAAGCAAAGAATGCCTCAACAGAGCTCAAAATTAGGTGTTTGGATGCAATTTCATCTCTTTTTTATTTACCAGTAAGTAGATTGGGAAAGTAATGAAGAACAGTGGTGTATCTGGGGGAGAATATGTCTGTATAATACTAGTTAACTTACTATAAATGTTGACCAAATAAATGCCATCTCTCCCACTCTTAGTGAAAGAAGATAACCCTCATTATGTGACTAGTGACATTTTTAAAGTTAAAGTGGAATCATAGAGTATTAGAACTGGATAGGACCCTAGAGATTGCTTAATCAACCCCATCAAAAAAGAAACAAGACAAAACTGGGGAAGTCTGGGCTGAGTTGGGGAAGAATGCTCCAGACTTCGCAGAGCTCACACAGCTAGTTAATGACAGGGTATGAGCAGAACCCAGGTTTCCTGAAATGTCTTGAGGTTTTCCTTTTCTGTCTTGTAGGCTGAGCAGCAGACTGATGACCTCCTGAGGATGACAGAATCCTGGTTTTCTTCTTTATCTCGGGACCCGATGGAGCTCTTCCGTGGCATCAGTACTCAACCCTTCTTTGAACTACACTGTGCTGCCTTAAAAGTGTTCACGGTAGGCATCCTCTTTTCCATGCCTTCTGGGACTCTGCCAGTTCAACACATGCGTACTTACAGTGAGCCAGTCTCTCTGCCATGCCCTGGGGATGCACAAGTGCATAGGAAGTTTCTGCCCTCTACTATTATTGTAGACTAATTAGGGAGACAAATATGTAAACAAATGGTTTCAGTAAAAGGTATTAGGTGCTGTGGCAAAATGTTCGAGGGTGCTGTGGGATCACAGAATTAATTCCGCATTCCTCATCTGCCATCAAGCAAGCCCTCGCTACCTTAGCCCTGGTTTCCCTCAGCCTTATTTCCTGCCATTCGCTTCTGGCACTGGCAGCTCTAGTGATAGCAGACTGCTTGCTTCATATCTCTGGACCCTCGTGTACGCTCTACATTCAACACTCTTCCCTGACTTTGCTTGTTAACCTCTTATTTATTCTTCAAGGACTAAGTCGGGTGTCTCTTCAGCAAGCTTTGCCCAAACCCACAAGGTTGAGTTAAGCAGTGCTGGCTTTCCTACTTTGCATTTATTCATTTATTCAGCAAATATTTGTCGAGTTTCTTTTCTTTGCTAGGTTCTGGGGATATAGTAGTGAACAAAAGATACAAAGACCTTCCATTCATGTAGCTCATCGTCTGTTGAAGGACCCAAGCAGTAAATATAAAGTTAATTGTATAATTATAGTTGTGGTAAGGATCATACCTCTGTGTTCTGTTTATTACACTTTGTTGAAAATGTTTATTTATTGACCTATTCAACAGAGTTTATTGAAAATAAGAGCCATAGCTGATTTAACTTTGTAGCTTCAGCACTTGCTCTGGTTCCCTGGGCTCATAGAAATGTAGTCATCACTTTAGTAATCTTAATAATGGGATCTTGGGCAGCACGCTTGGCCTAGAGAGGGAGGGAACAAGGAGGGTGGGGGCGACAAGAAAGGGAAGGCTGGACTTCCCTGGTGGCGCAGTGGTTAAGAATCCGCCTGCCAGTGCAGGGGACACGGGTTCGAGCCCTGGTCCGGGAAGATCCCACATGCCACAGAGCAACTAAACCCGTGCACCACAACTACTGAGCCTGTGCTCTAGAGCCCACGAGCCACAACTGCTGAGCCCGTGTGCTGCAACTACTGAAGCCCATGCGCCTAGAGCCCATGCTCCGCAACAAGAGAAGCCACCACAGTGAGAAGCCTGCGCACCGCAACAAACAGTAGCCCCCGCTCGCTGCAAGTAGAGAAAGCCCACGCGCAGCAACAAAGACCCAACGCAGCCAAAAATAAAGAAAATTTTTTTAAAAAGTGGGAAGGCTTCCCACAGGATGTGATACAGGATCTGCATCTTGAAGGGTACAGGATACCTGTCAACTTCAAGAATGTTGTTTTTAGACGTTTCACCCTTGTCAGTAGTCACTGTGATGGTCATTTTGGCTCCTGCACTGGTATTCTCATGATTTGTTTTTTTCCCACTCTTCTACGTTATGCTCCACTTAGCCATAGTTGTAGAGATAATTTTTGATTTACCGGTTTGGGCAGCTGTTTTTATTTCAACCCACCCATCCTCAACTATTGTTAAGTAGGCTGATGTTTCTCAAACTGTAATGTCTTGTTAAAATGTAGATTCTCATTCATTGGTTCTGGAATAGAGCCCGAGATCCTGAATTTCTAACAAGTTCACAGGTGATGCTGAAGCTGATGGCCTGCAGAACACATTTTGAGAGGAAGACATAGGCTGTAAACTTGATTGTGCCTTGTTCTTCATTAAAATATAGTAGTGAGGTTTTTAAAAACATTTTTAATAAACGTTGCTTATTCATTATTTTTAAATTTGGAAAAGATTGAGACGTAGAAATTTTTTAAAGCACATAGAGTCATACCTGTTTGGTATGACTTTAAGGTGTTTCCTTTTAGTATTGGTATTAGTATTTATCTATTTATTGGTGTATTTCAAACATACAGTCATACCTTGCTACCTCTGCCCAATCCAATTCCCCTTCCTCCCTCTCTGAATGTAATCACTGTCATGAATTCAGGGTTTACAAGTGCACGCATGATTTTGTACTTGTACTATCTATGCATATATGCTTAAATTACAGTATTTTAAATATTCTTAAACTTTGCAAATGGTATCGTGCTCTTCATATCATTCTGCAATTTCCTTTTTCTCCCTAATGTTATGTTTTTAAGATTTATCTATATTAAAAGAGGCAATTAGAAAGTCATTAGTATTTCATTGTATAGCCACAGTGTGTCAATCTCCAGTAAATGAAGATTTAGATAGCATCTATTACAAATGATGCTACAATGAACATTCTCAAAAATATCCTCTTATGCACATCTATGAGAGTTTCTTTAGGGTAGTCTTCTTCTCAAGTCTTTGTCTTGATTTTTCCACTGTTGTAATCATGCCATATGTATAATTTGGATCTACTTTTTTCATATAACAGATTTACTTATCCTTTATAAACTTTATTCTTAATGTTTAATTTATTATTGCTATATACCGTAATTTACTAACTCATCTTCCCACTATTAAGGATTTATAGTGTACCTTTCACAGTGTGATGAGCATCTTCGTTTACAGATTTTTTAAATATTTTGATTATTTTCTTAAGTTAGAGTTTCAGGAGGGAATTTACTTGGGCAAAATGTAACATTTTTAAGGTTCATGTTGCCAAATTTCTTTCTAAGGTTTGTGCCATCCTATTAACAAACTTAACTTAAGGCTCAGAGGAATTGTGTTCTTTCCCCCTTCTATTTCAGGCCATTGCAAACCAACCCTGGGCTCAGAAACTTATGTTTAACAGTCCAGGTTTTGTAGAATATGTGATGGACCGGTCCGTAGATCGTGACAGAGCTTCAAAGGATGCCAAATATGAACTGGTGAAAGCACTTGCCAATTCTAAGACAATTGCAGAAATCTTTGGGAACCCAAATTATTTGAGGCTCAGAACTTACCTGAGCGAAGGTCCATACTATGTGAAACCTATTTCCACAACAGCAGTGGAAGGAGCAGAGTGATTTCTTCTAGAGTCTAGACCATTTATTGACCAAAATTTCTCCTGAGGCATTTGAATCCATCTGCATTTTACAAAACAGACTTCCCTCCCACCAGAATTATCATGGAGTGTCTAATGTAATTTTATCACCAACATTTGTTGTGTTTCTACATTGAAATTCAACGTAAAGCCAGGAAAGCAGGTAAAGTTGATCGTAATTGAACCAGATGTTTCTCAGATTCCTTTGGCTGCCTTAATCTTTGCAAGAAGATGGAAGTTTTGTTCTTCTCCCAGAAAATTTTCGTGGACTTACCATCTTATTTTAAAATCCACTTTAACTAAAATGGAACCAAATTGTTTCTGACTTCTTTCTATCCCCCCACTCCCTTATTTTTTTGGTCTGTTTTTCCCTTCTGATTCCACTTTCAAAGTCTTGGATATAAATATTCTTTGAAAAACAAGTAATATGCAATCTTAAAATTATGTTCCCTATACTAAGAATAAATACTTTTAATAAGGTCTCTTTTGCTTTTTTGTTACTATTATTCCTTTGAAAAATAGATAATAAATCTTTTTAAAATGTTTCTAGTGTTCCTCGATGCTTTTTTTTTTTGCTGTTTATCAAGGCATCTTACTGTGTTGTGGTTTTGGGTGGGGAGGAGTGATAACATGCTAAACCAGAAAGGTCCCCAAACTGTTATTTTATTTATTGGTGGGTCATCGTTGTTGAGAGCTTTGCTTTTAATTTCTGAGATCCATCAGGTCCATATTGAGTTGATCAGAGAGAGGGAAACTCCTAATAACTAGAGTCAGAATGGAGGGGTCACTATGCCTAAACCAGGATACCATCTTACTGATTAACAAAGGATGCACTTGCTTTTCATTGACAAAAAATGTTCCCACCTGTTTTCCAGTGCTCTGCTCTCTAAACAGCAAAGTGATCACCAATCCAGAGGTTTCTACATGAATATGTTATCAGAGTGTGATGGTTCAGAATGGAGAGATAGGTTTCTTTCAAGCCATGGTGGTGATGTTGATAAACCAGCCCTGCTCTGTTACAAAATGATTCTCAAGTGACTGGAATTTTCTTGTCCCCAGATTAGTCATCTCTGTTCCACCATCTCTGGTATCCGTGAGTCCCCTTTTTCCATCTTTCTATATGGGCCATTTTCCTACTGCTAATACCACTAAATTTCTGTTGTTTTCAGCCACCTAGTCTGTTGTACTTTGTTAGGCATCTTTAGGAAACTAATAGAGTGTATACATAACATGAAATGTGTATTTGTTGCATCCCGTTTGTAAAATACTGCCTAATTAGGACTTGATGAAAATTGTTTCACAAAAAATTAGAGATCCAAGTCTTTACACTAGTGAGATTTAAGTTAATATATACTAGGTAGCTAAAACTTTTAAGTGTAATTCCAGCACTCAGATTACTAAAATGTTTCATCTTACAGACAAGATGAACATTTTGTTACATTCCTTATTTAGTGTTTTCCTTTAATTCTGAGAATTCTCAAAAATCAGTCACAGCTGCTATCACTGAGTCATGACAGTTCCATAGAATGTGATTTTTAGAAATCCATTAATTGTAAAGAGAAACAAGACTCTTGGTTATAATTAAATTTAATGTTCTCTCTTTTCTAGACAAAAGGTATTATTTTGAAAAGAATTATGCTACACCAACTTAAATTTCTTAAAATGAGATCTCAATTCAATGTAGTACATCAGAGCACTAAGAACACTGCAACCTGCTGAGTACAATCAAAGATTCAGAGAAACTACATAAAACACAAGGAAGGAGGGACACTTTCTGTAACAAGGTAGGAAGGAATTTTTAAAGAACACACTTTTAAGAAAAACAAAGAAATCCTAATCACCATAATACATGACATTATTTTTTATGGTACCCATGTGAAAAAGTTTAAAGCTGTCAAGGTATGTCAGAAGTTTGCAGGAAATGAGCCCATAGTAGGTTTCAAACAGCGTACATTCTTTCCCACTGTTAATTTCCTTCCATGCCAGGGGCATTTCAGCATCTGTAGTTTCTGAGGATGTGAAAATGAACTTAAAGCAACATCTGTTGTATCTGATGTGGCTTTTCCCAGAAAACCTTGAACTGTGTATGGGTATTAGGCCAATGGATTTAGCACAAATTCCTACAAACACATCAGCAGGCACCATAATGGGGACTTCTTTGAAAACTACGTACATCATCCGAGCCACATCTTGGGACATAACAAAGGCCTCACCACTGCAGTAATCTGGGTAGTACTCTTCTGGGTACTCACTGAAAGGGACAAATTCTTGGCTATTAGGGTCTCTGTTGGGTGTATCCTGATGGATAACTCTTCCTACATAGATATCTTCAAGGTGTTCTTTCAGATTGAGGAGGTAGTCTACCAAGCTTGGTAGATTGACAAACATCTCTTCATCAACCTTGAGAATGAACTGTGCGTTAGGGCAGAAAGTCACAGCCCACTGTGTCATGGTGATAATCTTCAGAGTTTGGTTCTCAGCACTGTCCAAGAAGATTCCTTCAATTATATCATTATTCTTTTGGGACTCTTTGTCTATCTCTTGCTGGGCAGTCACCAAAACAGGCATTCCCAAAGCAAACAGTGTGAGAATGGGATGCCCTCGGACACTGGTCATGTTACCCCAGGTTTTCCTGATGAGGTCCCGCCTTGTTCCATTTCCTGGGCTACTGAAGATAAGAGAGAGCAAAAATATGTTCTTCCCTTTACACACCTCTGACTGGCTCAGGATATAGTATTTGGAAAGATTACCTCTTAGGGGCTCCATGTTCAATTTTCTTGCCTTATCCTTAATTTCAAGAACTTTCATATCTATATAAGGCAAAGCATGCAGAAAATATTCTTCCACAAAATCAGCCCCAAAAAGCAAGGCATGAAATAGAATAACATTAAACAGAATGAAACACCACTGGTGAGTCCGAAGTCTGCAGAATGTCACCTAAATAAAAGAACACACATTCAAGCTCCATCTCCATTTCTGTTTTCGTCCCCACTGAACACTATATGTACCTCTCACAACACTTAGCACTACACTGTTTTAAGTGTTTATTATTTAGTTCTGTTATTTGTCTCTCCCACTATATCATGGCCCCCTGGACAGCAGGCATTATGAATAAAATGCTGGTTGTTTTCTTGCTTGGAGGAAAGCCTACTTACTATATACAAGGCACTGTGTTAGACACTGGGGAAGCAAAGAGAAATCAGACATAGACACATGGATATAAAGTAACAAGTGCCGTTGTGCTAAAAGCCTACAGGAAAATATATGATATTCTTTCTGGAATTGAAGCACTTGGATCAGTTTCTTCTCTAACTACAAAGGTCAAAGGCTGTTTTTCAATGGAGTGGTAGCTTTTGTTGGCCACTGAACAATGGCTACTATCAAACATTTACATTCTTCTAGTATGACTTTTCAATTTAACAATAAATTCTGACATTGTTTTGACAATGTCCCCTAATCCATCTGACGCATCTATCAATATGGGCAGATTTCTGCTATCTGTATAGCACCTCTTCAGAGATCTAGGACATACCTGTGCCAAGCTTACTCTACCTCATCAAAAGAGATGGAAACTTTCCATCTGGAAGAGCATATACAATGTAGTATTGCAATATAACAGAGCCAGGGGACATTGGAGGAATTAAATCTCTATTCATTGGAGCTTCAATCAACAAAGACTCCCCTAATGACACTTACCTCTTCCTGAGCGCTTGCTGGGGGCAAGGCACTGTGCTAAGCACTTTACATGTCTGAACTCATTCAGCCCTGGTAATATCCCTTTCAGATATGTTATCTTCAAACTTAAGCTGAGCATACAGGCAGTATAGGAATTTGCCCAAGATCTCTCAGTGAATAAGAGGGTGAGGTAAGGCCATGATTTGAACTCAAATCTGTCAGATTTCAAAGCTCACTCTTAACCACTAGAGAATCCTGAGTTCCATCTTTTACTTTCCCGTGTCTATTGAATAGGAAAACCCAACAAAGCAAAACAAACAATTATAATCTGAACTCCTTTCCATTTTCTCAGTTCTGATGATTTACACACAGAAGAAACTTCAGCCTACTAAAAGCTTATTTTAATAGATATAAAATGCTTCAAAGATTATAAGAAACTTGCCTGCATGTTGTCTGTGAACGATTTCAGGGCTTTGGAAATTATTGAGTCCAGATGCCAAAGTATGCCCAAATGTATCTCAGGATCACTCAGTCTAACAGCAACTGAGGTACAGTACCTTGTGCCTGAGACTTTAAGGATAAGGTTTCTTGTCAATCAACCTGAGCTTTTGTCCCAGAATACCTGCTGGCTCCATAGGACAGCAAGTGCTGATCATGTTACAGCTAGAGTGAATCCAGAACAAAGACTAGAAAGCAAACCTCTTCAAATGCTTCCAACCTTATTTACCTCTTGAAAATGATCCTGGTGAAGTGCCTGGTGAAATGTGTGTGGGAATTGAAAGAACAGTTAGTTCACCCATATCATCTCTCCATAGCATCATCACAGAAGGACTGCATCTCAAGAAACTAAATAGTTGGAGTAGTTTCTGCTCCCTGGTACCTGCACATGCAACAAATGTGTTAAATATCAAGGGATACTTGTCATCCCTAGTGGGTGCATTTTTTTTCTACCCAAAGAAACGTGTGGTTTGGTTTATGTCTCATCAAGAAGGATTTTGAATTCCTAGTATAGGCCATGGAAGAACATTCCTAAATAAATTATATGTCATCCATCTACCTTTCCCAGGCAACTTTATCTCAAAATGGAAAACGTGTAGTCCATTTTAGCCTGAATCAGAGAAACTAAGCATTTGATGTTTGCAATTTTCCTATTGCGTGAATGTGTAGGAATTACTCCAAATACCATTTGAGCAGCAAGTTTATGAAAGAAAGAAAGAAGGAAGGAAGGAAGGAAGGAAAGAAAAAACATCCAGCATATTTATATGTTCCTGTCACATAAACAGTTGTAATGAACATTCGGTTCCTACGCCAGGCCATATTTCATGTTTTTCTTTTTGCGTGTTGATCTTCCTACCTGCCATTCATAGCAGTTTTTGTAGTTATTTGGCTAGGAATAATTCATTACATTTTAAAGTTGGCTATGTTTTCTCAACAATCATTGTGCAATCTTGGAGATTTTTACAAAGTGGGAATATATATCCTAAAAAAAATTCAAATGAAAGGGAATTTTTACATATACTAAATTGAATGGTTACACAAGTGTTGGATTTAATTAAATACAAATTCAATTTTGCAATTTTCTTTTCATTTTTTAATGAGCCATAAATTTTGCTCCTGGATAGCCTCTGGGCTTAAACTTAGACAATTTGGTTTCTTTGTCCATGAGAGGTTGAGACAATGTTGTCTCTGGGGCAGCTCCATCTGGAATTTTCAGTTTCATTCATCAAACTCCTACCATCCTGGGGTTGAGACCATTTGCTGCAAATAGATAGGGGTGCCTGGTTTTCTTGATTACCTTAGCACTGCCTTTTCTTTCATAAAGTTTATCCAATCTGTGTACCCATGTCTTCCTAAATTTTCTTGTAATGTTGTCATCAGTCACTCTCTGGCTTCGAAGTTCACAGAGGCTTCCTGTTGCCTACCGAATCAAATCTGCTCTCTTGAGACCTTTCTGGACTCCATACTTAGTTTCCACCACAAAGAATCAACTTTTTATTTCCCATGTTTCAAGAGCACCCTAGATGTGCTCTACCACTAACTGGACACACGGGTGCCTTACTGTCTATATAAATGTTATGTCTATATGTTGTTTGACTTTGGACACCTCTCTTAAATTCTCCCTCTCTCCTCCGTAAAGTAAGCATAATAAGAAAAAGTGCCGCACAGTCGGTGCAAGATCAGATTGGATGACGGACATAAACCTGCGGGACAAATCCGTGTGTACAGCCTGGAAGTAAACTTTGAACAATCTGCCACAGATCTAAGCGTACCTACGCATGCTCCGCCTCCCTCTACGCTCCTCAGCTCTCCCACTTCCCCTTTAAGGCGGGGCCGGAAGTGCAGCCGCGTCCGCCGGGCGCCGCGGGTGGAGGGACGCGCGGAGATGACGTAGGCAGCACCGGAAGCCGCTCCCCTGTGAGGCTGCGGACCCGAGCGGCGGCCGCAGGTCCAGGTCTGTATATGAGGCGGGCCCGGGTCGGGGAGGGGGTTGCCTGGCGCCCGCGCCTCTGCTGACCTGCCGCGCCTCGGGCTGTTTGTCTTTCTCTCCCTGCAGGCGCCATGGCTGCGGAGCGGACCCGGCCGCTGCGAGGCTCTGGCGGCCCGAACGCGCCTAGTCGGTGTGAACCCGGCGCGAGGTCCCGGGCCCCGGGGCGCTCGCTCAGGTCAGTGCCGCGCGGAACACGGCTCCGGGAGCAGGGGACCCGGGAGCGACGAACGGGTTGAAGGGATCTGGAGTTGATTTTAGAGATGGGAGAATTGAGTCTCGGAGTGACTGCCTCCTAGTGCCTCAGTTTCCTTAGCTGCGAAATGAGTTAACAGTCATGTCCCAGGGCTGCCATGAGTTTGAAAGATGATGAAGTGTGGAGAGGTGGTTTATGAAGTATAAAGCGCTGTACTAATGTGAGGGACTGCGCCATAATTGTGGGTATGCCATGGAAACAGGTGTGTATGTGTAGTGCAGTTTGCAATAAAGATAACAAGGTTAATGCTGAATAATGATGGTAATCGGCATTTGTTGTAGGCTTACAGTGTGCGGGTACTGTGCTAAACGTTTTAAGTGCATTATCTTGTTTATTCCTCTTAAAAACCCTTGTAGGGTTACCTGTTCGTGGTTACCTTTTGTAAGTGAGGAAACTGGGCTTGAGATCGGTGAAGCGATTTGCCCAGGGTCACCCAGCAACAAGTGGTGTTGCAGAGCCCTTATTTCAGAAACACTATTTGTATTCTTTCAAAGCTTTTAAAAATTCATCTTAAAACTGAAGGCGGATTTACACAGAACGGATATTCACACGGTTTTAAATTCATAAAGGGACCCTCACCCCTATTCCTCAGCCCTCCAGCATTCTCTGGAAGCAATCAGTGTTACTAGCTTCTTGAATATTCAGAATATAAGTATGTAAGTTCATTTAGATAAGTTTAGAGCCTCTGTACTCTTAAATTGCTGGCTATACTTAATAAGAAAAGAGAGGGAAGATGAAGCCAAGGGCAACAAGTGTCTTGCTTTCTCTCTTGATTAGGCCGGGTCCTGAGGGAGGAGAGGAAAATGCATTCATCATGTTTAATCGAGAATGTTGTATCTTTAGTAAGACCTGGGAGTATAGGTTTGGTTTGATTTTGGTTTTGGAGGGTGGGGGCTGGGACAGATGTTGCACCTGCTCCTTCCTGTGGGACCCTGGGACAGTCACTCCACCTTTGGGGCCATAAATTTCCTCATTTATTAGTTAAGGGCAATTCTGATACCTTCCACGAGGTTGTGAAAATCAAGTGAGGTAATATCTATGAGTAGTACTTTAGTCTGTCAAACCAGTACAAAAATGAGAGTTGCCTAAGGGAACATAGGGAGTTAATGGTAGAACCAGAGACCAAACCCAGGTCTCCCATCTCCCAGTTTAGGAATCTTTTCATCATCCACCTGTTTCAGAGGTTTGTGATTGTTACTATTGAGGGCAGAAGGGCAAGTTTAATGTTTAGTCTTAAGTGAGGGGGAAAATAAAGGATGAGACACCATGGAGTGTGGAGAGGGTGGAGAGAAAATGCACCTGGTGGGAAATCATAGCCTCAAGTCAGTAACTGCCCTTAATTATAAAATTAAATTCCCAGTAAGTTTGAGCACTTGAGTTTTTTGGTCTGTGTATTTTAAGCCATCTTAAGATAAACTGTGGTAATGTCATAGGGTTGAAAGGGATGTTAGTGGAGCTTTCCTGCCAGGTATTCATAGTAATAAAACTTACAAGGGCCCTGTGCTAGGCATGTCCCTACTCTGGTCCTGATTCTCACAGCCCTCAAGGTGAGCTAGCTTCCATTTTACAGATGACAAAACGGAAGCTTAGAAGTTAGTTGAACATGTCCATGATCACAGAGGAAGTGGCTGAATCAGTAAAAGGTTTGACTGCTCCAAAGCATTTTCATTTACCTCATTCTGCCTCTGTATCCAGCTGTCCTTGACCATTCCCAGTAATGAGAAGCTCACCACTCCGGAGGCAGCTGTTCCATTATTGGAAAGCTCTGGTGTTTTAAAAGCTCCTCCTTCAGTTGAATTGAAATCCCACTTCCTGAAGTTTTCCCCGTGGGACCTTTGCTGCCAGTACATGATATTCCTAGAGGCTCTCTAAGAGTGCAGTTTAGACCTGTGACCTTAAGAAAGTTCTCTCCAGAGTCAGTTCAATTTTTTAGAGAAACGAAAGCTGATTTTTTTTTTAATAGTGCATTCTGCAAAGTTAATGGGGCCTGCTGTATTTTAAAAAGATGCCTTTTTCATGACAGTGAAAGATGAAGAACTGGAAAAGAGCCTCCCGTAAAGGGTTCAGTAGCTTAAAGGGCAATTTCTAATGTAAGAGTGGGAAGAAAAATTCTTATTAGGAGTTAGGAGAGTATATAAATATCAGAAATGGCTGGGTTTTTAAAGGTGCTCGTTGGAAAACTCGTCCCATAATCTCTGTAGTGTCACGGATACATTGATTTGGCATGCTGTATGATGTCTCTTAGTTATTTGGTAATGATATTGTTTTCACGGGTATTATAAATTTGCGTTGTGTCCATTTAAACGACAGTTCGTCTTACATAAATGTCAGCGTTTCTGTGATGGACCTGTGGCATACTGTGTGTGTGTGGCGGTGCAGGTGAGATAGAGGAAGCCCCCCTGCTTCTTCACTGCAAAAAATGATGCCTGGGCAGATGTTTTGGTTATGTTTTTAATTGGCCAGTATTAACTAATTAGCTGTTGTGACATTTTGTGAATGTCCACAGAAACTTTTTTTTTTGGTCTTGCTGTGAATGATTTTTTTAAAGTAAAACTTCTCCAGAAATTTTATAGATAAAAGGTTGTTAGGATACAGAAAAAGGAGGAGGCTTGTTATTTTGGTTTTTTGTTTGTTTTCTTTTTTGGCTGCGCCGAGTGGCTCGTGGGATCTTAGTTCCCTGACCAGGGATCGAACCCAGGCCTTTGGCAGTGAAAGCACAGAGTCCTAACCACTGGACCGCCAGGGAAGTCCCAGGAGGCTAGTTATCTTGTGTTAAGTTGATAAAACTTTTGGTGAAATCATCGTTTTTTGGCAGCCAAGTAAATCCTTAAATTAATAAATCCTACCTAGCCCAAACCCTGAGGATTAAAGTCCATTCACTGTTCAAAAATATTAGACAACAGATGATGTGATTGGAAGAGGTTTATTTGCTTTGACTGCTTTTTGTCTAATAACATTCCCACCAAATTTGATATTGGGAAATTAATGAAGATGATTTTTACATACCTTAACATTAACAAAGTTGGACGATGAGATCTGGATATTTGTGTAAACCTTGATCTAGGTGACATATATGGAAAGGAGTTTATTTTCCTCTTCTAACTTAATTTGGACATAAAGGTTTTTTTTTAATAGATTTATTTATTTTATTTATTTATTTTTGGCTGAATTAGGTCTTTGTTGCTTCGTGCAGGCTTTCTCTGGTTGCGGCGAGCGGGGGCTTCTCTTCGTTGTGGTGTGAGGGCTTCTCATTGCGGAGGCTTTTCTTGTTGCAGAGCATGGGCTCTAGGCACACGGGCTTCAGTAGTTGTGGCTCGTAGGCTCTGGAGCGCAGGCTCAGTAGTTGTGGCATACAGGCTTAGTTGCTCCGTGGCATGTGGGATCTTCCCGGACCAGGGCTTGAACCCTTGTCCCCTGCATTGGCAGGTGGATTCTTAATCACTGCGCCACCAGGGAAGCCCTTAATGTGGACATAAAGTTTTTAAATTAGTATGATAATCTGATGGGAAACTGAGGGATCAGATTAGAAGGAAAGTTTTTATTCTTTTTTTAATCATTGAAATGTTTCAACATATGAAAATAGAATAAAAAACCTCCATGTACCCATCACCCAGCACTAATATCTACCAACATGGCCTATCTTGGGAACGATGGTTTTTACGTGATTTGCTTTATTTTTTGTTCTCTTCCTGTTAGTTTAGTCCCCGTTGTTAAGAGTGTGTTGACACCTTGACATAGTATGTTTTGCTGGATACTTGTAAATTTTTTTTGTTGTATCTAGCCCTAAAGGGGAAGGTGGTATATAATCAGGCTTGGTGCTCCCAGATTCTATCACCAGGTTGCAGTTCTCCTGGTGGTAGCTGGCTTCAGAGAGAGACACTTGGTGTGTTTAGAAGAGTACTGATCTTGAGAGCACTGGCTTTCAGTCTGCTCTGTTGGCTATAGGCAAATCACTTACCTTCCCTGACCTGCAGCTTCCTCATCGGCAAAGTGAAGATGATGGTCCCTTTCTTCGGGTGTTTTTTAAGCATCAGAGTTACTAATTTGTCTTATTTGTGCAGGCTTCCAGGACCCTCATGGCTCTCTGGGGGTACATGAGGTTAAGAGTTGTCACCAGCTCATATGAGGCTTATAAAAACAGACTATGTAAGGCCAGATAAGGCCTTTGGTAATTCACGTTATAACAGGCAGTGCCATAAAGGAAGTGGACGAACCAGAATACATGAGCCGTATAACTTACTGCATCTGCTTATTTTTCTTCCCCAAACCTTTTTGCCTGAATATCTATTGCAAAAGCCAGTAGTCAGTTCTGTGATTGTAGTAACAGGTCACGTTGTACCTAGCATGATGACCAATGTCTCAAATTACTGCTCCGGAGACTTGTTTTCTGGTTGTCACATCCTTGTGCTTATTTTTGTGATTTTAGTGCCCAAATAGAGTGTATTAAGGAAATGGTATTATGATGGTTTTGATGGGGGTTCCATTGTATAGAATACACTGTTTCATAAGGAATGAATACTCTGTAAATCTTTTACTGTGGAGATGCATGTAGCATGTGCTAGACTCCAAAAGGAGCAAATCACGCACACACCAGCATAAATTTCATTGAGTTATGTTTTGAGGTCATGATTTGTTAAAGTTTGATTTCACAAATGTATTTTCTTTTGTGTGCATGGAAATTTTTCAGATAAATACAGTGTATTAACTGTAAAGTTGTAATGTAACTAAGCATAATGTTGTAATGCCAAGTTTTTTACACTAATTTTTAATACTTCATTTGTTAGCAGTCTTGCTTGAACGGTCATTTTGAGCAGAACTAATACAATATTTTGATGTGCCACAGGTAAATTTTTCCATAACCTTATGGAGAGAAAGGACTTTGAGACATGGCTTGATAACATTTCTGTTACATTTCTTTCTCTGACGGACTTGCAGAAAAATGAAACTCTGGATCACCTGATTAGTCTGAGTGGGGCAGTCCAGCTCAGGCATCTCTCCAATAACCTGGAGACTCTCCTCAAGCGGGACTTCCTCAAACTCCTTCCCCTGGAGCTCAGTTTTTATTTGTTAAAATGGCTCGATCCTCAGACTTTACTCACATGCTGCCTCGTCTCTAAACAGTGGAATAAGGTGATAAGTGCCTGTACAGAGGTGTGGCAGACTGCCTGTAAAAATTTGGGCTGGCAGATAGATGATTCTGTTCAGGACGCTTTGCACTGGAAGAAGGTTTATTTGAAGGCTATTTTGAGAATGAAGCAACTGGAGGACCATGAAGCCTTTGAGACCTCATCATTAATTGGACACAGTGCCAGAGTGTATGCACTTTACTACAAAGATGGACTCCTCTGTACAGGTAAGAGAGCCTGGAACTTTTTTTTGCATTTCATAGAGTGTAGTCTTACAAATAGAACAAAATACTCCTCAGGCTTGAGAATGGCAATTGTTAATTATATATCTATAATGGCATTATCCCTCCATCCCTGACTGGTTTTTCTCCTCTTTATCCTTTTTCACTCTGAGAAAACAATTATTTTTATAAAATTTTATGAGAAGAAAGCTCCAGACATTTTTTTAAACGTGATGTGTGTCAGAAAGCTCTACTTGTTTCTGTGCTTTTCTTCCGTGTACAGTCCTCCATGTTGGGTTTTTTTTTTTTCTATCAGCTATGATTTTAGGGGAAAAAACAGTAGAAAAGTTGCTGTCTAGTCCTAGCAAATAGGTCATTTTGGAAGAATTATATAACCTCTCTGTTTGTTCCCTTGTCTGTAAAATATGGAAAAGGAGATATTTCTGTCTTGCTCTAAGATCCTGTGGTGAGAAGATTTAGAAGAGTTTGGGCATGGGAATGAAGACAGTTGGGTATTTTAAAACTAAGCAAGTAGTTAGGTAACTTTTTATAACAAATGTAATCATTAAAATTAGAATTATGTGTATCTTCCAATTATAATGGGCATGTGTTTCTACATGTGTGATTATAATTAGTGCCTATGTTTTAGGCAATACATTTGGATAGGTGTTGTAAATAATTCTCAAGCAAAATTTAGAATGGCTCTAGGCAGTTCTTAACCAATGATAGCAATGCCTATTTATTTCCATCATATATAATATATATAGTATAGGGATACTCCATGTTCTGGATGATTAGAAATCATCCAGGATGATTTCTAATAAACACTTGAGTATTACCTAAATTACATAGTTGTCATTTTTAATAGTATATACTGTTCCTTTGTGTAAATATATCATAATTATTTAACCATTTCCGTATTATGCATATTCAGGTTGTTTCTATTTTTATGAATATTTTTGTTTGCATTATTTTTTCCCCTTGAATTATTTATTTGGGGCAGAAGCCTCAGAGTAGAATCACAAGATCCAGACGTATGAATAATTTTCTAGCTCCTCTTAAATGTCCTTTCCAGATACAGTGGATTGATGCTATGCCCACAGCAAAGTCTAAAGTAACCTGCTTCTCCCTCAGAGTCCTACCAGACTCAGTTTTAATATTTTTAATAATTAAGAGAGGTATGATTTCTCAATATTGTTTTAAAATGGCATTTCTTTATTCATTGAGGATGTACATTTTCTCACGTGGTGACATTCTCTGAAATGCTAGACACTTTGTCAGTATTATAAAATAAACATTAAATTTAAGGCATTTCATGGTTTTGTTTGTTTGCCATCCTGAAATTACTCCGTGCTTACATTATTTTCCCTGTCCTATAAAAAGCCTGATTACTGGAACAACATCATTTGTTCTTTTACACTTTGATGTACTTTTCCAGCTGTGGTGATGGCTTTTCAATATCCTTTTCGCGTCATGATCACCGGCAGGTAATTTTTTTTTAAAGATTAAGATGCCGTATTGCCTTTGAGCTTGGCATTTATTCACACTTGGGTCAATACTGGCAGTTGACTCATTTTCAGAACCAATTCCAGCTTTTTTTTGTTTTTAATTTCTTGTTAAACTTCGCATTTAAAATGCCGTAAAACCTGTTACTTGTCACAGAAGTAAATGGAATACATTCACTGAATTCCTTAACTACCTGGACAGTTAATATCTGCAGATAACTGTGGACCCAACCCTGCATTTTAAGATTATTCTCCAGGTGGGTCTATATGCTATGTTATTTTTAGTATGATTAAATTCACCAGGTTGGCATATGGAAAATTATGCTTTGTTTATTGAAAATGATCCAAAGCATTAGTTTAAAGCAGCATTCCTGGGACTGTTAACTAGTGAGAAATATTTGTTAATAGAATTAAACATGTGTTTGTATCACTTTGTTACTTAAGAGCTTGTATTTTCACTGTGGTTGAATTGGGAAATTCTGAATTTGGCAATAAATTTACAGTGACTCTCAAATTAGCCCTTAAGCAAGCAATAAAACAGTATTACCAAAAAGATCGATAATGCTAAAAATTAACATGGTATGGATTGAATGAGGTAGTTATTCCGCTTATTTCTGAAATGGTAAGAAAGGAAACTGTTGTGCTTTGTGCTGTTCAGTAGGTATTTATAAAATGCCTACTGTGTGACAGACAGACTGTGTGAGGGCATGCATAGCTGAATTAGAGCAGTTCTTTCTGCAGAGAACGTACACACTGGGATCAGGAAGGTAACCTGATTAAGTAAAGGTCTCCGTGTGAACTTGGCTAATAAGAAAACACTGAAGTGGATAGTTGCTGCTCCACTGTAGTAAATTATTGCCATGTGGGATTCAGGCTCAGAGTTGTCAGATCTGACTTTTCAAGAGAAGCCCCAAGTCTAAATTTTTGTGAAATACCCTCATTTTTTTAAAAAGTATTAATTTTTAAGTATTATTCAGAATTTTAAAATATTGTGGTTGGGTCATATTCAACCTATAAGTGGCTGTGTTGTAACCTCTGGCTTAACATTCGAATGGGAAAAACGAGAGCTATAAAAGAGGTATGATCAAATGATATATTTAACTAGGCTTACTGTGATGAACATTTCACAGTATATACAGATACCAAATCATTACATTACACACCTGGAATTAATATAATGTTATATGTCAATTATATCTTAATTAAAAGAGAGACCAACCAAAAAAGTGATACTGTTGAATTGTATGAGGGAATAAAATTATATAGTTGTTCAGAAGAAGGAATGATTTCTTCCATTTGGGAAAGTAGAGCAGTGTTTATGTTGGGTCTTGAAGAATGTATAGATTTTTGGAGAGTTGAGATACACAGGGCTTTCCAATAGGAATATCAGCATTCGAAAGGGCCAAGCATGAAGCATGGAGGATGAAAATAAAGAAAACCCATGTTGGCTGAAATCTTAGAATATAATTAGGGAGAGACTCCTAGAGTATAATCTGAAGAAATAGGCTTGGGCTGTGTTTTCACAAGCCTGGAATGCCAGGAACATGTATTTGGACAGTTTTCTATAAACTATGAAAGATTTTTGAGCAGAAAAAGGGCCGAGTTCAGAGCTTTCCATTTCAGATAAGCTAGTGTTTCTTGTTTCTGTCAGACCCAGGTCCTCTTTGGATGACATATTTTACAGTATTCTCCTATCATGAAGTAAAAATCATGGAAGTAACTTATCTATAAGTACACATTTTAAAAATCAATATAATACCCAAACTTTGATCCAGAGGAGAAATAAGAGGACTGTGATTTAAAGTAATACATATTGAACACGTGCTCAAGCATGGCTTAGAAGGTGGTAAAGTAATCAGATGTTTACACCTATGTGTACTATTACTGTGAACATGACAGCTGTGAATGCAGAATGTTGTGTTTGTGTCACACATTTGTATCATGTTGTATTTTGTATCATCTGTGACACCATCTTTTCAAATGGTGAAAGACTCTTAGCAGAGTTCCCAGGAAAGTACGTCGTTCCTCAATTTATCTGGTAGTTACACTCATAGAAAATTAGGTATACAGTTAAACTGCTAATACTCTTTGTAAAACAGATTTTAGGTTCAGTCAGATAACTAAGATTTTCACTTACAAATATCTGGCAGAACCTTATGGAATGTCATACAGAATACAGATTCTTTTTGTGCTCTGCAAACATTGCAGGATGTCCAGCATTCCTGGACTCTGCCCAGTAGATGCCAGTAATGTCCTCTCATTGTGACAGTGAAGCCACCCTAGAAATTTCTGAAGTGTTCCCCCTAGGAGATGATACTAATTCTGTTGATACCCTTTGACATAGACACATCTTGCGCTTGCAATTGAAATGACTAGTCTTGCAGTTTAGATGAGCTTAAATAGGTCTAGATATAGGATAGTCAGGGTAGAGATTTTTAAAAGTAGCAGTTGCAGAGAAGAGCAGCTATTGAAATAGAATTGACAGGATTTGTCAATGAATTGGGTATGTGGTAAGGAATAGGGAGATTTCAAAAATGGCTGAAGGCTTCTAGCTGCGTGTATAACTAGGAAGATAGTAGTAGTAGTAAAAGAATAGAAAATGAAGGGATAAATTCAAGAGGATAGATGGAATTCAATTTGGGATGAACTGAATTCAGTTGGATGTCTAAGTGGAGATTCCCACAGTATCTGGAAATGCTGGGTGAGAGCTTTGGAGAGTGCTCAGGGCTAGAGAGAATGATTTAGGAGTTAGTCACATCACAGCTATGGCGTAAGTGAAATTTTAAAAGGAGATGGAGAGAGGAGAAGATAGAGCATAGGAGGATCCTTTGAGTGTGTACTCAGAGAAAGGGGAGAGGTAAAGAAACAAGGGTAATGAAGAGAGTTTCAAGAAGGAGAATGAAAGTTGCCTGACTTGAAGAGGCACTGGTAAATGTTTATTCAGTTGGTTAACAGAGTCAGATAACTCAGAGGGGTGGTTTGAGAGCTGAGATCTGATTCTACCAGTTAAATATTTAAACTTAACTTGATAAGATAGCTTACTCTGTTTGGGTTACGGCTCATTTTTCTGCTTACCTTTGTTACATTACCCATCTCTGTAATTTTTATATCAAAGATTGTTTTGTGAGTTGAGAGGGCTTTTTCTCCCTTTTATATAATGAAAAATAGCCTACATTTAGTTCCCTTTCACTTTCCTCTACACTGTATCATTTACAACCTCTTTACCCAACCTGATTGTTTTCTGATGTTTATTAGGGTGTAAAACTGAATGGCCTCATGTTTTCCTATATAAACTAGTTTAAATAATTAATTTAGATAATCTCCTTCCCTTTTTTTATCAGATTGTGGTAAACTGTATGATTTATCATTTTAACCATTTTAAGTGCATTGTTGTGCAGACATCACCACCATCTATCTCCAGAACTTTTAGCATCTTTCCAAACTGAAACTGTACTCATTATCAATGACACCCTATTCCCTCCTCTGCAGCCCCTGGCAACCACCATTCTACTTTCTGTCTCTGAATTTGACTACTCTAGGTACCTAGAGTACCTAGAGTAGAATCTTACAGTGTTCGTTCTTTTGTGACTGACTGAATTTCACTTAGCATAATGTCTCCGTGGTTCCTCCATGTTGTCACGTATGTCAGAATTTCCTTCCTTCTTAAGGCTGAATAATAATCCTTTGTATGTATAGGCCACGTTTTCTTTATCCCCCCTCCTAGTTTATAACTGGCCTTCCTGCTTCCAGTTTTGCTCCCCTTCAAACCATTTTCTTTGATGCAGCCATAGTGATCTTTCAGAAATGCAGATAAGGTCATAGTTAAACATCCTCCCGACCGAGTTCTCCAGCCTAACCTTGCCACTATTTCCCAGTCATACCGAACTGTTATCAGTGTCCATGTTTTAGGCAATGCATTTTGACAAACATTGTAAATAATTCCTAGGTAGCTTTTATAATGGATTCAAGTCGTTCTTTATGAATCGACCCCAATGCCTAGTCACGTATATTTATGTAATATATAGGGATATTTAATAGGTGCTTTAATAGTTATATTCCAGCGATTGGTAAACCACGAACTGCAGGGGCTGGATCCAGCAGAGTGGAGTAATTACCACAGAGACTCTAGGGCTCAAAAAGCCTAGTATATTTACTGTCTAGTCTTTTACAGAAATTTTGGCTGAGCTCTGGCATATACTGCTTTTTTCGGTTGGGGAGAGGGTGCTGATTACTTTATTCATCCTTTAGATTTCAGCTAGTTAATACCTGAAAGTTTGGGGGGTTTTTTTAAGCCATGAAATTCCTTCTTCCAACAGTCCTACAGCACAGCCCGGCTTAACAGCAGAGTAGAGGATATAGCTGTGGAGCCAGTCGCTCCATCTCCTGAGACATGTTCATGGAACACCTCGATGTTGAGGTGCATGATTGTAAACTCAGTGGAGCTTCACCTGGGGCGCTTTCTCCTTTTATCCCCCCCTTGTATTTGCTATGGGCTTTTGTACTGCCCACCACTTACTGTACTGAAGTGTTATTGTTTGTTTAGCCTTTTTGTCTTCATAGGAAGACTAAGCACCATAAGAGCAAGAGCCCTGCCTGACACACAAGTTCTCTAAATATGGGTTGAATGAATGAATGAATGAGACCCTGGCTGAACACAGGCAATAAATCAGAACCAAGCTAAGATAGGATCTGAAATGATTTCTTTTCCTGCTTTGCTTCCTAGAAATATAGTCACAAAATGCTGACTGGACCAAAAAGCTGAGAGGACCTTAAAGATTATCTAGACCTGTGCTGTCCAGTGTGGTAGCCACTCAACACGTATGGCTTTTGAGCGCTTGAGATACGGCTAGTTCAAACTGAGATGTGAAATAGGAAGTACTCACTGGATTTTGAAGACTTAGAATGTAAACTATTTCATTAATTTCTATATTGATTACATGTTAGATGATAATATTTTTGGCATACTGAGTTAAAAATATTAAATTATTTTCCCTGTTTTGTACTTTTTAAAATAAATTTATTTATTTTTGGCTGTGTTGGGTCTTCATTGCTGCGCGTGGGCTTTCTCTAGTTGTGGCGAGCGGGGGCTACTCTTCATTGCGGTGTGTGGGCTTCTCGTTTGGTGGCTTCTCTTGTTGTGGAGCACGGGCTCTAGGTGGGCAGGCTTCAGTAGTTGTGGCACGTGGACTCAGTAGTTGTGGCTTGCGGGCTCATAGAGCACAGGCTCAGTAGTTGTGGCGCACAGGCTTAGCTACTCTGTGGCATGTGGGATCTTCCCGGACCAGGGCTCGAACCCATGTCCCCTGCATTGGCAGGCGGATTCTTAACCACTGCACCACCAGGGAAGTCCCCTTTTTTTTGTACTTTTTAAAGTAGATGTTAGAAAAATTTAAATTGTGTATGTGTCTTGCCTTATATTTCTATTGGACGGTATTGTTCTAGATTATTGGTTCTTAATGCACTGCTAATACATTAGAATCACCTAACAAGCTTTTACAGTAATTAGATCCTACCTCAGATGTTCTAAGTTAGAATCTGTGAAGATAGGGCCCTGCACGTGTGTTTTGATAAAGCTCCGCAGTAGATTCTGATACCTCATATGCCCATTGAGAACCACCAGCCAAATCTCGCCTTTCATTTTATAGAGAGGAAACTGAATCCTTAAATAGTAAAATAACAACAAATATAGTCTTCATTTCAGTATGCTCTCATAGGGTTTGTCCCAGTTGAAATTCATACTCTGCCTCTTTCATAACTGATAGCTATTTTTCCATTGTCTGAAACAGTGGCTCTTGATCAACCCTTAAAGGTGGCATTGTGACTAACTTTATTTAGTCATTTAAACTTTTAGAAAACTGATCAGTTGGTGCTTTTCCAAGATACCATGTCCTTATTACAGGGACTACATTTTTGTAGCTTCAGAATGGTTTTTTCTTTGTCAGTTCTTTTTTTTTTTTTTGGCTGCTCTGTGTAGCATGCGGTATCTTAGTTCCCTGATGAGGGATCGAACCTGTTCCCCCTGCAATGGAAGCGCAGAGTCCTAACCACTGGACCGCCAGGGAATTCCCTCTTTGTCAGTTCTTATTCTTACTTTTATACAGGTAAATTGTGAGACATGTGTTCATCGTTAGGATTTTAAATGTGATTAAGACAAAGTCCTGAATTGTCACCATAATCAGTATAATATTTTCATCAGAGGCAGAAGTAAAACCTACCCTCTTTTCTGCAGAATCTTAAGAGGCTTTACAAGCTCTTTGTTGAGTTGTTGTGAACGTCTGAGAATAATTTATGTCTAGTTTTCTTTGAAGTTCCTTCACATATTTCAGGATGGCTCAAGAAATTAGCAGTTAGTCTTTGCAGAAATTAACCAGTGATTGGAGGCTTATCTATGATTTGCCTTAGAGTAGAACATGTTCCAGCAGACAACTTTACTATTCACCATTCTTTATTTGTTCAGAATTGTTGGGTAATGGACAGGCATGCAAGTGTACACATCCAGTCATAGGTGGTACCCACCATTTTGAGCTTAAATCAGAGAGCTCATGATAGCCAAAAATTTGGGAGAATTTACAAGTGGAAGCACCAAGGGGTGCTTTAGTCTAACACCACGCTATAACCTGGAAAGTTAAGGGAAAAGGACTAAACCAAAAGACTTGGATTCAGTCCCAGGGCTGTTAACAGTATTCTGGTGACCCAGAGCAAGTTGTGTTACTGTCTCCACGCTTTGGTTTTCCCAGCTATTAAGTGAGAGTGCTAGAGGAGGTGACTGTTAAGGTTCTCCTTTAAGAATACTATGGTTTGGGGAATTGATTTTCCTTCTTTAGTGTTTGTTTTCTTACTAACCTCCCTGTTTTTCTCTTGAAGGGTCAGATGATTTGTCTGCAAAACTATGGGATGTGAGCACAGGGCAGTGTGTTTATGGCATCCAGACCCACACTTGTGCAGCGGTGAAGTTTGATGAGCAGAAGCTTGTGACAGGCTCCTTTGACAACACTGTGGCCTGCTGGGAATGGAGTTCCGGAGCCAGGACCCAGCACTTCCGGGGGCACACGGGGGCGGGTGGGTTGCCTTTCTTCAAGGGTTTCAACAGCTACTTTACCCTCATTCCTTAAAGCCAGGAGCCAAGAATGTGATCCCTTTTTTGTTTTTGTTTTTTAATTTAACCTGTCTTTCCCCCAATTTCTTTCTCAGTCACTACAGTTAATCCCTTTATTCAAGTTACTCTTTTTTTGGAATTTTCCCCCTAATTTTGCTTTTCCTTGGCCCATTTTTTAACTCTTATGTCCTTTATACCCTTATGCTAGGAGAGGCAGTTCTTCTTTTCCCCTATTTCATTTATATCCTACTGAACAGTCAGCCCCCTCTGTTTTGATCAGATTCCATACCTCCAAATTGAGTAAGTGCTACACTTGTAAATTCAGTCCACTCTATTTGTAGAATTAGGACTGGAAATCATTTGGAGTGACTATACAGATTACATCAAATTGAAGCTTGGTTGACAATAATTTTACAGCATCCTTAGTTTGTAAAAAACTGGTCATTTGAACGTACCCTTCAGATCTGAGCTTCTCCCTCTGCTTCACTGTATTTTGGAACTCTGTGCAGAAATCATGTTGATGTAGTTCCCAGCCTCTTGTGCAGCTGCTCCCTTCTTCCTTTCTGCCCTTTACCCACTGCATTAGCCCCTGAGAATCATAGTCTATGCTCTTGAGACACTTATGATCAGCCTTCCTGTACTCCCTAAACAGGTTGAGTTTCTCTGCTGTAGGTTTCCCAATACGTGTGTTAACACTTACCATATCAATACAAGTATGATAACCTTGTTTCCCCACCAACCTGTAAGCTCCAGAAGGACAGGGATCCTGCGTGTCTTATTCACACTTAGGTCCTGAATTCCTTGCACCGTACCTGGTACTCAGTAATTCTTTAATGTAAACCTAGATGTTTTGTGGCAAAAAACCAAGTCCCCCCCCATTTTGTTTGTCATCCTGTACATTTTTCTTCAGTCTTCTCTGCTACCACTTGTTTGTTGTAGAAATTAATATTTTGAAGATATATGATTTAACATGGAACTTATATATCAAACTGAGTGTAATATTCCACAGTGTCCAGGGTTGTACATTGAATTCCAGGTGATTTTATACCTGGTCAGCTTTGAGAGCCCTGTTCTAAAAAATTTCCTCTTTGCTGTTCCCTGGACATTGCTGTGGCTTTACCTAACTCCATGCCTTTGCTGTTCCCTCTACCTGCAGTATTCTCTTTCTTTTCTTGATAAATTCTACTCATCCTTCAGGGCCCATCTCCAATATCGCCTCTTCCCTGAAGTCCTCCCTGATACCCCTGGGCAGAGTTAGTCATTCTCCTTGGTGTTTCCCTAGCAAGAGGTAAACATTTATTTATCTTTTTTTTTGGACTTCCTCTTCCACCCCTCACTTAGTCTGAGTTCCTTAAAGAAAAGAGCAGTGTCTTCATCTTTGGGTCCCCAGTATTCCTTTAGAGCTTGGCAGGCATTTAAAAAACAAATATTTGAGTACTTGCTATACTCAGGCACTGTTTTAGGTGCTGGGGATAGAGCTCTAAAGAAAATCAGACAGTTTGAGAGAATGGCTCAGTCTGACCTTTAAGATCTTTGTTTTGTTTTTCTCATTACACTGGCTTTTTTTGAGTATGAGTATTGTTTTGCAGCTTATACTCTTGACGTTTTATCTTACTGCAGTAAATAGTACAAATATGAGTTGGTCCACTTACGTTCTGTTTTTCCTGCATAGGCTAGATAAGTTACGTGTAGTATCAGGCAGGCAGTCCTGAGAAGAAATGCCATTATCTACTATACTGGTTTACCTCTCACTCTGAACCTAGTACAAGTATAAGAGATCGTACTATTCCAAGAGCTTTTCATCCTTAGAATTATAAGCTATGATAATAAAAAGAATTTTGAAATGGATATATTTTTTAGCATAAAATTGCTAGCTGAGAAAGCATCATTCCTACAGTAGTTCTGGTTGAGAAATTATACAGTTGGGCAGCTAGGGAGAATAAATGTAATTGAACTCTACTATGAAAGACCCACAGGCAAAGGCGTATTTTAACTTTGTGTGTGTTGTATATACTAGTGTTTAGCGTCGACTACAATGATGAACTGGACATCTTGGTGAGTGGCTCTGCAGACTTCACTGTGAAAGTATGGGCTTTATCTGCTGGGACGTGCCTGAACACACTCACCGGGCACACAGAATGGGTCACCAAGGTAGGAAGACTTACAGAAGAAATGTTGACATCAGTCTTGCTGAGGGTGGGGGAGCTGGGGGTGGGATGGAGGATGGTAGATGCTGCCTCATAAGTGGTAGATGAGTCATAAGATGGGATAGATACAACCACAAAGCATGATGGTGTATAACAGTGGCCAGCATGTAAAAGACACTCAGTAAATAGTTTAATGAATGAGTGACTTACGGACATGGAAATATGCCCACAATATATTAGGTGGGTAGAGGGAGCAAATAAAACAGGTTACTTACAAAAAACTATGTAGAGTATGACGACAGTTTCTAAATGTGTTTTTGCACTAAAATGTTGAAGATGATTATTTCTTGTGGAATTGAGTACTTTTTTCCCTTTAGGATAAGCATATTTTTAAATCAGAAAAGTAATTTTCATTTTAAAAAAGAAAATGCTTGCGAGAAGTGGAAGAAAAATGTACAGGCTCTTTAAAAGAACATTGTGCTGGTTTCTAGCCACTTTTATTCAACATATAAGTGGAAGTCCTAGACAGAGCAGAAAAAGAAAAAAAGGGATCCATGTTGGAAAGGAAGAGGTAAAGCTGTCAGTATTTGCAGATGCATGACATTTTGATGACTCCACCAGAAAACTGTTAGAACTTGTAAACTACATGTAAAGTTGCAAGATGTAAAATCTATACACAAAAAATCTGTTGCCTTTCTGTACACTAATAATGAACTATCAGAAAAAGAAAGAAAGAAAACAGTCCCATTTACAGTTGCATTAAAAAGAATAAAATACCTGGGAATAAGTTTAACCAGTACATAACAGAAAGACCTGTATATTGAAAACTGCAAGGCATTAATGAAGGGAATTGAAGTAGACACAAATAAATGGAAAGGTATTTCGTGCTCATGGATTGGAACAATCGGTATTGTTAAAACGTCCCTACTACCCAAAGCAATCTGCATATTCAGTGCAATCCCTATCAAAATTCCAATGGCATTTTTCAAGGAAATAAGACAAATAATCCTAAAATTTGTATGGAACCACAAAAAAACTCAAAAAGCCAAAGCAATCTTGAAAAAGCACAAAGCTGAAGGCATCATGCTTTTAAACTATATGACAAAGATACAGTAGTTAAAACTATGGTATTGGCAGAACAGACACAATGGAACAGGATAGATAGCCCAGAAATAAACCCACGTATATATGGTCAATTCATTTATGACAAAGGAGCCAAGAATATACAGTGGGGAAAGGGCAGTGTCTTCAATAAATGGTGTTGGGAAAACTGAACAGCCACCTACAAAAGAATGAAACTCAACCACTGTCTTACACCATACATAAAAATTAACTCAGAATCGAATAAAGATTTGAACTTCTTAACACCTGAAATCATAAAACTTAAGACTAGAAGAAGAGATCATAAGCATCTTGACATAGGTTTTGGCAATGATTTTTTGAATCTAACACCAAAAGCAACAAAAGCAAAAATAAATAAGTGGGACTACACCATACTAAAAAGCTGCACAGCAAAAGAAACTTAACAAAATTAAGAGGTAACCTACTGAATGGGAGAAAATATTTGAAAATTATATATCAGATCGGGGCTAATATCCAAAATAGATAAATAACTCATACAACTCAATAGCAAAAAACCAAACAGTCTGATTAAAAAATGGGCAGAAGATCTGAGCATTTTTCCAAAGAAGACATATAGATGATAAATGAAAACAACAACTAACAAGTAAATGAAAAGATGTTCAGCATAATTAATCATCAGGGAAATGCAGATCAAAACCACAATGAGGGAGTTCCGTGGTGGTCCAGTGGTTAAGACTCTGCGCTCCCAGTGCAGGGGGTCCAGGTTTGATCCCTGGTCAGGGAACTAGATCCTGCATGCCACAACTATAAAAAAGATCCCGCATGCTGCAACAAAGATCCCACACGTGGCAATGAAGATCCCACATGCCACAACTAAGACCCAGCACAGGCAACTAACTAAATAAATATTAGGGGGAAAAAACCCACAATGAGATATCACGTCATACTAGTTAGAATGACTATTATCAAAAAGACAAGAAATAACAGGTGTTCGTGAGATTGTGTAGAAAAGGGAACCTTTGTTCACTTTTAGGGGAATGTAAATTGGTGCAGCCACTACGGAAAACAGTTTGGAAGTTCCTCGAAGGATGAAAAATAGAACTTCCACATGATCCAGCAATTCCACTTCTGGGTATTTATCCAAAGAAATTGAAAACACTAACTCAGAAAGATACATGCACCCCCATGTTCATTGCAGCATTATTTACAATAGCCAAGATATGGAAACAACCAAAGTGTCCATAGATGGATGAAGGGGTATATGTATTGAAATATTATTTAGCCGTAAAAAAAGAATGAAATCTTGCCATATGTGACAAATGGATGGACCTCAGGGGCATTATGCTAAGTGAAGTAAGACAATAAAGAGGCAAATACCATACGATCTCTCTTATAGGTGGACTCTACAGGGGAAAAAAAAGCCAAGCTCATAGATACAGAGAACAGATTGGTAGTTGCCAGAGGCCGGGGGTGGGATGTGGGGAGTGGGAGAAATGGGTGGACAGTGTTTTTTGGTTTTTCAGTTTAAATAAATTGTGAAGAAAGGGAAGGAGGAAGGAGGAGAAAATAATGCTCGCAAGAAGTGAACCAAAAATGCACAGGATCTTTAGAAGAATGTTGTGATGTCTTCTAGTTTTCAAAAAAACGATTGCTGTGAGAATCAAAAGCCATGTAAAAAGTGGAAATGCCATGCAGAAACACTTTTCTTGAGTTTATCGTGCTATTCTGTGAGGGGCTAAGGATGCAGGAATGAGCAAAACAGACCCAGGCTTGATGCGAATGTTAGTCTAGTAGGAGGAATAGTTATTAGTAATTTCACAAGTTCACAAATTGTGTTAAGTGCTATGGAGGAAAAGTGCAGGGTCTAATTCATTTTGATTCAGGTAAAGCTTTTAGAGAAGGGGCCAAATGTGAAGAATAAATGGGAGGTAACTGTGTAAATGGAGTGTTTCAGAGGGTGCCGTATGTGCACAGGCCCTGGGGTGGGAAAGAGCCTAGAACATTTGATAAGCTGATGCCCTGGAAGGCCAGCAGAGCTGTGCTGTAGTTGGGGGAGGTGTGGGAGAGGGGCCATCATGTACGCTTTACTAGACCTCATTAAGGATTCTGGATTATTGTAAGTATAGTAGAAAGCAAGTGATGAGTTCTGAGCAAGAGTCTGGTGTAATTTCATGTTTTTAAGAAGATAACTGCTGGGCTTCCCTGGTGGCGCAGTGGTTCAGAATCTGCCTGCCAATGCAGGGGACATGGGTTCGAGCCCTGGTCTGGGAAGATCCCACATGCCGCGGAGCAACTAGGCCCATGAGCCACAACTACTGAGCCTGTGCGTCTGGAGCCTGTGCTCCGCAAGAGGCCGCGATAGTGAGAGGCCCGCGCACCGCAGTGAAGAGTGGCCCCCGCTTGCCGCAACTAGAGGAAGTCCTCGCACAGAAATGAAGACCCAACACAGCCAAAAATAAATAATTAATTTAAAAGCAAATTTAAAAAAAAAAGATAACTGCTGAGTGAAAAATGGGTTACAGTGGGGCACAAGTGGATGCAGGGTGGCCAGTTAGGCTTTTGCAGTAGTCTAAGCAAAAGAGACCCACGGCTTGGACTTGGGTGGCAATAAAGAAAGAGAAGGGCATACACGAAGGATGTGTCTTTAAGGTAAAGCCAACTGAACTTACTCATGGGGAGCAAAGAAGAAGAAAGAATCTGATGACTAGTGGCTTTTAGACTGGGTGGGTGATTGTGTGAGAAGACCAGTAATACCACCGAACTGTACACTTAAAAATGGTTAAGATTCTACGTTTTATGTTATGTGTATTTTAGGACAATAAGAACATTGGGAAAAAAAATTCTGTACTGGGTGCATTCAATTTTAAATAGAAAAGTTATATAATACAAGTTGGTGTTATGTTAAAAACAGTGGACTTGGGGCCAGGACACTGACTGAGATGTCTTAGATAAGTTACTCTTCCCTTCAGGGCCTGAGTTTCATCATCTGCTAGATGTTCCTGTGAGTACTAAATGAGATGATGGGACAGAACCCAGCAAGGTGCCTGGCACTCAGTAGCAGGTCTGTCAGTTTCATTTGAATCTGCAACCCAGGCTTCTGAATGAGTGAGCCTGGCCTCCCCTCTCACTTTATGCTTATTTATTCCTAAAATAACCAGAAGCTAGTGTTTACAGATTATCCCACATGCTAATGGAATGTTAGCTTCCATTACATTATTATTTTCTTTGTTTTATTTCATTTTCACTACAATTATTTGAGATAATAGGTGCCCCATCCCCTATTTTAAAGATGAGGAAACTGAGAAATGAAGAGGTTAGATGGTCCTGCAAGGTTGCAGAGTCAACATATGACAGATTCTGGTCCCAAGTCGAGTGCCTTTCCCTTTATGATGCACATGCTTATGAAAACAGGTCCTTTGTATCTACTGTGTGAATGGACTTTTTTCTTTCCTATCCCTCACATTTTTTATGAAGTCACGTTTTATAATTTTTTTTTTTTTACGTTTTATAATTTTTAAAGTCAGTCCTAATGTTTGCTTCCAGACTAAAGCTAAGAGTAAATGCTGCCAACATTAGACACTTTTAGGTCTTGCTAATAATCTAAAGAATCTGGTAATAGTAAAACTCTTAAAAAGGTTAACTTGCGTTATAGTTAACATAGAGTTATAGATTACTCATATACCATATCATTTTGACCTCTTTTTCCTATTTTCATAGGGGTAGGAACAGTACTAAAAGGATCTTTCTGTAACATGGATATTTATTATTTCTAGGTGGTCTTGCAAAAGTGCAAAGTCAAGTCTCTCTTGCACAGCCCTGGAGACTACATCCTCTTAAGTGCAGACAAATATGAGATCAAGGTGAGGTTTTTTTCCCTCCATTACTTTGCCTTATGAAAGAGTGTGGCACGGGGGGAATATTTCAAGGGAGGAAGGAATGTCTTTAAGCGCTCTTAAACACACTGGAAAGAGAATTGTTCATTTTCCTGTGTTCTAGGCAGTTTCTAACTCTGATTTGTAAATGAAGGGGGAAAAAATCCACAGAAATTTATCTTCGATGCGTTCTTACCTTTTCTTAAGACATATATCTCCTGCTCTCCTCAGTTCTTAGATCTAAAGTATGAAAACATAAACATTTACTTGTGTCATAATAATAGCAATTTGCAAAAAAGTTTACAGAGCACTCTTACATGTGTTTTTATTGCATCTTTTAAACTGTTCCATATGGTAGGCACTAACCATCTTCACTGCAGGAACTAAGGTTCAAAGAGGTTAAATATTTTACCCAAGATTACGCAACACATATGTGCCAAATCAGAATTTGAACCCATGCTTCAGCTGTAAAACCTGTGGTCTCTCCAGTTTACTTCACTTTGTATTCGATGTCAGCAAACACAGGCCACATTGTTTAAGGACAAGCTTTTCTATGGTGATGTGATCTCTCATCTTTCCTAATTTTCTCTTATCTGTAGATTTGGCCAATTGGGAGAGAAATTAACTGTAAGTGCTTAAAGACGTTGTCTGTCTCTGAGGATAGAAGTATCTGCCTGCAGCCAAGACTTCATTTTGATGGCAAATACATTGTCTGTAGTTCGGCACTGGGTCTCTACCAGTGGGACTTTGCCAGTTATGATATTCTCAGGTAATATTCCCTTGGACCTTTACCTTTAACAGTCTGTTGCAGTTTAATAATAAAGGCAAGGGCTTCCCTGGTAGCGCAGTGGTTGCGAGTCCGCCTGCCGATGCAGGGGACTCGGGTTCGTGCCCCAGTCCGGGAAGATCCCACATGCCGCGGAGCGGCTGGGCCTGTGAGCCATGGCCGCTGAGCCTGTGCGTCCGGAGCCTGTGCTCCGCAACGGGAGAGGCCACAACAGTGAGAGGCCCTCGTACCGCAAAAAAAAAAAAATAATAATAATAATAAAGGCAAGACTAAATATTTCCATAAACCAGTTAGTAACTTGCTTTGGGGAAATGTTTAGTCCATCAGTTGTGTGCTGAAAATCTCACACATAAAAATGTTTTAAAGGCAGTAATTAAATTAGAGTTATATGTTAGAATGTAAAGGGTCTAGATTCTAAGTCGTCTTGCTTTGAGTTACTTCCACTTTAAGAATTTCTGAATTCCCCTTCCAGCTTCTCTGGAAAATGAAGAGTTTGGATGAAAAGATCTTTCAGATCTCTTCTAGTTCTAATATTTTAAGTTCTACTTCCTGGTCAGTTGAAATTCTGTGTTGAGGGATTGAGTGGCTTTCTGCTGACTAGCAGAAAGACAGAGAAACTTGGAGAAAGTTACAACCTGCAAAGTTTCTCTCCAAAGAAAGAAATAGAGGTCTGTAGACAAATAATTTTGTGATTCACTGTATATCATAGACCCCTCTTGGAGACTGGCGGTATCTGTTAGCATATTGGAGGCTGATGGAAGCCAGTGACATATGGTGATTAAGAGAACCTACTTTGGTGATAAATAAACCTTGGTTTAAGACCTAGTTCTCTTTCTTATGAGCTGTGTGATTTTATGTAAGTTTCTTAACCTTTCTGTGTCTGAATTGTCTCACCTGTAAAGTAAAGTTTAAATGAAATGCCTGTAATGAGGACCTAGCAGACGACCTGACAGGTTTTTATTACTAATAGGTGTGAGAAGTCGTACATAAAGAAACCTGTTTTAATTTGTTTAACCTACTGTACTTCACATGTATTGTGCATAGAGCCCTGGTTTTGAGGAGCACATGTTAACAGCTCACAGAATTAGTGTTCCATAGCATGCTTCAGGAAGTGCTGGCCTGGGGACAGAAACTGAACATTTTCTTCATTGTTTTTATGCATGACTGTTTGAGGTCAACTTGTATGGAATCTGATCCCGCTAGCCCGCAGGACTTTGGTGGGCCCAGTCTCTCTGGTTGTAAAGTTACAACCTCA
This sequence comes from Lagenorhynchus albirostris, assembly GCF_949774975.1. Lineage (NCBI taxonomy): Eukaryota > Metazoa > Chordata > Mammalia > Artiodactyla > Delphinidae > Lagenorhynchus > Lagenorhynchus albirostris. The sequence goes on from NC_083101.1 coordinate 14,005,168, forward strand.
TTTATGTCTTCCTGGAGTTAGACCTACATTTCTAACCAGTTAGATTTCCAAGCTGTCAGAATAATTTCTAGAAATGATTGATAATTACATTTTGACAAAGAAAGACTGGAACAGATACCAGAAAACATTAGTCCAACCTCTTCATTTTATAGATGGGGAAACTGAAGCTGAGAGAGGATAAGGGCCTTGCCCAATATCCCACAGCTCACCCTAGTCCAGCATCCATCCATCCATCCATCTGTGGTTGGATCATCGGGCAGGCATATGCTTAAGGAACCAGCAAGCCAGAGAGAAGGAACTTTTGAAAGAACTTGATTCTTTGCAAAGTAAGAAATTGAAGTACATTTGGCCATGGGTTCCGCACCCACAGATTCAACCAACTGAGGATCAAAAATATATATTAAAAAAAAAGAAGTCCAGAAAGTTCCAAAAAGCAAAACTTGAATTTGCCATGCACCAGCAACTATTTACATAGCATTTGCATTGTATTAGATGTAAGTAATCTAGAGATGGTTTGAAGTATACAGGAGGATGTGTGTAGGTTATATGCAGATACTGCACCATTTTATACAAAGGACTTGAGCGTCCATGCATTTTGTTATCCAGGGGGGTCCTGGAACCAGTTCCCCACAGATATGACCTTAGTCACCGTGGGAAAATCAGATCTTTGATAGTTTAATATTGTTTTTGTTTTGAATTAAAATTTGGGAGAGAGGGGTGAAGAGGCAAGGTGGAATAGAGGTATTATAATCTGATTAATGCTTAGAGTTTGAGAGTCTCTAAAGGTTTAATTTGATCCTATATTCTCGTGCTTCTTACTCAGAATGGCATATAGAGTCCAGAGTCCCAGGTGAAAGTTCTGTTAATTTTTGATGTTTCAATATACTAGCTGTAACCAATAAATCTGCAAGATTGTTTGCTGCTAGCAAGTACTAAGTTCAGATTTTTTTATTTTTTGAAAAGGGGCTATTTTATCTCTTGCTTTTTCCCCTCAAACATGAACATAACAGCCTCTTTTTGAAATCTTGTACAAATCTTGTGGCCTCAGTTGCCAGGACCAGGTTGCATTCTGTAAGCTTTGATGCTAATTGAAAAGAAAGCACAAATAGTAGCATGTTGCTCCATAAAGCTAAGCTATGGTGCAATCCCTTGAGCTAGGTTATCTCAGTACAGCAGGTGGGGTTTTGTAGGTTTAAGGGCCCAGAGTGCACTGCAGGGATGTCTGTTTACAGTTCTAAAGTAATCAAAGTAGACAGGCTGTGAGCCCGTCAGGACCTGTGTTTTGTCCTGCAGCACATTTGTGCTGGGGTCTTTGGAGTCAGCTCAACTTCCTCAGGCTTAAGTCCTGTCCCCTAGCCACTCTTGTTTTCCAAGTTTCTGGTCATTTTCTGCTTGTATTGATGATGTGGGACTTACTAGACTTTCCTGCTGCTTCCCCCAGTTTCCTTTGGCTCTCTCTTGTAGGAATTTGTATTTTCCCATGCTTACTGCACCACTTCTCTAGTCATTAGCAGATAATTATTTATTTAGCCTGTATGTTAGGCACTGTGATGTACACTGGGAACCAGCAGAGACACTTACCAAATTGTGGAAATGACTACTCAGGGAAGGCTGACTAAGTTAAACAGCTGACTACATTCAGGTGTTTTCATGGTTGGGATAAGAGCAACAGTGTTCAGGGTACTTTGAGACCCTGCCTAGTTTGAGGAGTAAAGGAAAGCTTCTTTGAGGAGGAGATTGGGGCCGAGCTGTAAAGGATGAGTAGACGCATTTCACTAAGCGCCAGGGGCGAGAGTGCAGTGAGGAGCATTGTAGACGCGAGGGCAGAGTCTGCTGAAAGGCCCCGAGACGCCAGAGCCTGGTGCCTTTGAGTGACTGAAAGAAGGCCAGAGTGGCAGATGTGAGTGCAGTAGAGAGCCATTGAAGGGTTTAAAAGTTTAAAATATGATAGGATTAGATTTTAGTGTGAGGTTAACTGACTGGAAGGGGCCAAGGGCAGACGTGGGGGCACCCATTGAAAACTCTTGGTAGCAGTGCAGGCAAAGGTGATGTCCTGGGTCAGAGTTGGGGCAGTTCAGGTAGTAGTGAATAAATTAAAGGAAAGTTTAGGAGGTAAAATCCGTAGATCTTGGTGATTGGATTTGTGGTTTGAGATTTGCATGGTTGCCATGTTTCCTAGCTTGAGCAGCTGGGTGAATGAGCAAGCAAGGAAATGAAGAAGAGAAGCAGGTTAAGAAGGTTGTTTTGGACTGTCTGAGTGTGAGGAGCAGGTCTTACTCTTCACTGCTAAATCCCCTCCCTTCCTGATACCAGACTAAAATCTGCTCCTTTGTAACGGTCTTTCCCTTTGACCTTCGTTCTCTCTGCTAGAGCGCCTGATGCCTGGCCTCTCACGCATCCTTCACTATTGAAAGACGATGATCATGTATAGCTTCCCTGTCCCTGCCACTTTGCTTTCTCCCCGCCTCAAGCTCATATTCTTCAGCTGTTACTTGCTTGTCCTGGTCACCAGGCCCTGTCCCTTCTGATTGACCTCTTGGACATACACTAGTTGGTAGTGTCCTTATTAAGATGTAGGATAAACTGGAGTCTCACCTAGGCTAAATATATTGTCACAGCAGAATTTGTATAGCCCTTGTCTTATAGCTCTTTTCCTAGTGCCTCCAAAGAGGACAGCAACTTTTCGCCTTACTAAATGTGCAGATAAGAGAGACGGAGGGTTTCGTTTCGTTTTGTTTTTTTTCATTTGTGTTCCTGTTTGGCAAGGTCCCTCCCACTTTCTGCCTTTGTCGTCGATGTTTTAGGAACTGCCAACCTGAGAAGGTTAAGGCTGTCCTCCCAACTCTCACAGTTTTCTCTAACTTATTATCAATCTATTAATAAATGTTTCTGAATTATTTGGGGGAACTTTATATATTCAGCCTCTGCTGTTCTTAGAGAGGAACCTGTGTTTGCTACGTGCCGAATAGAGAAGCACTGAGTCTGAGTCACTTGGTTTTTAGTCTTTGTTCTGGGCTGGGGGAGGTTCCCCTAGGCCAGTACCATCGGCCCTCCATATCCGTGTGCTCTGCATCCATGGATGTGGAGGGCCAGCTGTACTACGCCATTTATGTAAGGGACTGGAGCATCCTCGGATTTGGGTATCTGAGGGCGTCCAGGAACCAATCCCTTTGGATAACAAGGGATGACTGTATAGTAGTTTTTACCTAGTGGTAAGAGTTGAGTGTTACTCTCTCGTTCTGACTGGTAACTAACTAGTTGTGAATCCTTAGCCAAATTATTTACCCTGGCTGTACTTCAGTTTTCACATCTTAAAAGTGAGCGTATTAAACGAGATAATCTGTAAGATCCTTTCCAGCTTAGATGGGCATTTTGTGCTTTTATAAATATTCATCTCCTTATATGCCTATGTTATATTCCCTTATCATTATGAAGGGCTCTTCTCCCCGGCCTTTTTTCTAAAGGAGGGTGAGCTTTTTATCCTCATATTTTCCTTTTTATAAAAATGTTTCATTTAACTCTAAATTTGCTGCTTGAATTTTGCATTGGTTTTAAATTTCTCCAGAAAAGATTACAGTAGCATAAACAGAAGCACAGGTGCCTTCTGGTTCATGTTTATTAACTCTCATCCTTGTAGGGTCATCAAGACTCCTGAGATAGCAAACTTGGCCTTGCTTGGCTTTGGAGATATCTTTGCCCTGCTGTTTGACAACCGCTACCTGTATATCATGGACTTGCGGACAGAGAGCCTGATTAGCCGCTGGCCTCTCCCAGAGTATAGGAAATCCAAGAGAGGCTCCAGCTTCCTAGCAGGCGAAGCGTCCTGGCTGAATGGACTGGATGGGCACAATGACACGGGCTTGGTCTTTGCCACCAGCATGCCTGACCACAGTATTCACCTGGTGTTGTGGAAGGAGCACGGCTGATGCCGCGAGCTGCGCCGCTGACTGACTTCGGGCGCCGGGGCTGCGGGTTTTGAGTGCAACCTCTGTGGCAGCCGACTGCATGAACCAAAGTTCTCACCTAATGGTATCATCACGCAGTGCACAATCATTTATCTCTGTTTGCCAGGGGACCAGGGCTCGGGGTCGGGGAGGGCTCATTTCGTTGACATACACCGCAGCATGCTGATGGGGTGCACCGTTGACTTCATTCGTACTTAGTTATGTTGGTCAGTATAAGAGGCTGCATTTGGGGTTCATCTTTCTTGAATATTGGTTTTAAGTAAAGATATTTAAATGGCTCATTAATCTGCTAATTGGTTGCCTATAAAAACACATTCAGTCTATTATTAAAGCTTTTTACCATTGCCTTTTTCTCTTTTGAAGTTGAAGCAAAGGTGCTATGATGTTGTTACAGCAACTTTTCTCACATGGGGCTTAGCTTTTCTAACAACCCGTGTTATAAAGACCACCAGGTTCTGTGACATGCATACTCTCCACCAAATACCAGTTCTAAAGAAAAGTCGTCTTCCAGTGCAAATCCAGCTCTATAAATTGATGGTTTGTAACACATTCTAAACCCTAGTTCTTGACGGAGTGAAGATGGGCCATGTCTGTGTGAGGAAGTTATGTAGTTTTTGTTTCTAGGTGGAGCAAGCTGGTCCTTGGTCCCCCACGGCCTAGGTCACTGCACAGAGGTGACATGGTACAGTAGAAAGAGCACTGAGCTGGCAGATTGAAGACTGGCTCTGTTACCTAGGAACCCTGCACCCCAGGCATATACTTCTCTGGTCCCCATTTTCCCTGTCTGTATAGCTAGTTGTTAGGCTGTCACTTGGTTTCTAAGACTCCTTCTGGTCCTGTGTCTGCTGAGGTGTGCAAAAGTTGATATTTCAGTTTTGTCTGATTGCTGATTCATTGCTTCTTTAGGTTTGGAGATAATATATAAATGAAATCACTGATAGAAGGTTGTCACATATAAGGAAATCCAAACGTACAAAAAAGAATGGATAAGAGGAAATGTAGAAAATGTTACATGTTCCACTTTAAAAATGTAAGTGATTGGTAGAAGAAATGCTGAGAGCAGCTGTGGTCCTCTAGAGAGGCAGTGTGCCATATTAGAAAGAAAGATCCCTGACCCTGACTTTCGTCCTCCTTTGCCTCTAACTTGATGTGTAGCCTCAGGCAGGTTAACTTTCTGTTGGAAATGAAGGAATTGCCCTAGATTAAGGTTCGCAAAGCCACACGCCCAGGGAAACCACGCAGATAAACATAAGTGAGTGCAGCATGCTGTGTAGGGTGGGGCTGCACCAGGGGAAGCTTATCCGGCAGGGCAGTTATGGAGCCCTAAGTGTTAGGCAGAAACAGGTCCAGTGTTTGGCAGGTCTTCTGATTTTTCAGAAGGAGGTAGAACTCCAGAATTTTATTTGTAATTCCCTAATTTTAAAAATGTTGACAGCGATTTGAAGATCATTCAAGGTGTAGTGGGCTAAACAAAGCATGTCTGCGGGCTGCCAGTTTGTATTCTCCACCCTCTCATTCCTGTAAATTAGATAATGCTGTGATTCCGCAGTGGAACTGTTTTAAAGTAACTGTCACAAACACTAGGGAGAAAGTCGAGGGAGCAAGTAGTAGGAAGAATTCAGCTCTTCCCCATTGTGTTACAGGGGAGTGAGGGGGGCATTTCATTCACAGACCGACAGGAAACTAGTTTGAAGATGAACTTAATGGGAACCTGAGTGAGAGCCTTTGCCTGGGAATATGAGGTATTCATTCATCTTCTTAACTCTGATACAAAGCACATCTGTTTTTCAGGTAGGAAAAGGGTTGCTGGCAGAGCTGAGAATGATTCAGAGTACAGTGGGGACACAGCTCTCCCAGAATCCTATCAGCCTAGAGCCTGACAGTGGACTTCTGAATGCTGCAAAGTTAGGGTTTCAGAGAATTTTGAGGGTTGGTTTCAAGGACGGGTTTAGTTAATATCCATGTTGAGGCTCTGAGGGAATTACGTAAAAGAGCAATTATCTTTCTCCATCCCCCAAATCCATTTCACATTGAGTTCTGAGTGTGAGCTCTGCTCGGTCCTTCAAGAAGTGGAACAGATTAGAAGCTGGAATCTATTTTGCAGGAACTTCAGGAGGCTTTGGGCCATGATAAGGGTAAACAACTTAACTCCTTTTCATCCAGCCAGAACAAAAAAACTGAGATTACTAATCTAATGACCATCCCTATTCCCACCTCACCATCAGATATATCCAGTAGCTTCAGAGACCAAGCGATTATAACTATAGTCCTTTGTGGAAAAATGTTTTGAAAGTGACAAACCTGAAACCTGTATGGCATGTCCCATTTAAGTTCTCAGAGGTGAATACCAAAGTTACCATCAAGGTAGTACAGCTGATTTTGACAGCAGTGCTTAGGGTCCTAACTTTGATCCTCCTCACAGAGGTCTTTGTTTCACCTGAGCATTTTATTTAATTGCTTTATGGATGCTAGCTTTATTCATAGTATTGTCAGCTTTTATACAAATGGAAAACTTAACTTATCCTTTAAAAAGAAATAAAGCAAGGTGGGGAGTCAGTGAGAACAGTGGGTAGGGGATAACTCAGTCTCCCTTCATGGAGTCAGGGGCCCCTCTGCCCTACACACTGACTTCTGCTTCCTTAGCTCAGAGGCAAGGGATTTGCCTTTGCCTCTTCTTTTGTGAATATTCTCATTTCTGAAAAATTCTTAATCATAAGCAGATAGACTCCATCTTTCTTCATGAGTGTTGGATTTCTTGAGTGGCCCTGCTGTGGTAGAAGGTGGGCTTCTTTCCTCTCCGGTTTGTGTAGGGAACCATAACAACTTCAGGCTCCGGGGGAGGACGGAGTCCAGGAGAGCTGAGTGAGTGTGGTTTTAGCAGACTTTGTTCCCATTCCAAAGGAAGCTAGTTTCCTCCAGCCAGCCCCATTATTTGAAGTAATAAGTGTTGTCAAACCTGACCTGTTAGACCTATCAGAGAAGTAGGAAGAAAGACTTCCTCCAGGATAGGGGCTAGACTTTGAAGACGTTCCACAGGAAGTACACGTGTTTGAATAGCTTTTAAATGGAAGATGGGGAATATTGCTATTTTAAGCTGTGTACTTCATTTTTCATAGTTTAAAATTAATCTGTGCTGGCCACTAAAAATGCTCAGTAAAATGTGAATGAGGGTTATGTAATCATTCTAGTATTTGCTCTCAGGAGAATGATTACTGCTCTGCATTTGTAAATCTTAGGGAGAAAAGAAATACTTCTGGAAACAGTATTACATTAGACATGAAGAATTTGTTTCTGTTAGGTGAGGCGTTTCAACCAAACAGAAGTAGCTAAGGAGAGTAGAGCCTGGCTTTATGCGTTGCTTTGGCCAAACCCAGCCAACTCCTTGAAGCCGTGACTGTTGCCCTGGCTTCTTGGGAACCTAGAGGTGAATCTTCCCATCGTCCCTCTTCTAGTTCTCCGTACCTCCTCCTTGTCTGGGCCTCTACTGGGCCTTGGTGTCTGAACCACTTGCCATCCTCTGTAGGGAAGTGTGTAGTCAGATTGCTGCCCTAGGATGCAGCCTGGGCCAGGGCACACTGTGCCCTTTGCCTTTAGGGCCATAGAGTTGTCAGTATAGGGGAGAGGCACCTTAGGTCTGTCCCCTTGACACAGCCTTCCTACCTGGTTATGCTGGTGCTTGCCAAGATACTTAAGACAACCAAGACACTCGAGAATTCTGCAGTCCCCAGATAGGATGTCTGATGGAGAGAACAGGTTAGCATTCTTGACAGAAATGCCTACCAGCCATCTTTGGCAGTGTTCTGATCCGTAGCTCCCTGTGCTTACTCTAGGAAAGTGAATTTCTTTCAGGATAAATCCTCACGTGGATTCCTGGATAGTCTTTGTATCACTCCCTTCAGCCTAATCAGGCTGAATGATCATGCTCAGTGCAGAAAGGTGTTTTGCTGTCAAGTTGTTTCAATGCGTTTCCGATCTCCCCCAGAATGGTATAGTTGCTTAAAGCTAGTACTACCGTCTTGACCAGTGTAAACATACTTAATTATTGCAGCTTAAAGAATCCAGCTACTTCTACTCTTCATGAATATGCTCAAATAAAAATGTGTTTTTCTATATTTAAACCTGGCAAATTATGAATTCAGATGATAAAAGCTCACAATTGTTTGGTGTCCATATACTCAAATTGTGAACATATTTCACTCATTTAGACTTGGTACTCTTGATGAGAATGCTCAGGTTGAAAAAGGCTGGCCTCACCAATCCGACGTCTGTGGCAACATGGAACTTATGTTTCACTTATTCGATGTATGTTGTGATCTGGGGGAATGAAGTGAAGTTTATATTTGAACTGTCTGTGGGGTGGGTGGGCGGGGGAGAAGGGATTGCTTAAGCAAATAGTGGAGTGATTGTGGAACAAGATGTCTCTATAAGACGAGAAGTTATTTTCATGCATCATAGAAGCATTCTTCTACCTGTGAGTGATTGTGCTAACTGTAAATCATTTATATCTATACATTAAAGCAGGTTCCCTTGATTAGGCAACATTTGGTTAGCCAAGCCCAAGTTATTGTTTGTACTTGAAAGAAATAAAGCTGCATTTCCTTAAAAATTACATTCTGTAGTTAAGACTATTTTCTTGCTTTTTTCCCCCAACTAATTCCAAGGAAACTTTTCAAAAGCGAGTGTTTTAGAATGCATCTTTAGAAATGAACTGCCCCTCGAGTGATCTAAAGTGACTCTGTTCTTCTACTGTTTCTGCATGTTCTAGAATGTAAGTCTAACAATGTAACAATTTCTGAATGAGATCCAAGAGGGAAAACAATAAATTTAAAAGTAAAATGCAAGGAAGGATTTTGGTGACCCTCATGAATAGATGCAGATGGAGGGAAAGTACGTTTATGCAGGGTGGAGACCTTGGGATCAGCTTCCTCTCTTTTGCCCTCCTCTGTTGAGCACATCCCCAAGTTGGTTCATTCTTTCTTCTTAATTTAAACTTGTAGGACTCCTTGTCATCAAACATGGTCCTGTACTTTTGATCCCCAGCAGCACCATGACAGGGCAGATTGTCCTTCCTGTTTTACAGGTGAGAAGTTGAGGCTTGTGCGGAGCAACTAAGCCCGCGAGCCACAACTACTGAAGCCTGGGCACCTAGAGCCCGTGCTTCATGACAAGAGAAGCCACCGCAGTGAGAAGCCCATGCACCACAACTAGAGAAAGCCCGCGCGTAGCAACGAAGACCCAATGCAGCCAAAAATATAAATAAATAGGTAGATAAATTTATTTTAAAAATAAAAGGAGTTGAGGCTTGAAAGAGTGGCTCATTGCTTAGAGGAGTAGTAAGTAGCGAGGATGAGGCTGGGGCCCTGATGTTTAGCCTCTGCAGACCTGGATTTTTCCTGCCTTTCCTTGTTTCCCTTCCCATTTTCTCTACTTCAGTCTCTTCAATCCAGACCTGGCCCGCTGCCATCTGCCTTCGGCACTCGTGTGTACCTCTTGAGCCACCATGGACTCTGCTTCCAGGGCCTCTCCCCAACCACTCTTTTGAGCACGTATCTCTGTTCAACAGCCTTAATGACTCCCTGTTATCAGCAGAGGGTGTCTAGCTCTATCAGTGTAATTGAGTCCCAGCTCATCTCTTCAAAGGACTCTTGCTCTTTCGTTTCCTGCCTTTGCACCTTGGGTCTTCCCCCGTCCTCGTGGGGAAGCCCTCTGTGCTCTTTCCAACCTGTCTTTGGGCCAGCCTGTAGGATCCCATTAACCTCCCACCATCGTTAAAGCCTCTGGTGACCACGCCCCTGCACTGGGCCTGACTCAGTGTTTTGTTCCAGGGTAGGTAGGTGTGCAATTCATTTGGCAATTCATCATGTAGTACCTTTTGCAGTTGGCAAACCATTAACTTTTACCCTTAAGCCATACATTTTTCAAGATTTAGGTGAATGCTTTGTCTCTCCAGTAACATATTAAGATTGAGTTCTTACGAGATGCTCAATACTTGATATTTTAATAAACTCCATGAATTATCTTAGGGGCTACATGCTATGGAGGAAAAATAACTTTTGAGAATGTCAGAGCCTTGAAGCAGAATGAAAGACCAATTACACACAGCTCTCCCTCTCTTAGACTTCCCTACTCTGCCGTATTTTTTTTTAAAGTATAGTTGATTTACAATGTTGTGTTAATTTCTGCTGTACAGCAAAGGGATTCAGTTATATATAAATTCTTTTACATATTCTTTTCCATTATGGTTTATCACAGGATACTGACTATAGTTCCCTGTGCTATACAGTAGGACCTTGTTGTTTATCCATTCTATATATAATAGTTTGCATCTACTAATCCCAAACTCCCAATCCATCCCTCCCCCACCCCACTACCCCTTGGCAGCCACAAGTCTGTTCTCTTTGTGAGTCTGTTTCTGTTTCGTAGGTAAGTTCATTTGTGTTGTATTTTAGATTCCACATACAAGTGATATCATATGGTATTTGTCTTTTTGAATTTTATTTTTTTATACACAGGTTCTTATTATCTATTTTATACATATTGGTGTATATATGTCAATCGGTATTTGTCTTTCTATGTCTTCACTTAGTATGATAATCTCTAGGTCCATCCATGTTGCTGCAAATGGCATTACTTCATTATTATTTTATGGCTGCGTAGTACAGTAAGTCCCTTGCACACGAACAAGTTCCATTCTGAGAGCGCGTTCTTAAGTCCAGTTTGTTCGTAAGTCCAACATAGTTAGCCTAGGTACCCAACTAACACAATCGGGTATACAGTACTGTACTGTAATAGGTTTATAATACTTTTCACACAAATAATACATAAAAAACAAATAGTTTTAATCTTACAGTGCAATACCTTGAAAAGTACAGTAGTACCGTACAACAGCTGGCATACAGGGGCTGGCATCGAGTGAACAGGCAAGAAAAGTTACTGACTGGAGGAGGGAGGGGGGTGGGAGATGGTAGAGCTGAAGGATCGTCAGCAACAGGAGACGGAGGGCAAGCTGCAGTTTTGCTCATGCCTGACGCTGATGGCACAGGTTCTGGTTCCTTGCTGGATTCAATTCTATCTACCCTCTTGCTTCCAGACATCCTGGGCTTGAAATAAAGATACTGTACTACTGTATTCAGGACTGTACAGTAAAGTACACAAAAGCACAACCACTTGTAGAGGACGGACGCACATTCACATCTTTGGAAGTTTGCAACTTGAAGGTTTGTATGTAGGGGACTTACTGTATTCCATTGTATGTGTCTACCACATCTTCTTTATCCATCCATTTTTGGACATTTAGGTTGTCTCCATGTCTTGGCTATTGTGAATAGTACTGCTATGAACATAGGGGTGCATTGTTCTGCCGTGTTCTATAAACATCTAAAGTGTTCTGAGTACACTCGAACAATGTTTGACGATCACTCTGTGATTAGACAAGGGTAGTCCTTGCCAGTGGGATGTCCCTGTCCTTTGCGTTTGTTTTTTTTTTGCGGTACGTGGGCCTCTCACTGCTGTGGCCTCTCCCATTGCGGAGCACAGGCTCCGGACGCGCAGGCTCAGCGGCCATGGCTCACGGGCCCAGCCGCCCCGCAGCACGCAGGATCCTCCCGGACCGGCGCACGAACCCGCATCCCCTGCATCGGCAGGCAGACTCTCAACCACTGCGCCACCAGGGAAGCCCCTGTCCTTTGCATTTTAACCACATGTTCTGTTCTCTTTATGGCAAAGATCATCTAACAATAACACAAACTTCTGGAGAAAATTACCCAGACTCCTTTATCATAACAATTTTTAATATTCTCTTCTAATCCTTATGCATATATGTATAGATTTATGTAATTACAAATCATTGTTTTGTATTGTCAGAATTGTGCTCTGTCTTTGCAATTACCATAATACTTTGTAATATTCCTTTATTACATATAATTTGCTAAAGCATTCCTGTTTTGGTGAATAATTAGGTAGTTTCTAGTTTTGCTTTTTAGGTAATGCTACAGAGAACTTCTTTGCTCATGATTTCCTTAGAACAAGTTCCCAGTAGATGACTTATTGGTAAAAGCAAAGGAAATTTTTTTCTTAACATTTAGACATGGAAGAGACCATAAAACACACACAGTTTATTGAGTAGTTATAGAGTGAACGCCTGTCTAACCACTGTCCAAATCAAGAAAGAACATTTCTGGGTCCCTAGAAACCTCCTCTGTTTCCAGGAAGGAACGCTTTATGGCTTTTGCTTCACATTTATCATGTGGCTTTCCAAATGGGTTAAAGGGATTTTATGTTGCCACCTTACTGGATTGAGTGTACATGTCTCAACATCATCAGTGTTGAGTGGTTATTTGAAATGGCCGATTTAGTAGGTACAAAGAAGGTATCTCAAGGTTGCTTTAATTGTCGTTTCTTTAACATGTGAAGACATATTTTTATGTGTGCTTATTTGTATTTCTTCTGAACTCTTCTTCTTTTACCCATTTATTTTTATTACATTTTCAAAAACTTGGGAAACATTGAGATGAATTATAGTCACAAATAAAATTTCACTAATCTAGGCATCACTTGAAAGTAAGAATTCAACCCAAGGCATGCATTGAAGTTTTCTTTCATTCCAGGATTCGTGTTAAGTAAACCTATCAACAATCGCTGTTTACATCCCAGTAATTAACATGATATGTCATAAACTGCATTGCCTGTCAGAGTAGGTCTAGAACTTCAGAAGAGAGCCAGTCAACAGTACTGGATATACAGAGCTGTCTTAATTTAAACTTTTCCTAATGAAGGTATACCACAGGTGATTAATAATATTTAAAGGAAAATGTGAGCAATCATGAATCAAAAGGTTTTTCTCCAAAACTAATGTGTTGAAATTTAAATTGAACTAATTCAGAAGGCAACCAAGTACAGATTCCAAGAACACAGTCATCCTAGTGTTTTATTTTTATTCATTAATGCAGAGGGTGCTGTCAGGTGTGCTTTTATGTTTCGGGCCTCTGTGAGTTCGGTGAGGAGATTTTCCATCTGTGAGGTTTTGCAGGAGAGCGAACATTCCTGAGGTGGTTAGTTCAGCAGACTGAGCTTGTTGATCATTCAAGCTTTAAGGCCATAAAGCTTGATCTCTTTTTTTTTTTTTTTTTCCTGGCTGTACCGCGGGGCTTGCAGAATCATAGTTCCCTGACCAGGGATAGAACCCAGGCCACAGCAGTGAAAGTGCTGAATCCTAATCAGTGGACCGACAGGGGAATTCCTGCTTGAACTCTTTGAGAGGGAATCAGAAAAACAAAAAACGCTTAGGAAGGCTATATGTCAGCTTAAGCGGACAACACTAAGCACTGTTTTCTTACTTTCTTTTTTTCTACCCCACAAGACTATGTCTTGCGAACAGGAACTATGTCTTACTCTTCTCTGTGCCCATATTGCCTGGAACTGGCTTAATATAAACTCGGAAGGAGGGGCTGGATGGATGTGTGGGTGAATGGGCTTTGGGTTGGTCTGCATTGATTCCTATAATGCAGTGTTCCCGATGTGTGTGATATCCTTCCAGCACATTCATATCACCTGGGAACTTGGTAGAAATGAAAATTATTGGGCCAGACCCCAGACCTAATGAATCAGAAACTCTGAGGCTGGAGTTAGGCAGGTGGTTCCTGCGCCCACAAAGGTTGAGAACCATGGCTCTTACCTAGCCTGTTCTGCCATCTAGTGGAATCCTTGGGAATAGCATCTGGCAATGAGTTGAGCAGAAGTCGGTTGCTGTAGAATACATTAATTATACTAAGAACTTTCTTGCACTTAAAATTACAGCCACTCTGAATGTGTTCTAAAACTGGAGTTGGCTTCTACTTTATTTTCAGTTATTATAGCGCATTTCATGTCAAGACATCAGTAGGCAGACTACATAAACTCTTCCCTATTGTTTTATAAATAAATACCTTTAATTTTGTATTAAAATTTCTCTTATCATACGCTGGAATAATACACATCTGTCAAATAATGCTATGAAGAATAATTTGTGGGGGAAGTGCAAAAACTTAAGGTGAAAAAAACAGGATAAAAAATGGCATACAGGGCTTCCCTGGTGGCGCAGTGGTTGAGAGTCCGCCTGCCGATGCAGGGAACACGGGTTCGTGCCCCGGTCCGGGAAGATCCCACATGCTGCGGAGCGGCTGGGCCCGTGAGCCATGGCCGCTGAGCCTGCGCGTCCGGAGCCTGTGCTCCGCAATGGGAGAGGCCACAACAGTGAGAGGCCTGCGTACTGCAAAAAAAAAATGGCATACACACCCTGAGAAAACCATAATTCAAAAAGAGTCATGTACCATTGCAGCGCTATTTACAATAGCCAGGACATGGAAGAAACCTAAGTGTCCATCGACAGATGAATGGATAAAGAAGATGTGGCACATATATACGATGGAATATTACTCAGCCATAAATGGAAACGAAATTGAGTTATTTGTAGTGAGGTGGATGGACCTAGAGTCTGTCATACAGAGTGAAGTAGGAAAGAGAAAAACAAATACCGTGTGCTAACACATATATATGGAATCTAAAAAAAAAATGGTTCTGACAAACCTAGGGGCAGGACAGGAATAAAGACGCAGATGTAGAGAATTGACTTGAGGACACAGGGAGGGGGAAGGGTAAGCTGGGACAAGTGAGAGAGTGGCATGGACATATATACACTACCAAATGTAGAATAGGTAGCTAGTGGGAAGCAGCCGCATAGCACAGGGAGATCAGCTCAGTGCTTTGTGACCACCTAGAGGGGTGGGATAGGGAGGGTGGGAGGGAGATGCAAGAGGGTGGGGATATGGGGATATATGTATACATATAGCTGATTCACTTTGTTATACAGCAGAAACTAACACAACATTGTAAAGCAATTATACTCCAATAAAGATGTTTAAAAAATTAAGTTATTATAAAATTTTTTAAATGGCATACACCGTGATTCAAATACACACAGGAACAAAATGAAATATACCAGAAGGGTAATAATGGTTCTCTCTTGGGGATGAGATTATAGGTGAATATTTTCTGTATGCTTTTTTCTTGGGGGGGGGGTGGTATTTTCTAAGTGTTTTATGATGAGCATAAATTATTTTTAAGAATAATTTTTAAAAATTTTCATATGAGTATGTAATATAGCTGCAGGCATCATTTAGCTAAAATTCCTTCTATCAGGAAATGTTAGGTCCCTACTTTGTACCAGGCATTGTGCTAGGGCCTGGGGATACAGAGATAATTGTGTATGGCCCCTGCTTCTAGGGGCTCCAGGTTCTCTGGGATAGTATACACAAAATCCCAAGAGGTGTAATGAAGGAAGCTCAAAGAAGGGAGAAGTTCTTCTTGGGGTGATAACCAAGATTTCCCAGAGGAAGTAACCCTCCATCAAGTTCCCAAGCTAAGATGAGGAGTCTAGATGCAAACATCCTGTAAATTACCAGCCTTTGTTAGAGGGCTCCAGGATACATGTGGTTGGCTGGACTGTATTAATCACAGGGGTCTTTACAATCAATGTAAGTACATATAGGACAGTACCAGAATTTGAAGACAAAATCACTGTAAACACCTGACACTCAACGCAAAAGGAGCAGGTGGTTCGTGGTAGCGGCATAGTTCTTCAATCTTTTCGAATCCCCACATAAAAATAACAACTAAATAGCAAGACCAAAAAACCAGACAATACTTACAAAAAAATTGGTAACAAGGTAACTCCATGAGCCCCAAAATACAAGCTAGAGGGGCAAACCAAAAACTGCCACAGGAACAGCATTTGTGTAAGAGGCGAAGGAAAAAAAGAAAGAAGGAACAGGGCTAAGTATATCATGGACCTGAGAACAGAACCCAAAATGGGCAATGGTGATCACTGGAGAGTTGGGCAACCAACCTGAAAATGTCAGCTGAAGCTGGGAGATGGTTTGTCCTCCCCAACAGTGGGTGAGTGCAAGTGCCTATGGTTAGAACACCTGAAAGGATTGGAGCAGCGTAGCCCTTATAAGCTCATGAGGCTGACCTGCTGTCTTCTAGGCTAAAATCAGAATTGAGCAGGACTGAGATGAGAGAAGAGAAACAGAGAGAGACACAGAGAGAGAGAGAGAGGCTGTATTACTCATGGGGCGCTGGGGGGCAAGCAGGAGTGGTCTTTGTAGCTGATAGAGGAACATGTAAGACACTACCAGAGTTTGAGGACAAGGAAAGAATGAGATGGACCAGACCCAAGAAAGGATAAGGACAGAGGCAGGAAATCAAGCTGCTTTATTTTTACACTCCACACAAAAACAACAAGAGTGGGCTCTGTGAAGGTTGAAAATCTTTCCTGAAGATAGCCTTATTCCAAAAAGTCAGGAAAAATAATTTTGCATAAAAATAAACAATAGGAAAGTATCAAGGCCAATTTCCACCCAAACTTATTAAAAGGATAAGAGGGAGCAGAATGCTATCCCCATAGACAATGAAAGCACACCTCGGAGATGTCAGAAACAGTTCAAAGCAGTCAGTTATTTAAAAACAAATGAAAATACATTGAACAAGTGGCCTAAGACATGAAAGAACTGCATAAATCAGAATTAGAAAAACTCAAAAATGAAGAATTCAGAAAAGAATTAGAAATTATTTTAGAAGCGAAGACTAAACTAGAAGCAACATAAGAACTAAACACAACGGATGATGCCTTGTGAGCTACCGCCTACTCATCCTGGGGGTCAGTCCTTCACAAGGCGGCCTTCCTGACTTCTAGGCTGGCCGAGCTCAGTGGGCCCTACTGGGCCAGAGCCCCTGATCTGAGTCGTTTGATGTCTGCCTTCCCCATTAGACTGTAAGTTCCTTGAGGGCAATGGGTGTGCTTCTCTGTTTCATGTCTGTGTCCCAAATGCCGGCCACAGTGCCTGGATCAGAGGCACTTGGTACTGCTGACTTTGTCCAGTGGTAGGATCTGTGGGTGGCTGTCCCAGGACCTAGGTTACTAGACTGTTCTGTGCCTCAGGGCTAGTGACGCCAAACTTCCTGACATGCATGACATGTTCCAGCACAACAAAGAACTGCTCCATCCGGAATGCCAGGAGCGCCTCCCTCAAGAAATGCCATGAAATCCTTATAAAAGAAAAAACATCCTTTCAAAATTACAATCAGCATTCAAGTATGCATCTCTTACTTGCTTACAGACATCTAACATCTTCAGCACCACAACCTTTTGATAGACATGATTTTGAGAAGAGCTATGATATAGCAAAGTCAAAGACTTTTTTTAGAGAAGTATTTAATGATCTAGGTCTCAAATACAAGGTCTTTCTTTTCTGCTTCCAATAACATTATTCTAAAGACAAAAAGAAAGAAAAATTGAAATACTGTACTTTTAATTAAATGTCCTTGGAAGAGAATGTCCTTCAAATATTTATAGAGAACCTGTTAAGACCTAGGATCATCTCTTTCCCAGAGATTCAAAAGCTAATGGATGTTTCCGTCAGGTGACTGCTCAAATTGCTGACTTTCTTTGCTCTTCTAGGGAGTTTTCCACTCAATTGTGTTTGAGAAGTCCCACTAGAGTCTGGTTTAGCTGTATTTGATGACTTGGAGCATCTGGACCTGACTTTGGGCCTCCTGTCAAAAGTTAACTCAGGGTTCTCTCTCCTTGTAAGAGGAAATCTAGGAACTTTTTTTGTCAAGTATAATTTACTTAGCACAAAGCCCACATTTTAAATTACAGACTTACTACTTTGCCCTATTGTTTCGTCCCTCAGGAGGGGCTTTCTGCAGTGGTAAAGGAAAGCCAGCATCTGGATCTAGGGGCACATCAACGGAGGGACCACATCTCTCCAGGACAGTGTGTGCTGAAATGTGAACAACTTTCTTTGGCTTGACCAACATTTTCTTGGATTTCCATGACTTAAACCAGTCCTGCTCCTTATAAGTAGACTGCAACATATTTACCCCCAAGGAGATGCTTCCATGAAGACCTGTAAAACTGGGATTTATGTTGAACAGTACTGGAGAAGACAAAGTTTTTAAACAGGAAAATCCCCCCATCCGGATGTAAATGCCTGAGCTCCCCGACCATAGCCTTCCACTCCCGGCACCTGATCTGCAGCACCCTCTCTTCAATGTCAATGAGCAGTACAGATGGGCTCCTGTGCATATGTCCATACACGTGCTTGCCGAGGGCTGTCCTCTGGCTGTAGTAAAGCAAAGTCACTTTTCTTCAAGAAGAAGTGCCAGGGAGGAGACATGTCAGGCCGTGAATTACCTCTCCTGACCCTACTGTGATGCAATACCGCAAGATGCTTCCCAGAAATTTGCTGCAGCTGGTTTTGTAAATTATCAGGTTTGAAGAGCCAGAAGTTTGCACATCTCTATGCTTTGTATAAATTGTAGAATATTCTTATAATTTCCCCCCCGCAAAGAGGTGAAATGCACACAGTGAACTCTGCAGGATCCACGGGAACTGGGTTTCTGATTTCAAACCTTGGTATGTGGCTGTTCGTCATCTTGGCCCAGTGAATTGAGCCAACAGGGAGGAATTCTCAGGAATCTCACATAGCACACAAGCTGTATAGAAAATAAAGCCGTTTGCTATCACTGTGGAACACCATTTCTGCTCTTATGACGGCAGGCAGGCAGCGCAACAAACAATACGGCTCTTGCACTTCTCCATGGTGATCGATTCCAATGACATGGATGAGATTTGGTTGAGAAGGATTAACAAAACCAGAGGCTATTATAAATGTCCTTTGATCTCTGAGAGGTGTGCTTTTATCTCTGGCAAGCTCCCCTCTGCAGCCACAGATTTCTTTTTTTTAAACTTACTAATTTTATTTTATTAATTAACTTAATTTTGGCTGCGTTGGGTCTTTGTTGCTGCGCATGGGCTTTCTCTAGTTGCGGCGAGCGGGGGCTATTCTTCATTGCGGTGCACGGGCTTCTCATTGCGCTGGCTTCTCTTGTTGCGGAGCACGGACTTTAGGCACGTGGGCTTCAGTAGTTGTGGCTCGCGGGCTCCAGTAGTTGTGGCACACGGGCTTAGTGGCTCCGCGGCATGTGGGATCTTCCCGGACCAGAGCTCACACCCGTGTTCCTTGCATTGGCAGGCGGACTCTTAACCACTGCACCACCAGGGAAGACCCTGCAGCCACAATTTTATTTTTCCTCAATTCTCTTTTGGCTTCATCATATAGAACTGTATGATGTACAGAATCAAAATGAATTATATGACTGTAAGCAAAATCTGTAGTAAAAAAAACTAGAGGCATCCTGATTTCCTGGACACATATGAGAGAAAAAAGAGAAGACTAGGTCACCATAAATGTAGTTAAAATTCATTCCTCCCTCCAACAAACACTGGGGTAGCTTCTTCAGAATGAAGCAAGGCCAGTATTTTCTGGCAGTTGGCACTGATTGGCTAATGTTGATCATGGGAGTAGAACCTGAGATTAGAACAGAGCAGTGCTTCTCCTGAGGGTGACTTCCCCCAGGTGTAAACTGTGCTGCCTCCAATATGGGTGATGCCAGGGCAGAACCTTCATGACAAAAGTCTTGGAGATGCCAGTCCCAGGAACAGACTCCAGAGAATCGGGATTCAGAGGGATGAAGACACAGTGACGTGCTGGATGGGGAATTGGCAGGCTTCCTTCATTTTCCTTTCACACCAACAAAATGTGTGAGCTGGCAAAGTCATGTCTGCTCTCTCAGCCTCAGTTTCCCTGTCAGTAAAAAGAGGAGACTTGGACTAGGTGGCTATTCAGAGCCTGTCCAGATATAACATTCTATGAGCTCTATATTTTGGAGCTTTCAAACAATTTTTCACTCACCTCTGTATTCTGTGCCCAGAAGATTGCCTGAAAGCTAGAAGCTACTCAATAATTATTTCTGGAAAAAAAGAAATGAACTAAACAATGTTTTCAAGACCTTCTGGTATTCAAATACCACCCTGGAGTTTTTATCATTTCTGCACACTTAATGTTTTTCTTTGAAACAACTGCTTTCTCTTGTATGAATTTATTTTAAAGGAAAGCTATTTCTCACTTGCCATCAAGTCGTATTTCTAAGAATCCCTCGGTCAAATGTCCTTTTATACACTGAAAGCTTCCTGACACCCAGGATATATTTAAAATCTTTTCCTGTGTCTCAGGAAAAAGGTGGGCATAAATTGTGATTGTTCTCAAACTAAAATACATATGGACCTTTCTCAGAAAGATCCCTTTTACATCATTGCCACAAATGAACCACATAGCGTTTGCAAAGTTTCTGTGAGAAAATTTAACCCCCAAATTGTGCCTTCTTACTGTTTAAAGTTGCTACTAAATAGCAGAGAACGACCTGCCCATTTAATCTGCTGCAAATGAAATAAAGGAATCATGATTGGAACTCTGTTCCTGTCTCTGATGTTATAAATGGGGCCAGGACCCCTCCCCCCAATTTTGAAGCAGATTGACAAAACTGGCTTTCCCCTCCAAATTGATGAAATGTTTAGATCTGCTCTAGTATGGAGGAAAAAACCAAAAGCCCTCTCCCAAGGGAGGGTTGAAACCAGTGAGATAATATCTGACTTTTGTAAAACATTTTCTTGGGTAGAGAATAAAAAGCAACAGAAGTCTTGGGACTTCCCTGGCGATCCAGTGGTTTAGCCTGGGCACGGGTTTGAACCCTGTTCAGGGAACTAAAATCCCACATGCCATGGTGGTGCAGCCAAAAAAAAAAAAGCCCTAGAAAACTTGGGGTCCGGATATTTCCACCCCATTCCTTATTTTAAAAGAAAAGGTCTAGCCTAGAGAAAGTTAAATGATCTCTGATTTTGGCAAATGCCAAAGTTAGAAGCTACTAGAAAGAAATATAGTAGGAATCAAATAGGGCTATTCATCTCGTAAATTACAAATTTTAAATTCCAATGAATTACAAGTGATAACAAATCAATTGACAAAAATGCACACCTGAAAATCAGTTCCTTAAGAGAAGGAATTGTTCGTGACCAGTTAATATTAAAGGAATGTTCAGTTCAATATTAGCTGTGTTTTTTTAAAGATGAAGATAAATTCTTCATCAGTAATCCAATTCAAAATTTTAGTTTTGACATTAACCAGATTGGAGAATCTCCACTCATGTATATATATTCAGCAAGGGCAAAAGATATTTAACCACGGTTTCAGACTTAACGACTAAGAATTAACTACTCACCAAAAATGATGTAAATGACTTTTTTTCAATAAAGTTTTGTTCGAAGAAGCTCTCTCATGGGGCTTCTGTTTAAAAAGATGGCAAGTTCATCTTGCCTTTATTTTCTCCCCTTCTATAGACCCAACATGATAGTAAAGGATAAAAAACAGTATATAAACACACCAGGGGCGCTTCCCTGGTGGCGCAGTGGTTGAGAGTCCGCCTGCCGATGCAGGAGATACGGGTTCGTGCCCTGGTCCAGGAAGCTCCCACATGCCGCAGAGCGGCGGGGCCCGTGAGCCATAGGCCGCTGAGCCTGCGCATCCGGAGCCTGTGCTCAGCAACGGGAGAAGCCACAACAGTGAGAGGCCCGCGTACCGCAAAAAAACACACAAGGGCAAAGGGAGCTGAGGACAGCGCATCGACAAATGGGAGACTCCTGAGAATATTTTTGAAGTTAAAAGCAGTTGTGTACGGAGGAGTGATGACTAATTTAGCAGATGAGGATGCTGAAAGGACAGTTCATTCAACAGTGCTAAATCCTCACGTAGGAGATAAATTCCTAAGAACGAAATAGCTGTATAAACACACATTATTTAAAAATATGGAGTTAAGTATGTGGGGGGAGGAGGCAGTCAGCTCTGTGGCTCTCTGTAGAGCAGGACTTAGGGATGGGAGAGAATAGGGCAGAAACTGCCGGGTTTATTCCAAGTGTATTATTTCATTCTGAGTGTAAAACTGTTTCTCTTTTCAAGCTCTATTTAATTTTATTTTGAATATTAAAAATTTTTTTAACATTATGGAAGGTAGATTTGGATTTAGCATAGGGAAGACTGCTTAGAGCTATCCTTCAGGGTAACAAGAAAAAAGAGCCCCTGGGTCCCCAGAGACTTTCAGCACTGGCGTGTCAAAACTGTGGTCAGCGGAATTAATATTGAGCATCCAGTCTATGCAACACCCTTCTACAGATGTCATCTAATGTTTTATCCCCACTAACATTTGAGAGCTGAGGCTTAGAGAGCTAAATTTGCCCGAGACCAAGGGGCTGGTAGCAAACATAGGTCTGTTGATCCACAAACCAGAGGTTTTCCCATCCATCTCGTGGCTTCCCCATCACAGAGATTTACTCATGCCTTCCTGGGCATTTGTGTGCCTCAAGGTTTCCCTCCAGCACCTGGATGAGATCACAAGGTGGTGTGGTCCAGGTAAGAGGGAAAGGTGCCCCTGGGGGAACCAGGACTTTCTGGAACAGGATGCACTTGGGTGGAGCACTGTTGCAGATCATGGGGACAGCCCTGGCCCAAGTTTCTCTTTTCCCTGGATGCTGGATCTCTGGCCAGGCTGCCTTCCTGGGTTTCCCATTAGCTTCTCTCCACTGGGGCAGGGGGGAGGCATGAATGCCTCATATGACTACATACTGTCAGATTATACCAGAATGGCTGCCCCTGTCTACTCTCCCACCATCAATGAATGAGGGTTTCCATATGCCCACACTCTTTTCAACACTTGTCATTAACTTACAATGTTGTGTTAGTTTCAAGTGTACAGCAAAGTGATTCAGTTATACATAGGGTTGGGGCAGGAGAGAATGAAAAGTTATTGCTTAATAGATACAGAGTTTCTGTTGAGGGTGATGAAAAATTTTGGAACTGGATAATGGTAATGGTTGCACAACATTGTGAATGTGATTAATGCCACTGAACTAAGATGGTTAAAATGGCAAATTTTATTTTATATACACTTTACCACAATAAGAAAAAGTACCGGGCTTCCCTGGTGGTGCAGTGGTGAAGAATCCGCCTGCCAATGCAGGGGACACAGGTTCGAGCCCTGGTCTGGGAAGATCCCACATGCTGCGGAGCAACTAAGCCTGTGTGCCACAACTACTGAGCCTGAGCTCTACAGCCCATGTGCCACAACTACTAAAGCTGCATGCCTAGAGCCCGTGCTCCGCAACAAGAGAAGCCACTGTAGTGAGAAGCGCGCACACCGCAACGAAGAGTAGCCCCCGCTCACCGCAACTAGAGAAAGCCGGCGTGCAACAACAAAGACCCAAAGCAGCCAAAAATAAATAAATAAAATTTTAAAAAAAAAAGAAAAAGTACCAAAAAAGTAAGTTAGCATCATATGTAATTGCAAATCTGGCTTTAGAGCTCAGTAGTATAGGTGTTTAATTCTTTCATTAATATTTTTTTAAAGAAATGCTGCAAAACCAGTGTTCTTGATATCATAGGGGAAGATATTATGTGGAAAATCACAGACACTGACAATCTTGACTTGAAAGTGATTTAGAAGAAGTAGACTCAATGGGCAAAAGTTTTAGGAGTACCTCAACCGATGTGTTTTACTGTTTTTAAATGGATAAACAAATTGAGGTATATCCATATGGTAGAATTCTACTCAGCAATAAAAAAGGAAAAATTATCAGGCTTCCCTGGTGGCACAGTGGTTGAGAGTCTGCCTGCCAATGCAGGGGACACGGGTTCAAGCCCTGGTCTGGGAGGATCCCACATGCCGTAGAGCAACTAGTCCCGT
The DNA here is from genome assembly GCF_949774975.1 of Lagenorhynchus albirostris. Classification (NCBI taxonomy): domain Eukaryota; kingdom Metazoa; phylum Chordata; class Mammalia; order Artiodactyla; family Delphinidae; genus Lagenorhynchus; species Lagenorhynchus albirostris. Next base: position 14,028,804 of record NC_083101.1, read on the forward strand.
GAGCCACAACTACTGAGCCTGTGCGTCTGGAGCCTGTGCTCCACAACAAGAGAGGCTGCGACAGTGAGAGGCCCGCGCACGGCGATGAAGAGTGGCCCCCACTTGCCACAACTAGAGAAAGCCCTCGCACAGAAACGAAGACCCAACACAGCAAAAATAAATAGATTAATTAATAAACTCCTACCCCCAACATCTTCTTTAAAAAAAAAAAAGGAAAAATTATCATCATATAATAACATGGATGAACTTCAAAATTATTATGCTGTGTGAAAGAAACAATACTCAAAAGAATGAAAACTATATGATTCTATTTATGCAAAATTCTCTATGTAAAATAAAACTAACCTCAAGAGACAGAAAGCAGATGAACAGCTGTGTGGGGATGGAAGTGGAGGGAAGGATGGATTACAAGGGGCAGGAGGAAACCTTGTGGGGAGGTGATGGAGATCTTCATTATCTTGATAATAGTGATGGTTTCACTATTCACTACATTTATGTCAAAACTCATCAAACTGAATACTTTCAACATGTGCATCTTACTGTATGTTAATTATATACCATTCAAGTTGTAAAAAAATGATTTCCTGTTCTTGCTTTATACTTTAAAAGCCCTTATTTTCCTAAGTGTATTTATCAAGCATATTCTTGGCCAGTCTATTCCAATCATCTTGCTTCAGATGGTAGATGTTGGTCCTCGTAGATGTTTGTCCTCTTTTACCGTGGTTGTGTTTCTCAGGTGGCTCATTAGTTTGGTCTAGGAGCTCATGGTCCCCTGGGACAGCAGCTCCTCAGTAGTGTTTTCAGGGGGGAGAGCTGAAGACCAGGCTCTAGTCTCTGGGTTTAAGGAGAGAGGCGGGGATAAGCCCCAGAACGCAGGACCACAGGACCCACAGAATCACTCTTGGCCCCTCTGGTTTAATCCCACCTTTCTAGGTGGGATTTGTCCTTAAGTATTCAATAGTAAGCACTGGGAGGGAGCAGTCTCTCTAGGGTGTCATCTCTAGTTCCATTTTATTTTTTTTTCTCATTGGGGGCTTTTTGCTTTTCTGATAGGCTGACCCATGTGGCTACCTGTGCTGCTGGTTTCTAATGGGAAGGGGCAGGCAGTGTTTATCCCAAAATAACACCTGGGTGAGGCAATAGCTGACCTTAAAGGCCTCTCCTCCGGCCTATCCTCTCTGCTGCCTCCATCAGCCTTTTCCCCAGGCTGCAGGTACCCACCTCCTCGCTCCCAGGTACACATACCAGATCCAGACAGACTTCTGTCTCCACAAAGGCCTCTTCTTATGTTTTGTTTTACAAGTTCCACCCTTCCATTTCACTTGAATAATTTCTGCAGAATGGATTTTGAGGGAGGTAAAGAGATTAAGGCAGTGGTCCTAAACTTTAGAATGAGTATGAGGGTATATGGAGATCTTGTTAAGAACAGAAGATTCTGACAAACACTTTCAAAATAAATCTGACAACTGATTTAAAAAAAAAAAAAAGAGCAGAAGATTCCTGGGCCCCATCTCAGTAAGTTCAGTACGTCTGGTTAGGTCCAAATTTATTGAGTCCTGGGCTTTTATTTAGGCTTTGGGATGAGTGGTGCTACTAAAAGCTCTGGGTAGGCTACAGAACCCTAGGCTTAAGGGCAGAGAGACATGCATTGGAAAACAGCTCTGCCACTAATTATCTGTGCAATCTTGAGCAATTCTCTTTGTCTCTCTAGTTCTCAGTTCTCTCATCTGTAAAATGGGCTTAATGATAGCTGTTTCATAGGGTTGCTGTGAGATTAGAAATAGTGCCTATGTAACCATGCATAACAGTTAGGCCCTAACTCGGTAAGTGGGGATTAATACTATTGGTGTAATATGACAGAGAGATGTCTGTGAAAATGTATAGTGTATAATAGACATTCGGCAACCATTAGCAGACTTTAAATACTGTAAGACAAGAAGAGCAAGGACCATATCTGTTCATCATTGATTATCAGGATCTAGTGTGTCAAAAACGTCATATAGCAGGTGCTCACAAATAGTTTTTTAATGAATGAATGAAGTTCTCATCTCCTATCTCTGCCAATGTCAATGTTTGTTTTCCCAGTGTATATTTTCCCATTAGCACTGGTTGTATCGGAAGTTTGGGGAGTGTGTGCGTGTGTGTTTTAAGTTATTTTGAGTCCTCCATACACGTTTTGTTTTGTATTCACCTCAACACGGACTAAGTTGTCAGAGGTGAAATTGTTTTTAGAATTTTGAGGGAGTTATTGCCGAGGAGCCATCCTGCTCTAATGTGTTAGGATTCTGTACGTCTGATTCAGCGTTTTAAATAACCCCTTTATTATAAACGTAACATATATTCATTGCAAAAAATTTGAAAAGTACTAAAAAGAAGACATAAGGAAGTAAAAATCACTGCTTACACCACTCACCCACAAGAACCACTGTTAACATTTTGGTGAATATTCTTCAAGCCCTTTTTATAACTCTGGATAATTTTAAGTGAAAAAAAATTGGAATTAGATGGTAAAAGAAATTTTCACAGTTTGAGGGATGGGGAAGTTAATTCTGGCTTATACATGAGTTAACTTGAATTTTCTGCTAACTAAAACAGCCTGTTTGTACATTGTACATCTGCTTTAATTATTAAAGGAAAGGGCACATTGACCAGAAGTAAAGAATGTCCATGTTAAAAATCAAGATTAAATGCCTTCTTTCCTGGGACACCAATGCCGGTCCTCCTTCGATAATAAGACTCCCTTCCTGGGTGCCAAGGCCGTCCTGACTTGCCGTGCATGTGCTGATCTGCTTTGTTTGAAACCTTGAAAGAAATATATCCCTGATGTGTTTTTTCGTTTGTTTGTTTTAACATTTATTTGGCTTCTCTGTAAAATTAGCAAGCTGATTCTAAAAATAATATGGAACCTCAAGGCACCCAGAGTAGCCAAAACAGTCTTGGAAAAAAAAAAAACGAAAGTTGAAGCACTCAAAGTTTCCTATTTTAAAATTTACTACAAAGCAACCATAATCAAGACAATGTGGTATTGGCAGAGGGATAGATGTACAGGTCAATGGAACACAATAAAGGATCCAGAAATAAACCTGTAAAACAAACAAAAAATGTTTTATTTATTGGCTGCCTCGGGTCCTGGTTGTGGCACGTGGGATCTTCGTTGTGACATGCGGGCTTCTCTCTAGTTGTGGCGTGTGGGCTCCAGAGCGCACAGGCTTAGTTGCCCTGCGGCATGTGGGATCTTAGTTCCCCAACCAAGGATTGAACCCGTGTCCCCTGCATTGGCAGGCGGATTCTTAACCACTGGAGCACCAGGGAAGTCCCCCTGACGTGTTTGATGTTCCTTGTTCTGACAAGACATAAAGCTGTGCTGAAAACCATGGTTCTCCAGAGCAGTTCCTCAGAGTAATCTGAGAGGCTGTCTTCTGTCTATAGTGCTCACTTTGGCTCAAATAAAACTCTTTTCTATTCCTATTGTAGATTGTTTATTGATTATTTTCATCAACACAGATCACATATGCTCTTTTGCAATGTGTTTCTCTCAGTTAATATATTATCATAATTTTCGTATCATTAATGTTCTACAAAAGCATGATTTTTTTTTAGGTATCTCAAAGTTTCTTTTTTTAATTTTTTTTTTATGGAAGCGTAGTTGATTTACAATGTTGTGTTAATTTCTGCTGTATAGCAAAGTGACTCAGTAATACACATATATATATTCTTTTCCATTATGGTTTATCCCAGGATATTGAATATAGTTCCCTGTGCTATACAGTACGACCTTGTTTATCCGTTCTATATGTAATAATTTGCATCTACTAACCCCAAACTCCCAGTCCATCCCTCCCTCACTCCCGCTCCCTCTTGGTACCTACAAGTCTGTTCTCTACGTCTGTGAGTCTGTTTCTATCTTATAGATAGGTTCATTTGTGCCATATTTTAGATTCCACATTTAAGTGATATCATATGGTATTTGTCTTTCTCTTTCTGACTTACCAAAACCATGATTCTAATGGCTGTGTGGTGTCTATCGTATGGATGTATGGGTCATAATTCACTTAAACAATTTCCTGCTGTTGATTATTTATATTGGTTCAGTTTTTTAGCACTATAAATAAGGCTTTGGTGGCTAGCCTTTTATACAAATCTGTATACACACCTCTGAATTTTCCCCCTTAGGTTTGTAAAGCCTTTGTGATGTATCATCAAATTGCCCTCCAGAAAAGTTGCACAAATTTACATCCTCATTAGTAATATTTGAGAGTGGCTATTTCTCCATCGTTTCCCCATCGTTGGCTACTGTGTTTTAAAAAAATCTTTGCCAATATCACAGATGAAAAACAGTATATCATTTATTTTAATCATGTCGTTTTATTCTAGCAGAACGTAAATTGCATAGACACTATTTTTACAACTTTGTAAAAAGATATGTACATATCAAGTGTGGAAGGAACCACAGAGAAATGTCAGCAGTTGTGTGAAGTGATATAATTCTATCGTTACATATTTTTTTAATTAAAAAAAAATCTCTTCTGCCGATCCGTAGTTGTTCTCCCAAATCTCTCCTCTCCCTCTTCTTGGGCAGAGTAGAGAGTCCATTTCTGAGCCTTGCAGCTGGATGTGGCCATGATTAAGTTCGGACTAGTAGGATATAAAAAGAAGTGATGGGCGCATTTTCTGAGTCATCTCTAACTTAAGCTCCTTATTTTAGATGCTGGCTCCTTCCTCTTTCCCAGGAGTAGCAACCCAGCTTTGATTAAGCAAATAATGACCCCCTAGGGGATGGCCGAGCAACAGGGAACCTCCTACCTGTCCATAGCAAAGTCACCTCACGAGCCCAGACTGGCCGATATGTTTTTAGGAGAAATTAATTTCATCGCGTTTGGGTCACTCTATTTTAGTATCTCTTTGTTATAGCAGCTTAGCTGTGACCCTAACAAACACACCTTAAACCTCTGCCAAAGATTTGGGAGATTTTGGAGGTCATTTCACAGTTCATGGAGCTGAGTAGAGGCTAGTAGCAGAGCATGGAGCTGATTGGAAGTCACTATGCACTTTACAGAATACCATAAAATATTGGTCTTTTCTATTCCTTCATATAAACTTTGATTTCACAAAAATTATATATTTAGTATATTTTAAGTTTAGAATGTTTAGAAATAACACCTGTAATCTCTTGCTATTTATTATAACTTATAACCTAAGACATAATAGATAGTCAATATAATCTAAGTGTATTGATAGAACCCATCACAAAAAAATCACAAAAATCACAACTATGAGCGTACAGCCAACATCCTCCATTGGGACTAAATTTTTCTCATTAATATTTTAAAGACTGCGTGTTCATCACTGGTTTTGCTACATTGTATATTCTTTTTTTAATTTATTTTATTCAAATATAGTTGATTTACAGTGTTGTGTTAATTTCTGCCCAGTGATTCGGTTATACATATATGTACATTTTTTTCCATTATGGTTTATCACAGGATATTGAATATAGTTCCCTGTGCTATACAGTAGGACCTTGCTATTTATCCATTCTATATATAATAGTTTGCATCTGCTAATCCCAAACTCCCAATCCATCCCTCCCCCACCTCTCCTCCCCTTTGGCAACCACAAGTCTGTTCTGTAGCTGCATTGTGTAACTTTAATGGCAATGATTGTAGTATACATGATTATGACAATAGAAAGCATACATTAAAAAAAAGAGATTCACATGAATACATTCACAACTGCTACAGCTGAATGTATTTGCAATCACTACTCTGGACAGTACAGTATCAAGCAGGACTCTAAGAAGGAAGCCTTCGTCCCAGATGCTGAATGCTGGCAAGAGACTCCAGCATAGCACATGGGAAGTTCAGAGGGTACCCATCACAGCAGGTCACCCATTACCTCCACGAATGACTGGTTCCACAGCCCCAAGATGACCTTGATCCATGATGCTCATCACAGTTACACAGCCAGCTATGACCCACCCTCTGCCAACAAAAGGAGTTGGCATCTTAAATTTAGGGAAGGCACTGTGACTGCTGCCCCTCCACTGCTGAGTGATCCTCTCAAGCCACCCTCAGCAGTGCAGGGTGGCAGTGATCCCCAGTCTGCTCCTTAGAGAGGAAGCCCAGCTTCTGTGTGTCATGGTGGTGTGGCAGAGACAGGACACTTGAGGACAGAGGGCATGGGTGTGCTTCCCAGCCCCATGTCTTGCTATTGTGAGAACCAGCGTGGGCAGGGATACCATTTTGCATTCTGTTGTATTTTCTTTTAAATTTAAGATCATCATTAGCAATTCACTTGTTGCTCCATTGCCTTCATAATTCTCATTTTTGCTGACTGTACATTATTTCATCAAATAATAGAATTTATCACAAGAGCTCCTTATTGTGGACTCTTTAAGTAGTTCCATTTGTGTTACTGCAAAACTTGCTTCGATTAATATCTTTGTCAACATAACTTTTTGCTTCAGTTGAATAATTTCCTTAGGAAATGGGGTAAGTTTTGACTACCTGTTATGGAAGACCAGAAGGATGTTGTGGCAACATTTTTTGCATTAGCATTTTGCACCGGCCCCAGATGGGAAAGACCAGAACTATTCTCAAGTAGGAAGTGCTTAAATAAATTATGTTACATCCAATCAATAGAACACTATGCATTAAAAAGAATGGGGGGCTTCCCTGGTGGCGCAGTGGTTGAGAGTCCGCCTGCCGATGCAGGGGACACGGGTTCGTGCCCCGGTCCGGGAGGATCCCACATGCCGCGGAACGGCTGGGCCGGTGAGCCATGGCCGCTGAGCCTGCGCGTCCGGAGCCTGTGCTCCGCAACGGGAGAGGCCACAACAGTGAGAGGCCCGCCTACCGCAAAAAAAAAAAAAAAAAAAAAAAAAAAAAATGGGGATTAATAGCCCAAAAGTAAAAGCAATCCAAATGTCCATCAAATAATGAATAGATAAACAAAATGTGGTATAATACCCATACCGTGGGATCTCATTCAACCATAGAAAGGAACGAAGTTCTGATACATGCTACAACATGGATGAACCGTGAAAATATTATGCTAAGTGAAGGAAGTCAGACGCAGAAGGCCTCAGATGATTCCATTTATATGAAATCTCCGAAACAGGCAAATCCATAGAGACAGAAAACAAGCTAAGTAGTCACCGGAGGTCGGTAGGAGGGAAGAATGGGGAATGATTGCTAATGGGTACGGGGTTTCTTTGGGGGATGATGAAATTGTTCTGGAATTATATAGTAGTAATGGTTCCATATCCTTGTGAATATACTAAAACCCCCTGAATTGTACACTTTAAACTAGTGAACTTGGGACTTCCCTGGTGGCGCAGTGGCCGATCCTCCTGCCGACGCAAGGGACACAGTTTCGATCCCTGGTCTGGGAAGATCCCACATGCCGCGGAGCAACTAAGCCCATGCGCCACAACTACTGAGCCCGCGTGCCACAACTACTGAAGCCCACATGCCTAGAACCCGTGCTCCGCAACAGGAGAAGCCACCACAATGAGAAGCCAGCACACCACAACAAAGAGTAGCCCCTGCTCGCTGCAACTAGAGAAAGCCCATGCGCAGCAACGGCAAGAAAGCCCAACACAGCCATAAATAAGTAAATAAATAAATAAAATTTAAAAAAAGTGAGCTTTATGGGATGTGAATTCTATCTCAGCGAAAAAAAGAATGAGGAAGATGTCTATTGACATGATCTCTCATTCACTGAAAAAAGCAAAGTTGCAGAGCAATATCTAAAGTATACCATTTTGGTGGAAGTCTTTTTTTCCATCTGTAGCGGTTGATACTGCAAGGCTTCCCCAGGACTATGTCGGTCCTGCCCCGATTCTGCGAAAAGTTCAGCTGCCAGAGCAGCCCCTTGCTCTTGGAAGCAGGGTACCTGCTGTGTGCTGGGAGCTGAGATGGTGTGTAAGGACCTCTACGTACTGTGTCATTATTCCCATCGTTTCAGATAACACAACTGAGAGGGTAGAGAGACGAGGGGCTTGCCAGGGTTATACAGCAAGGAGAGCGGCTCCACCGGGAACGAAACCCAAGCCTGTATAACTCCGGGGAAGGTGAGCCGGAGGCTTGGATGCCTGGGGGAAGCTCTGAGCTTCATTTATTCTCTGTAGACCTGCCAGCCAGGGGCGTGGAGGCTGCTTCCCTCAAGGTAGCACAGATTGTAAGAATGCTGGTCTATGAATTTACACTAAGTCAATGAGGGCCCTTTATTTGAGAACAGTAGAAAGGGGATTTCAGAGATCATCTTGCCTGAGGCAAGGCCCTTATCTCTTGATGGGAATATTCCAGTAGTTCCTGACTGGTCCTCTTATGCTGCCTGAACATTCCATGCTCCTTCAGAAGCTGCTCTTGCTGTTGTTCTAACTAGAAAACTCTTCCTGCCCACCAGCCACTCAACAGACTCCTACTTACTTGTCAAAACCCAGCTTATAAGTCTCTTCTGTTGTTGTCTCCTTAAAAACACCATTTATAGTTGCCCCTCCTAGAGCCTTTACAATAATGCTAGTAATATTTACTAGTAATTATCATTCAGTGAGACCCCACTATGTGCTAGGCAGTTTTAAGTATTGATGTACTTTGTCCTTTTCATTCTTATGGGAATTATGCAAGAAAAATATCATTATTTACATTTCTTTCAGATGAAGAAACAACCTAAGTGAGGTTAGGAAATTTGCCTGAAGTCACACTACGAGGATGTGAGGAAACGGGTCTTTCTGACTCCAAAGTTCATACTTTTCCCCTTTCCCCACATCCCCTCTCCTGCAACAATCACCTTGAATTGCAAATGCTACTTGTCACTGTCTCCATCATTGCCTGTGAGCCCTAGAAGGCATTTGGTGGCTCTGATTTCAGGACTGCGACCCCACTGCCCAGTACAGGGTGTGCTCCCAAGTGTCCAGTCCTAAAAGTGTAGTAGGAGTGAATTGTTCCATTTGCAGAAACCCGGCCTGGAAAGTAAAAGCAGTAAGTTTGTCCAATCTCTACAGATGGGACAGGCCCGCTATCTCCTCTGGAAAGGGGATAAAGGAGCAGGTCTTGCCTCCTTGAGGACTTGCAGATGTTTCCTGAGGCCATGAGAGCGTTTCTGCTTCTTGCCAGTTCATGTGGCTGCTGGGAAAGCTGGTTCCATGGTTCTGCTGGTGGGAATGTCAACAGCCACCTCTAGCCAGCCCTCTGGAAATTGCCCTGAAGTATGAAGGCCAGGAGAGACCCCCAGAGGATGGAGGCCCCATCGCCACTTTGGTGGATTCTTGCTGAAGCCCAGAAGGAGCTTTGTTGTCGAGAGAGCAGGACCTGGCAATGCAGACCTCCAGCTCTGTAGTCTGTTCTAGCTTTGAAAACCATCTCCACCACTTACTAAATCTCTGGCCTTGGGGCAAGTTTCTCAACTTTTCCAAAGCTCAATTACTTCTTTTTTACCAGAGAGGAATTGCCTCCTTTTCAAAGTTGTAGATAAAAAGAAATAATGCACTGAAGACCCTTTTACCACCAGGCCTAGCAAACGCCCGCATATAACAGCCGTGACACTAATGATGAAAATAACAATAATAATAGTTGTTATTATTAAACTATCCAGGGTAGATTTTTGTTGCTTGCAGCTAAGAATCCTAACTGATACAGTTAAGGTTATGCCTTATGGGAGCAAGGCAGTTTTCTAGGAGGACAGGCCGCTTGGACCAGATGGGCAGTTTCCCCAGGTCCAGCACAAGTGTGACGGAGAAAGCGACCTCCCATCCTTTGGGTGTGAGCATGCGCTATTTCTTCTCTGTAACCCAACTCGCAGAGTAACCTGGGAAGGGGAGGCCTGGTCAAGACTCCATCCCCACTCTTCTGAATCTTGGGTAGCAAACGATCATTTTTCTGTCCCAACCACCTAATGCAGAATTGAGCAATTAGCAGTTATTAAAGTGATGTTTTACTCTTTGAAGAAAGGGAATAATAATTTTATATTGAATAACATTTAAAAGGAAAGCATTGGGCTTCCCTGGTGGCGCAGTGGTTGAGAGTCCGCCTGCCCATGCAGGGGACACGGGTTCGTGCCGCGGTCCGGGAAGATCCCACGTGCCGCGGAGTGGCTGGGCCCGTGAGCCATGGCCGCTGAGCCTGTGCGTCCGGAGCCTGTGCTCTGCAACGGGAGAAGCCCGCGTACCGCAAAAAAAGTTAGAAAGCATTTTCACAGGGATTATTTTATTTACCTTATCTAAGCACAGAAATACCCATGAAAAAGAAGATGGGCTTTATTTCAGTTTTATTTAAATCTTTCTTGAGCTCTTCAGGTTTTCATCTATAGACCTCCAGTCAGCTCTCTGTATCCGAGGATGGGAAACTTGTAGATTCTGAGAGCTAACTTTATTAAAGGACAAGTCTTAGAGATGGTAAAAAGTAAATTGGAATTGGTACTGGCTGTTTTTGTTCATCCTTGAAGAAAACCCTAGTCGTGGGGCCCAGTTCACACCAGGCAATGTCCCCCTGAATTCAGCCATTAACAAGAGGAAACTAGAACAGTAGACAGGTAGCCTTTCAAGGGCCTTTCAAGGGCACAGTGAGGAGGTTTAAAAAAAAGAAACAAAAGGAAGATAGACTTGTACAGTTGGGGTTTCTAATATTTTCGTTGGACATTCCTTCACATATATTTTTCCACGTCTCGACTAGATTTATCTTTATCATTTTTAAGCTTCTCATAGTATTCCTTCAAGTGAATGGGCCAGAGTTTGTTCATCTGCCTGTCATTTGGTGCCTGGGTAGTTCTAACTTTCTGCTATTATATATATACTATCAACCTTTGTTAAAACAAGATTTTTAAATTTATTTATTTATTTATTTATTTTTGGCTGTGTTGGGTCTTTGCTGCGTGCGGGCTTTCTCTAGTTGCGGCGAGCGGGGGTTACTCTTCGTTGCGGTGCGCAGGCTTCTCACTGTGGTGGCTTCTCTTGTTGTGGAGCACGGGCTCTAGGCACGCAGGATTCAGTAGCTGTGGCTCATGGGCTTTCTTAAAGCACAGGCTCAGTAGTTGTGGCGCACGGGCTTACTTGCTCCGCAGCATGTGGGATCTTCCCAGACCAGGGCTCGAACCCGTGTCCCCTGCATTGGCAGGCGGATTCTTAACCACTGTGCCACCAGGGAAGTCCAGAGCAAGATTTTAAATCAATCTTTGTAAGTACGCCCTTGGAATGAATTCCTGGAAGCAGATTAAGGAGGCAAAGGATAAGAATAGGGCTTTTTGGCCTTTCCTGAAGGTTAGATCATCCTGAAGGAAGATAAAACCAATGCGTGGAGATTGCCCACATGTTCTTTCCAGTCTGAAATGGGAAAAAAATGCAGAAGCAGTGCCAATGAGGTGACAGGACAATTTGCTGAGCCAGGCAGAATTTTCTGGAAGGGGCTGGATTTTTCTTTTCTGTGAGACCATCCTCAACTGATATCCCGGCCCTTAGACCCTCAGTCTATCCAGGGCCACTCTACCTCCTCAACTACCTCTGCTGGAATTGTACCTCGGCAGTTAGCACAGAGCTGGGCGCTCTCTAGAATTTCCCGTGAATTCCCAAGAGAGAGTCAAATGCCTGTTTTGGGTGGGAATCAACGTTTTACCAGAACAAGGCAACATGGTGGAGGGAGCACAGGACCCACCCTGGAGTCAGGAGCCCAAGCTCCAGGCAGGGCCTTGCCATCAACCTGTTGACTCAGCAAGCGCTCCCTCCCACCCCAACCTTGGAGTGCTGATGACTGAAATTACACAATTTCAGATGCATTCCTCTGGATCAGGACTTTGACTCTTGATAAAACACAGGAGAGGGCACAGTGCCATTTATACCCCAGGGTGAACGAATGTATCAGCTCTGGCTCTGAGAATAGGCCTGATGGGGGAAGGAGGTGAAGAGTCCCAGTGAAGACCCTGAAAGCAGGAGAAAGGGCCCCAGGAAGCAGGTGAAGCTCAGAGTCCAGCCTTTCACAAAATCTCTTAAAACCTAGGCTTCCTTCTCTACTGCCTCTGACCTGTGGGACTCCCCCAGGAGTGCAGTGCCCCCAGGGGAGTTGCAGAAAAGGCCCCTCGGTGTTGTTGGGCTTCAACAGAACCCTGGGATGGATGTTTCCTGTTGGATTTTAGGCTAGAACCGTAGGTCCCAGTGGAGTTTTCCAGGGACCCCATCCCAGCCACATTGCGTGTGAGCACCTGGCCTTCACAGTTTTCCTCACAATGATGCTGTGATTCCTGCTCTGTGGAGGCTCTGCTACTCTGGCAGTAGACTTGGCACCATGATTTAATCTTTAGCCAAGCCCAGTGCAATACGCTGTGGCTCAGACCACGACCACCTCTCAGATTTTATCTCCTCCCCCGCTTCCTATCATTTATGATGTTCTATCCTGGCTTTTCTCTTCCTCAAATACACTAAGCTTGTTCCTGCCCCGGAGACTTTGCCTGCCGCGTCCCCTCTTCTTAGGTCATCCCATGCTCACCGTCTTGTCCTCATTCAACCTTCAGTTCAGTGGGCACCTTTCCCAAGAGGTCATGCTGCCCCTTGGGTCCTTTTACTATCCCATTATCAGCCTATGTTTTCTTCTTAGCACTGTCATTTCCTCAAAGTATTTTATTCATTTATTTAGCCACATACTGTCTGACTCTATAACCAGAACATCAGCTCCACAAGGGCAGGGTCAAAGGCTATTCTGTTCTCCGCTGAGAGCTGGCAAGTACAGGGGAATCCGTCCAAAAATCCCAGCCAGAGCTGCCCCCGCCCTTCTTCATTCGGTTTTCTCATTCTTCTCCTGAGTGGGATAAACCACAGGAGAGAGCCCTGGCTGGACGGCATGCAGATCAGGGTTCCTGCCTAACTTGGTAGTTTCACTTACGGGGTGACTTGGGCCACCTCCTCTACCCAAGCCTGAAGAAGCAGCAGACTGGACCCACTGGGCAGAAGCTCATAGAGACAGACTTGAGGTGGATGTAAATTGTACTTTTGAACAGAGCTGCCAGAGGCCGAAAGAGCATGCTGCTGCTTCCCTCGGCTAGCTTTACCCCTGGTCCATCCCTCCACGGCCCATTCGTAACCCTCTGTGTCCATGGGGCCTGCCTGCCAACCTGCAAGCTCGCTGAGCTCACAGGTACTTGGAACTGGCCTCAACACGGATGCTGGGGACTTAGCATTGCTGAGGGAACTAGATCGGATGATCTTTGTGAGCCATTTCATCTCCAATTTCAGGGCCTTGGCAAAGAGGAGTTTATTTCTAGTCCTCCGCCTGTGGACTGCTGGGCCTTCAGGGAGTGACAGACTGGATTAAGATGCTAATTTTGTGCCAGGGTTAAAGTGCGGTGACCCACAGGGCCAGTGCACTGGTGAGTAACCACATCTGTCCCACCTGCTCTTTGCTTTGCACTGAAAAGCTGATCAACTGAACCAGGAGTGCAGCACCTCGAAAAAATATGAGTTCCAGACCTGGTTCTGTGGCCAAGGTACTGTGTGAGTTTGACTAAGTTCTTTCCCTCTCTGAGCCTTGGTGTGTATTTCTGGAAAAACGAGAATATTTGTATTAGACCTAGATGCTTTCTAAGGGCCTCTCTTGGAATCCTAACATTCCAGGAGGCTACTCAGCGAACCTCAGACCTGTGGCCAGGGCTTGTGCCAGGCTCCAATTCTTCAGCAGGACATCTTTCTTAGTGGACAGCCTGGCAAGGAACCAAGACCCCCGACGCCCATCATCAGAAGCTCAAGTCTTCTCCGAGTGTCTGTGTTTAGTCACAGCGTTGGCTGGGCAGATGACATTGGCACGCAAGCTTCTCAGTGGGCAGAGCCCGGCATGTCTATCAGGAGAGAGATGGGCTGAATCTGGTCCAGAGTCACCCTGGAGGCTGTCCCACCAGTGCCCCTGACAGGGCTACTCATCCAAGGGGCAGGAGGGGGAATTAAAAAAAAAACTATTTTTAATTGATGTATAATTGATTTACAATGTTGTACTAATTTCTGCTATATAGCAAAGTGATTCAGTTATATATATATATATATATATATATATATATATATATACATTCTTTTTAATATTATTTTCTGTTATGGTTTATCCCAGGAGATTAGATATAGTTCCCTCGGCTATACAGTAGGACCTTGTTGTTTATCCATTCTTAATGTAATAGTTTGCATCTGCTAACCCCAAACTCCCAGTCCATCCCTCTCCTTCTCCCCCGCTACCCTTGGCAACCACAAGTCTGTTCTCTATGCCTGTGAGTTTGTTTCTGTTTTTTAGATAGGTTCCTTTATACCCTTTTTTTAGATTCCACTTATAAGTGATGTCATATGGTATTTGTCTTTCCCTTTCTGACTCACTTCACTTAGTATGATAATCTCTAGTTGCATCCATGTTGCTGCAAATGACATTATTTTTTCTTTTTATGGCTGAGTAGCATTCCATTGTATATATGCACCACATCTTCTTTATCCATTCATCTGTCCATGGACATTTAGGTCCATGTCTTGGCTATTGTGAATAGTGCTGCTATGGACATAGGGGTGCATGTATGTTTTTGAATTATAGTTTTGTCCAGGTATATGCCCAGGAGTGGGATAGCTAGATCATATGGTAGCTCTATTTTTAGTTTTCTGAGGAACCTCCATACTGTTTTCCATAGTGGCTGCACCAACTTACATTTCTACCAACAGTGTAGGAGGTTCCCTTTTCTCCACACCAGGAGAGGGACTTTGTGCCTCTGTCACTGACAGTGTAGGGACTCCTTGGGTGGCCTTTATCCCAAGACCTCCCTGGGTGTGGCAGCCTCCCTGTGTTCCTGCACCTGGAGTGGAAAGGGGATGTTGTGAAAAGGAGACTTTTCATCATGCCCTGTGTTGATTTCATGATGTTTTATAGTTTCATTCTGCTTTCCTGAAATTCATCTGAATTAATCTTAGGCACAACCACTTTGGAAGAACAGGAAAGCCTAGTACTGGGTTCCTGGGACCATTCTCTGTCCTGAGCCAACTCTTTCTTTCACCCTGTAGGGTTCTTACAGGGAGAGGGAGAGGCTCAGAAAACCCAGGCGTTGAGTAAACATTTCCCAAGTATCTTCTCTGAGCTAACTCCAGGCTGGGAATTGGGGATTAAAAATGAACCATTACCTTTTTAATGCTCTGTGTAATACAATACCTATGCAAACACAGGGGTTATATTCTCAGAGGAAAAGACTTTTTAAAAAATTATTTATTTATTTTTGGCTGTGTTGGGTCTTCGTTTCTGTACGAGGGCTTTCTCTAGTTGCGGCGAGCGGGTGCCACTCTTCATCTCGCTGCACCGGCCTCTCACTGTCGCGGCCTCTCTTGTTGCGGAGCACAGGCTCCAGACGCGCAGGCTCAGTAGTTGTGGCTCACGGGCCTAGTTGCTCCGCGGCATGTGGGATCTTCCCAGACCAGGGCTCGAACCCGTGTCCCCTGCATTGGCAGGCAGATTCTCAACCACTGCGCCACCAGGGAAGCCCAAAACTTTTCATGGTACGTAAATCTTTCAGATCACCACTAAAGGAACTGATACACTGGTTTTATGAGAATATAAAATAAATGAATACTACAAAATAAATGAATACTAAAATTTTACAAATGAATCAGACATAGTCCATGCTCTCAGAGAGTTTGGTTAAATACTTTCACCCCACTGAGCCCCAGTCCTGCAAAATGGGGTTAATGTTCCCTGTCCAGGGTTGTTAGACTTCGCAACAATTTGAATTTCAGGTAAACAATGAATAATATTTTAGTATAGGTATGTCCTGTACAATATTTGTGGTATGGTAAAAAAATTCTTCATGGTTTATCTGAAATTCAAATTTGACTGGCATCTTGTATTTTATCTTGCAACCCTACCCCTGTCCAAACTAGTTCAGGAATTTTATGAGGTGCAAAAGGAATAATATGTGAATTAATAATGTATGAATGTGCTTTACAGTTTACAAAATTCTACGTCAGCAAGACAGCATTGGATTGCATTGCTTTGATGGAAAAGGTTCTCTTGCAGGCCTGTGAATCTGTTCTCACTATGGAGATCCCAAGACATGAAGAGAAAGATCCCATGCTGCCTCCAGATGAACACTTTTTACTCCAGGGCAGTGGACCCAAACCAATCACACAGATGGAGCCTGGAGCAGCACAGGCAAAAAAGCCCCGAGGGTTTGGTTTGCAGAAGACTCCAAACGAGACCCCCTAGGATGTAAAAGCATCTTCTGGCTGCATTCTCAGAAATATACTGTCTAAAATGCTGTCTGTGCTGCTCAGACCCACCCCTGGAAGATTAAAAAGGATAGGAATGGGCTGGATTTGGGCTGGGCGGGGTGTTGGAAACCAGCATCCTGGCAGGGACAGGAGGGATGAGAGGGGTTTAACTCAGAGATCTGTGGACTCAGGAAACATGTCATAGGCTTCTCATCTAGTGTGGGTCCTGCTTTCTGGAAGGTGCCACTCCCATCTGAGCTGTCATTTTTGCTTTGGTAAAGAGCTCCAAGCAGACATTCCTTTTTTGTCTAGTCAAGAAGCAGGGCACCAATTGCAACAGCAATCGTTCAAAATGTGAAGACTGGACAGGCCCTTGGAATCCCCACTCCTCCTTCCTTCTGTCTTCCAGATGGGGAAACTGAAGACCAGGCTGAAAAGTGACTCACTTGAAACCATGTACTAAGTCAGGGGCAGAACTGGGGCTGGAACCCACACCTACTGCTTCCCAACTCAGGGTAGGATTCACTTCAGCCCATCCTCTCCTAAGATCCCCTCTCTTTGGGCAGCCCCCCAAGCAGCCACAGTCCCCCAAGGCCAATAATCCAGAGACACTGCTGAGAAACCTTTGTCTCTCACACTGTTTAATCACAGTGGTGATCATCCGCTGGGGGACAGTACTTACTAGTTTGCAAAATACTTACAGGTCATTCATCTCCCCTTCCATCCACTTCTACCTTCCTACGCCCTATACTTTCTGCACCTGTCAACCCCTTAACATGCAGTGCTCTCCCAGGGAGAGGCAGTTTTTGTGGTGGCGGAACCCTGACCTCTGGAGCCAAACTGCATGAGACTGAAGCCTGGTTTGAGATGGTGTGGCCTTGGGCAAGTGATAGAACAGGGGTTAAGTGTGCCTCAGTCTCCTCGTTCATGATGTGGACATGATTATAATAGTATCTAACACACAGAGTTCTTATGTGACGATTAAATAAGTTAACTTACACCCATTTTTTTTAAGAGTTTTTTTTTTTTTTTTGACTGTGTCACTTGGCTTGTGGGATCTTAGTTCCCTGACCAGGGATTGAACCCGGGCCCTCGGCCGTGAGAGTGCACAGTCCTAACAACTGGACCACCAGGGAATTCCCTTAACTTGCACTTACAACAGTTCCTAGCACATTGTTAGGGCTTTACAAATATCACCTACCATTACTATTATTGTTGTTTTTGTTGTTGCTATTTCAGAGCTCTGTTCCATGACCCCAGAGCCCTTCTCCTCCTCATTTCTGTTCTTCCTTCAAGACTCATCTCAAATTCCTCTCCCCTAGGAAGACCTCTTTTTTTTTTTTTTTTTTTTGCGATACGCGGGCCTCTCACTGTTGTGGCCTCTCCCGTTGCGGAGCACAGGCTCCGGACGCGCAGGCCCAGCGGCCATGGCTCACGGGCCCAGCCGCTCCGTGGCATGCGGGATCTTCCCGGACCGGGGCACGAACCCGTGTCCCCTGCATCGGCAGGCGGACTCTCAACCACTGCGCCACCGGGGAAGCCCAGAAGACCTCTTTGATCCTTTTCCTTTAGCAGAGTTAGATGTTCTCTAACATCTACTAAACTTATTTAAATGCATGCATTTGCCTATTTTCCGGTCTACCTCCGTCTAAGCTATGCTCTTCATCCCTGTCTTTGTCCACAACACCAAGCATAGGGTCACGCAGATCTACGTGCTTCATTGATGATTGTGCAATGAGTGATCCTATTGATTTCCCCATCTAGGAATCATTCTTGTTTTCTTTCTTTCCCCCACCCCACACCCAACCCAATAGCAAGTCTTGACACCCCACATCTAAAATTGATCCTGAGTCTCCTCTAGGCCCATGCAGGCCACCACCTTCTCACACCTGGACCACTCAGCCTTCTCACCGTGCTCCCGCCCTTGCCGCCCTCTGATCCACCTCCATCTCCTCCTGAAAATTCTCCCTGGACTTCAAACTGCTCTTAGAAGAAAATCCAACCTACTTACATGGCTACAGAGCTCTGCATTTCCAGCTCCCACCTTATTTCGTACCACTTAATACGCTCTCCCTCAATATGCTTTGTGTGTTCTGGCCTCTTTTCAGACCCTTTCCCACCTCATGGCCTTGCACTTGCTGTTCCTTGTGGTTTTTGCAGAACCAGCTTCTTTGATTTCAGATTGAATGCTACATCCTCAGAGATGCTTTCCTTGACCACCCTAAGGGAATGTTTCCCAGTTTCTCTGTGTCACAGCACCCTTTTATCTCCCTTGTACTATTTATCATAAGCTGTAAATACCTTGCTTATTTACCTGTTTATATGTTAATTGGTTATCTCACTTGATATATTGTAAGCACCATGAATGCAAGGTCTCTCCCTTTTCTTGTGTTGTTCACTAGGGTATCTCTCGATCAGTGTTTAATACATTTCTGCTGAATGAATGAATGAATAAATGAATGAATGGATTGAATCCTCCTAGCAGCACAATGAATAGACCAGGCATTATATGCTCACTTTACAGATGTCAAAACTGAAGCTTAGAGAGATGGATTCTTGCCTAGTCACATAGACTGGAAGTAGCGTAGCCAGGCCCTAGATTATGAACTCTTCCCACTAGACTATTTCACCTTGAGGGGAGATAGACTCTGGGTTGGGAACCCAGCTTGGCTGATTCATAGACTAATTCTACAACATGGGACCCGATGGCAGAGATTCCAAAGTTCCTATCTCTAAAGGGGTGCCTGTATGTGGCTAAGGATTACAATCAGTTCCAAATTCCAGGCTGCATTGAGGCATCACACACACCTAATAAATATCCAATGATCACAAGAAAAGTGCAGTGACTGCTTGAGGAAGAAAATCAAACCCACAGGCCTGAGAGCTGGCCCCATCTCCCAGGGTCCTCTTCAGAGCTGTTCTAATTTAGGCCTGATGGAATGGGAAAGATGTTGTTTCTAGTTCCTTTAGTTTCATGTGGCCTAATTTGGCAGATTATTGCCGTTTTTGAGGTCTCAAATACTGCCTGAGATCAGACCTTGATTATTGTTATCATTTAAAATACTGCCTTGGCCATTGGTAAAGAGCTGACAGCAGGGTACCATTTCTTTGATTCCAGGAGGAAAGTTCCTGGTGAGGGAGCCTGGTGACATAAAAAGCCCTGGACCAGAAGCCAGAAGGGCAGTGATGTGGGTGGGAAGGGCCTGGATTTCCCAGCCAGCAGACACTCTGTCCCTCGCTGGCCCTCAGCTGCCACCTTTGTGAGGAAAGATTTGGGTCTCTTGGTGGCCTGAGAGGCAGAGGGTTTGGATCTGACCCCGGCTCTGTCACTAATGTGCAGCATGGAATCTGGTCAAGGCCCTTTCCTTCTCTGGGTCTTGGTTTATCACTGGTCCAAGGACAGGTTCGGAGGGGCTAATTCTTGAGTCCTCTTCCAGCTCTGATATTTGCTCTTTCTGTGGCTTTTTTCAGGAAGCATTTGCTCCCCGCTAGGACTGGGTTTCCTTATCTTCCAGCTCTCAGACGTCAGCATGAAATCAACATGGCTACCTTAAAATAATTCAACAAAGAGCATCTTAGTCCCAAAGGCCTGGGTTTCTCAGGGACAACCGGGGAGCCAGGTGTGCACTCCTGCCACTCTCCTAGCCCTAGATACTAGGTACACATTCCAATGACAGGTACTCACTCCAGTGAAGGAGGCTCTTCAAGAGGGCCGAGGTCATGGGGAGTATGAATACTGGGCATTGAACCCCAAGTTCATTGTATTCTCCTGGCCTTGACCCACTATGTGAAAAGACAAGGTTTAGGAAAATCAGATATGTTCCAGTGTCTTCTGAGTGTTTACTCTGGGGCAGGCTTTAGCTCAACACTTTGTATACATTGCTTTGTTTGACCTCGACCCGTGAGACAGATATTATGATCCTCATTCTACAGAGGAGGACGTTGAAACACGGAGCTAAAGTGACTTGTCCAAAGTTATACAGCTAGAAAGACCAGGATTGAGCCGGGCACTCTTTTTTTTTTTTAGATTTTATTTATTTATTTATTTATGGCTGCATTGGGTCTTCCGTTGCTGTGCGTGGGCTTTCTCTAGTTGCAGCGAGTAGGGGCTCCTCTTTGTTGCGGTGCGAGGGCTTCTCATTGCGGTGGCTTCTCTTGTTGTGGAGCATAGGCCCTAGGCATGCAGGTTTCAGTAGTTGTGGCACGTGGGCTTCAGTAGTTGTGGCACGTGGGCTTCAGTAGTTGTGGCTCGTGGGCTCTAGAGCGCAGCCTCAGTAGTTGTGGTGCACGGGCTTAGTTGCTCCTCGAGCCAGGCACTCTTTACTGCTGCACTAATGTCTCTCCTAATAACAATAGCAATAAAAATTAAAGTTGAGGAAGTTCAGTAAGCAGTTGTGGAAATCACTCTGGACCTGAGGACTAAAAAAATGGCTATGAATCCTAGTTCTTCCATTTATTAGTTTGGTGACCTTGGGCAAGTCATTTGAATTCTTTAAGCAATAGTTTACTGACCTATAAAGTGGGGATAATCACTCCTACCTCACAGTATAAGATTAAAAGGGATAATGTGCATGAAGTGTTTTGCATGGATGTCTGGCATATAATAAATGCTCAGTAAATGTTAGTCACTATTATTATTATTACACTACTACTACTATTACTACTACTACTACTACTAATACCACCACCACCGTCTCTCCAGAGTGGTTGCAAAGCTCAAACAAGACAATGATTGGGAAAGCTTTGTGTGTTCTGCACCTGTCAGTAATCCCCTGTATTATAATTATAGCAACCTAAGGGAAAGAGTTATCTGTGAAGCTCTGACCCCATTCCTCCTCTAGATGGTTCAAATTCTTTGCTCTGCAGCCAGTGCTGATGACGAGTGAGGGTTTGATTTGGTGCCCACTGTGAATGACGTCCTTCAGTGGATCTCCAAGAACTACAGCAAATGCTTTTCTGAGCTTATTTTAGCATCAGAAGGACTTTGAAGCAGGATTTCAACATTTAGCTTCCTTGGGGAAGGCACTTTGCAGTTAATGTGAGTTTACAACTTAAAACTTTCTCTTCCTCATCATCTTGAGAAGAGATACCATGGAGGCAGATCCAGGATGTGGTTGGCAGACATATCCCCAGATCCAAATGAGTTCTATTGTGGGTTATTTCTGATTATTTAAGTAATATGTGCTTACTGCAAAAAAAAAAAAAGAAAAGAAAAGAAAAATGTGAAAAAGTATGAAGGAGAAAAAAATGTAAATACCCATAATACAATCATTCAGAGACAGAGATTGTTAATGTTTTGGTATATTCCCTTTTAGTCTTTTATTTTATGTATACATAAAATGTTATATTCATATTAATACATAGTTAATACTATATATAATTAATAATATATTCATATTATATATAATTAATAATATATTCATGTATCATACTATGTAAAACAATATATGAATATAGTAATATATGAATATATATTTGCATATTATTTTACATAATTGAGATCATAGTACAAATAACCATGTAATCTATTTTTTAATAAAACTATTTTTTTATTGCAGTTTTTTTGGTTCACAGCAAAATTGAGAAGGTATAGAGATTTCCCATATATCCCCTGCCCCACACATGCATAACCTTCCTCACTATTAAGAGAGAGTGGTACACTTGTTAAACTTGATGAACCTACACTGACACATCATATTCACTCAGTCCATTATGGTTTACTCTTGGTGTTGTACATTCTATGGGTTTGGAGAAATATATAATGACATGTATACATCATTATAATATCATTCAGAGTAGTTTTGTTTGCCCTAAAAATCCTCTGTGCTCCACTTATTCATCCCTCCTCGCCCCACCGCACGCTGGCAACCACTGAACTTTTAACTGTCTCCATAGTTTTGCCTTTTCCAGGATGTCATGTAGCTGGAGTCATACAATATATGGACTTTTCTTTTCTTTTTTTTTTTTGCGGTATGCAGGCCTCTCACTGTTGTGGCCTCTCCCGTTGCGGAGCACAGGCTCCGGATGCGCAGGCTCAGCAGCCATGGCTCACGGGACCAGCCGCTCCGCGGCATGTGGGATCTTCCCGGACCGGGGCACGAACCCATGTCCCCTGCATCGGCAGGCGGACTCTCAACCACTGCGCCACCAGGGAAGCCCCCATGAATATCAGTTTTTATGGATGTATAGTGTTCCAACATAGGGAGGGCATAACAGCACAAAGTATTTAACCTCTCCTTACCGTTATCTGTTTATTTTTTTATGTTTTGGCCGAGCCACTTGGCTTGTGGGATCTTAGTTCCCAGATCAGGAATTGAACCCGGGCCCTCGGCAGTGAGAGCGTGGAGTCCTAATCACTGGACCGCCAGGGAATTCCCTGTTATCTGTTTAGATTTTTCTAATTTTCATTATTATCCATAACACTCTGATGAACATTTTCATACATAAAGCTTTATTTACATCTAATTGTTTATTTCTCTTGAATGGATTTTTAAAGAGGAAATAACGAGTCAAAGGCTTAAGGCTTCCTGGAAAGGTTGTATCATTTTACATATCATTTACATTTTACATTCTCATCAGTTATGTGAGGCATTCCCTTGCCAGCAACAAGTATTACCAGTTTTAAAAAATTCTTGCCAAATCAATAGGTTAAAAAAAATGGTAACTTATTGTCTCAGTTTGCAAATCTTTGATGACTTAAGTTGAATACGCAGTGCTTTATGTGGCTTAGCCATTTGTATTTCTCTTTCTGTGACTCTGCTGAGCAGGCTTTGCTAATAGTGGCCCCAATAACTAACGTTGTCTGCAGATGATGCCAAACCTTGCATCTGGCCACATCTTATAGGAGCCCAGGCTCTGGCAGGATTAGAAATAGTCCATGACACAGACGTAGAGAATGGACTTGAGGACGTGGGGAGGGGGAAGGGTAAGCTGGGACAAAGTGAGAGAGTGGCGTGGACATATATACACTACCAAATGTAAAATAGATAGCTAGTGGGAAGCAGCCGCATAGCACAGGGAGATCAGCTCGGTGCTTTGTGACCACCTAGAGGGGTGGGTTAGGGAGGGTGGGAGGAAGATGCAAGAGGGGATACAGGGATATATGTATACATATAGCTGATTCACTTTGTTATACAGCAGAAACTAACACAACATTGTAAAGCAATTATACTCCAATAAAGATGTTAAAAAAAAAAAAAGAAATAGTCCATGTCAGCACTGCTGTTTCAATGAAACCAGAAAGGGGAAAGTTTCTGTGTTTTATTGAAATCTGGAGATGAAGTTATTTTGCTGATTATATTATGCCTTCTTTCCTTACTCTCAAAGCTTCTCTTTTCTTAAATGCTGCTCTAGCAGGAGGGTTAAATTTGGTGTATACCTGTTCTTTCTTTGTGTTCACTGAGCTCCTACTATGTGCAAGGCATAGTAGCTACATTAATGGCCTGTGGAGTCTGGAGAAGAGCCTGGATTTTGGAGCTGGGCAGATGTTGGGCAAATCCCTTAACCTCTCAGAGGCTCCTTTTCTCCTCCTTTCAAGTACAGATGATAGTCCTACCTTTGGGGAATAAATGGGTTATGAATGCAAAACTCCTGGAACGGTGTCTGCCACATCATAAGGCCTTGTTTAGCTCAACATACAATTCACTTCTCTGTATTTGCCACCGTGCTAGGTGCCGAAGATACAAAGAGGAATCAGCCCCCTCTGCCCCCTGCTGTTCTGCGCCTCCTCACCACCCCTCATTAAGGCCAGAGGCCCGGATGCCATGGATGGGTTGGCAGCTCTCTTTAGAGCCCTGGGCCTTAGCTGCAATTCTGGAGCCACAGGAAAAGTACCAAATGACATTCTGTTACACAGAGAGTCATAGCTCTAATTTTTATTTTCTCTTTGCTTAAACTTATTTCATAAGCATTTTCCCTTTACAGCAGAGGTGTGAAGGGTGCCAGCGAGAGCCAGCCAGCCTCAGTTTGACTTCTGGCTCTATCATTTACTAAGTGACCTTGGGCAAGTTGCTTAACCTCCCTGTGGCCTAGTTTCCTTAGCTGTAAAATAGGGATAATAATAGTACCTACTTCCTGGGGTTGTTCTTAGGATTAAACAAAAGAATTAATGCGTAGCTCTTAGTATAATGTCTAGCATGTAGTAAGAGCTCAATGGTCGATTATTAATATTCACTATAATGTCTTCATAGCCACCCTTACAATGACTTTATATGATTAAATTGAAGCGATTTAATAACAACTTTCTCTGATTTGGATATTTGGAGCATTTCCAATTTTTAAACACAAAAATAAAATATTATTCCTAAGAAACAAACAAACAAAAACGTTATCTTGCACTTTAGAGATAAAGGCAGAACAGGAAATTTAAGGATTACATGTTGAGTGGATCAACGTTAAAACACTTAAATCACCTTTCCAAAAAATTCAACATTTTCTATACTTATTACAGGGTAATTAACTCGTTTTAGAACCCATGGTGGGGGTGATCCCTGTCTGAGGCAGGGAGCTGGCCTGGATTACTTTGGCAAGGCCTTCTAGTCTTTTCTCTGTGATTCTTCAGGCAAAGAAGCTGCATCAGCTTTTCTCTCCTAGTGCCATTGAATCTCTGATATAGCACAGCTTAGGGCCAACCCAGCATTTTTCAGCTATCACTTGGGATATCTGGTAGGGTGACTGTCAGGCCATGTCCCCTGATGGGGAAGTTGTTTCTGGTTGTGGTCCTTAGGCCAACAAGACTCAAAGTTAGCACTGGTATAAATGAAATGAGCCTCCACAGATCGGACAACTTCTGTGTGCCAGGCTCTGTGAAAACATTCTCTTCAGGCCTCAGCTCAACTAAGTGAGACAGAATTCATTGGTCCCATTTTATAGATGAGGAAACTGAGGCTCAGAGCGGTGAAAGGTTTCTTTCAAGGTCGCACAGCTGGCAGAATCATGACCCAGATCTGTCTGACGCTAAAGATACAAGCTCTTCCCAGGGCACCACAGGATCTCTTTTCAATTTAATTCAATTTAACCAGCATGGGTCAATGCTCACACATATTACCCCTTGCTAAGCACTGAGAACAGAGAGAATAGCCTAATGGGAGAGACAGACACAGAAATCACAAGTTCTAGTATTCCCGCTGATGCAAGCCTGTGAGAAGTAATAAAATCACGTGGGCAGTTCTATTTATCCTGTTGTATGTATTTCTGAAAGCCATCCTTAATCCTTTTAGGAAGAGGCAGGGGAGAGATAGATTGATAGGTCAGGGCTATAATCAATGAACAAACAAACGGCAGTGGGAAAATGGGGAGGGGGAGATTAATTCCCACTCAGAGATCCAGAAGAGTCTCTTAGAGGATATGGTATTTGGGTTGGGGTTTGAAGGGCTAGAAAGATTCAGCAAAAGAATATGGGTAAGAGGCATGACCTGTCCCCTCCCTTCCCCAAGAAGTAAAAACAGAATCTTGATTTGTGCTTCCTAAATATTGCTCTGAAACCAGAATTCTGAATTCTGAATGGTTCTGAAACCAGAACCCATACACAGCCCTCCCAGTTTGCCCCCTCCCCTTACATATATACATGGACCTACCAAGACACACTCATAGGTACTCACAAATGCAAAGACACACAGAAAATACACATAAAACACACATCAGTACACATGCAGATACTTAAAACATACAATACGCAAAAAAGATACTAGCTCCCATACTCATAAGCTCATACAAATACACATAATACTCATACACACAGATTCACAAACATATTTATGTTTTCATTACACAAGCACAAAACTATCCTCTCCCCACCGACTCCTCATGCAGGTAAAGAAGTGCATTTTTAATTCACATATACACGGGTTCGCATGCAAATCTCATCGCCCCGTTCTTGTTGGAGACCAGTGACTAATGGGAAGCCATACACAAAGCGAGCATCACGCAGGGCAGGCCAGGAATGGGTTGGCGGTGGAGCTGGGATTAAGCCCTGTCAGATGACAAACGCGCCCTGCCCGGCTGCCACTAGAAGCTGCTGAGCCGAGGCTGCAGCGCCTGAGCGAGCTCTGAATCCTGGGCGATGGTGCGAGGCTGCGCACCGGAATTCCAGCTTTACACAGGGTTGAGTGTCACCCAGGGTCAAGCTCTGCTATCAGACCCACCCCAAGAGGCAGGCGGCTTTGAGTACACGCAGGGCTGCGGCATGGGTCTTGTCTTAACAGTACACTGAGAGTAGTAAGCGTAAATGAGGGTTTACTGTGGGCCAGGCACTGCGTTAAGCCCTTTCAATTCATTACTTAATTCTCACATCAGCTCTGTAAGAGGGGGATGGGGGCGTTGGGGATGTTAGCTCTCTATCCACCCCTTTTTAGAGGTGAGAACACTGCGCTCAGGCCGCAAAACCACTCAGCAGGAAACTTGGAGCTGAGGTTCAACCCCATCCGATCCCACTCTCCCCGGCGTTTTAGGGTAAAGTGTGCATGTAAGCCTGTCTCCCCCACGCAGGAAGCTTGCACCTCCGGCTCCTGACGGGTCTCTTAGAACCTCCGTCCTGCCAGGCACAGCGCCTGGCCCACTGCAGGTGTCTGATGAGGGCGTGGGTCTTGGTTCGGTGAGGTCCTCAACAAGGACCTCAGTTTCCCCATCTCTGAAATGGGAATGCAGCGCAGACCTCGCAGGGCCGAGGCCAGGTGCTCTCGGGCAGCAGAGGGAATGCTGGGCTCCACATCCTCGCTGCAGCCGCCCTCACCCATCACTGGGGTTCCAGCTCCGTCTCCACCCGAGCCCGGGAGCGCCGCCGGCGCCCCATTGTTCAAGAAGGCGGGGAAGCTCTCGATCCCCGCTCCGGGTCGCGCTCGCCGCCCAGTGGAGCAGGCGACTTGGCCCGGCTTCTGCCGCGCGGGGCGCGTCCTTTGTCTGCTCCGTGGCGCCCGGTGCCCGAGGCCCGCGCCCCACTCCTTGGGCAGACAAAGCCGTGGCTGCCGCTAGCCGGACCGGCTGGTGCTGTGCTCGCACCACCCTCTTCCCGCCTTAGCACCGCCCCCTCCTCTTGACGTCCTCTGATTGGCCCGCGGGGCCACAAAGAGGCCGGGAAGCGGGTGGGTCACGTGAGTTAGCGTGGCCTCCCATTGGTCGGGTCAGGCTGCCAATCGGGGAGGGCGGGCTGTCCTCGCACGGCCCGGTCTCTCCCTCCGCGCTGGGGCCCGCCCGCGGGGCCGGCCGCCTGTCAGAGGGAGGTGGCGATGGTGCGCCCGGTGGTGGTGGCGGCTGCGGCGGCTTCCCTGGTCCGAGTGCAGGGAGGAGAAGATGACTGACCGACCGACTGACTGAATGAATGAATGGCGAAGCCGAGCGCGCCATGAGGAGCCTGCCGAGCCTGGGCGGCCTCGCCCTGTTGTGCGCCGCCGCCGCCGCCGCCGCCGCCTCAGCAACCTCAGCGGGGAATGTCACCGGTGGCGGCGGGGCCACGGGGCAGGTGGACGCGTCGCCGGGCCCGGGGCTGGGGGGCGAGCCCAGTCACCCTTTCTCTAAGGCCATGGCTCCCACGGCCCAGGCCCCGAGGACCGGACCCCCGAACGCTACCGTCCACCGACCCCTGGCTGCGTCCTCTTCAGCCCAGCCCCTGGCTACCACCCCTTCTCGGGCCAGGGCCGAACCCACTCCGACCACCTTTCGGGCGCCGCTCGGCCCCTCGCCGATCACACCTCTTGCGGTGGAACGTACTGGGACCACCGCTCGGGCGACGACCAGACCCGCTCCGACCACCCTCTCGACGACCACTGGCCCAGCGCCGACCACCCCAGTAGCGACCACGGTGCCGGCGCCCACCACTCCCCCGATCCCGACTTCCATTCTCCCCGGCGGCGGCAGCAGCAGCAGCGTCCCGCCCACCCCACCTGCCACCGAGGCCCCCTCGCCGCCTCCCCCAGGTGAGTCTCAGCGCTTCCTCGCCAGCCGGACCCTCCCAGCGGCTGTCAGCCCTGGCCTCTAGCGTTGGGCTCTTGGCTGGAATGGATCATTTCTTGCCCCAAAGGTTCCCCAGATTTCGACTCTCAAGGGGAGGTCCAAGCTCCAGCTAGCCTGCCCCCCAGCCCCCAATCTGGAAAGTCTTTTGTCCCCCCCTTGGGCTGTGCGTCCTCGGGAGGGGGGCGGCTGCTGCGTGGAAAGGCATCGCACCTCCTTCCAAACAGGGCTCTTTGGCCTTTGTCAGACAGGCTGAATGGGCGCAAACTTTTGCGTTCGGTTCGCTCACCTTGCCTCTCCGCCTGGGTGATTTGGGGAAGTTTGAAAGCCAGCCCAGTACCTCCTGAAACCAACTGGTCAACACCTGAGTCTAAGGGATTCCTCCTACAGCTCCACTTTCCTTGTTCATTTCTCCTTGTTTATATAAATATCAGATGTGCATGTGACAGGTGGAAAAGATATTGAGAGGATTTTACAAACAGTAGTACAGACCACTTGAGGCCAAAAAAAAGACATTGTAATCCATGTTTTCCCTGCAAATAAATAGATTCAGTAGGTCATTTGGGGCAGGTGTGTATCTAGGTTGAGCACATTTATAAATTAGGTTAAATCCCTTCCTTGCACCATTTTTTTTTCCCTTCCTCAATTACAAGGTCAATATGTTTGGACAAATACACATTTTAAGCAGGAATGCCGGGTTTTTTCCCCCTTAAGGGGAATGTTCAGTTTTGCTGATGCTAATAAAAGCCAATTTCTGTCTGAGTCCCTGTAGAAAATAAAGCTCTTCTTCCTGCTGATTGAAGTCTTCAAGCAAAGTTAGAGACAACTTCTGTTCTTTCCCCCTTGAGATCTAAAGTGGGCCTGGAACTAAACAAATAAAACCTACCTTGTCAAGATGTTAGTCAAGAGTTTCTGAATTCCTTTGCTTTGAGTTGGGGTTTGATTTGTCCAAACCATTTTGTCTAGCTGTATTTATATTAATGGATCTCTGACCTAATTCTTAGGCTCAGTGATTTACTGTGGAGTCAGGTATGGACTTTGGACTATAATTGAATTTGTAGAGAGTTTTCCCACATGATTATGAGCCTTAATACAGTCACATCTTGGATTGGAGCTTGGCATTGACATAAGAAGGCATGCAGATTATTCACCCATAAAAAGCCAAGTTTGTATTTCTTCCAGCTTCAAGGGCTGTACTAACTAGCTGGATTTTGACTGTAACCTTTTTTGGCCTTCCTATAGAGAGATGGATATATTACTGAGAGACAGGAAGCATAGAGGTTGAGAGTATGGACTCTGGAGTCCATTCTTAGGTTTGAATCGTAGTTCTGCCCTTTATTAACTGTGTAAACTTGGGCAGGTCGCTTAACCTCTCTTCATCTGAGAAATGAAGATAATAATAGTACTTAGCTCATAGGATTGTTGTGAAAATTAAATAATTTAGTACATTTATAAAGCTTAGAACAACCGTTCCCCATGCAGAGTAACACACTGTGGGGGGGGTGTGTTAGCTATCCTTATGACTAGGTCTTCTTCTTCTTTTTTTTTTTTTTTTTTGTGGGATAGAAAGCACTTGAGAAACCTAGTAGAGACTTGTGGTGATTTTTATTTGTTTTAGTAAAATATAGTAGAAAAGGATGAATTAGATTTTCCGAAGTTTGAAACACACCGTAGTGTTTATGTAGGAAGATTGCTTATTTTGAATGGTTAGTATATAATGTCTGTGTAATTGATGTTATTTTACCTTAATAATTTTTGTATTGTTATTTTTAAATCACAAAGGTACTTTTTCATTGTGATAAAATATACATAACATAAAATTTACCATTTTAACCATTTTTAAGTGTACAGTTTAGTGGTGTTAAGTACATTCAAGTTGTACAGCCATCACTACCTTCCATCTTCAGGACTTTTTTATTTTCCCCAACTTAAACTCTGTATTCATTAAACAATAACTTCCCACCCCCAGCGCCCTAATTCCTGGTAACAACCATTCTACTTCCTGTCTCAGTGAATTTGCCTACTCCAGGTTCCTCATACAGGGGGACTCATACAGCATTTGTCGGCAAACATAACCTTTACTTGCGAAAAACAAAGAACCAGAAGTCTACAAAGGAAAGAGTGAAAGTCATTCCTTTACTGCCTCCCAGTTCCAGTCAGTTCCTAAAGGTCACTACTGTTAGCAGTTTGATCTTTTCTCAGACATTTTTCTAGGCATATATGAACATAAACACAGGGTTTTTAAAAATAGGTTTTAAAAACTCAAAATGAAATAATTATATATGTTACATATATTAATTATATATGGTTATAGCAAGTCGTAGAGTTTTGCGACTTGCTGTATCCAGTTAACGATGTATCATGGACTGTTTTTTTCATGTTAGTACCTAAGGTCTACCTTATTCTTTTCAGCAGTTGCATTTTTCGTTGTAAGTATATACCATAACTTATTTAACCAATCCCTTGTTTATGGACACTTAGATTGCTTCTGGGCTTCACTTTAAAAAGCACAGGGAAGAATGTGTTCTTGTTCAGTCCATCACGTATATATTATATTCTCTAATACTTTGGCTGGAGTTTTGTAGACTCCAAATCAATTTCAGGAGAAGTAAAGCTGGATTGAGTAATATTTGCCATCTGAGCTGTTCAAGGCTTTTAGTAACTTCCATAGACTACCATATATCTATGTCTATGATGGTCTTTGAGCAACAGAAGTTTTAGAAGGATGTCCAATTTTTGTAGCTCTCCTGCGTTTTAAATTTTTCATAGCTTGTAGTTTTCTGTGAATTCACTGTGGATTGCCCGTGTCTAGTTCTCAGAAGCTGAACTGCCTCTGTGGGCCTACTGATGGGCAATTTTAGCTTTACAGTAATGTAATCGAGTATGGCCTTTCTATCTGAGCATGGGTTTTAGTCTACTTCAAACAGTAAACGCATCTCTTTGACAGAAGGAAAACTTCTAACTGAATTTGAGAGACCTAGTTAGGTTGGTAAAGTTGGATTCTCTGGCATTTGGGAAGATGGGTACAGGGTGTTTTATTTTAATGTTCCTGTAAGGACTGAACACCATAGATAATATATTACGTGTTTGGATGGGTCTTCTAGCTGCTATTTGAATTAATAAGAATTTCTTTCAAGGAGGTCTAGCTCAGAGCTCTTGCCTGCCCCTCAATTAGGGCTGTCTTTTGTTTGTAGAGACACTGATCTGCAAACTGAAACTAATTGCCCAGCAAGCAAGCATTTTCCTCCCACAGACCTGGCAAAACATTTGACTGGTTGGCTGGGTAGGACATTTTAAGAAGGGTGAAGGCAGAAGCTGTGATACTAGAGAATAATAGTTATCAACAGTAAGAGACCGAAGAGATGACAAATGTTTGATTTTTAAAATTATGGACCTTCAGGGCTAGGTAAGACTTTAGAAGCCACTGCGTCCTAACGTGGCTCTACATTGCAAGAAACACTTCTGTGGACTTAGCTGAAATATTTCTCACTGTGGTTAACACCAGCTGATTCTGGCTCTGCCCTTTGGGGCCATACAGAGCAAGTCAGCTCTCTCTGGGCCATGACAGTTCTTCAGGGATCTGCAGACAGTGATCATGTTCCCTCTGAGTCTGGACTAAATAACTTCAGCTCCCTCAACTGTTATGTGAAATGGTTTCACATTCCCTTACTATCCTGGTTACCCCTCTTCTGGACTTTTTCAGTTTTTCTGTGTCTCTCCTGGAGTGTTGAACACAGAGCTGAACGTATTGCTCCAGATGTGCTCTAACCAGCTCATAGCAGAGAGGGCGGTTACCTTGTTCTTTCTGGATGCTGTACCACTGTTGATGTAGTTAGTTCCTAATCACAGTAGCTTTTTTAGCAGCCACATTATGTAGTTGACTCATTGAGTCCATTAAGATAGGTAAGTCTTCTTTTTTTAAAAAAAAAAACATGGAGTAGATGAGTCTTTCTTCATTCTGCACTTGGAAACTCTTGTTATTTTCTTAAATATAAACTGAGACATTTGCCAAGCATGTAAGATTTATTGTGTTAGATTCAACCCATCATTTTGGATCCCGAGTCTGTCAATGTACCCCACCCAGTTTATTCACATTCACCTACAGGGTGTTCCTATAGACAGAGTCTAAGGACAAGTTAGGGCAGGTTGTTCTTACCTCATAGGGGAGAGTACATTTATGGATGATAAAACAGTTTGGAAGGGAAGGAATAATGATTTAGATTAGTTCTCAAGGGTCTCTTCCAGCTGTAAAGTTCTGTGATGGTTTGGTACACATGATTCAGGGCACATAAATGCCCCCGAAATGAGCCTCAATCATTTATTTGTGATCTAAGTTAAGAGAATAGGCTTTTTTTCAAGCAAGTCCTAGAATTTAGAGTTTGAAAGCTCTGAACTACTATGGCATGTAAATAAAATATTGTGAATGGATTTTATTTGAAAGGAGGATTCTGGGAATTCAGGGCCCTCCTACCTATACTGGGAAACGTTTTCTTCATCCTAAAATTCTGTACAGCTAGGTTCAGCGTGTCATTTGCTTATGGTTATTTAAGAAGATACCATTCATTTTAAGGAAATAGAAATTGTTCAGGCTTCAAAGATAAGGTATGTTCATAATCTTTTATCAAAAACCTGTGGGGCTGGGTGTATTTCAGAATTTAGAATTTTTCAGATTTTAGGAAGTTAATAAATACACCCCAGTGAAGTCTAGGGCAGCATCCTGTAATCAAACACATGAAGATACTTGCAGCAAAATGCATGTATATTCACAGAGTGGGTTTTTAAAAAAGCTATAAATAGCCTTGCATTTGTTCAGGTCAGGTTTTGCTGCCAAATGAATAACAGAAAAATTTTTGGTTTTTTGGATCTTCTGGTATTTACATCAGGTCTGAGGGACTATGCATCACTGTAATAGTAATTGCAAACACATTTAGTACTTACTATGCTACAGGTACTGTTCTAAGTGCCTTACATATGTTACCTTACTTAATCCTCACAACAGTTAGGTATAATTGAGTTAGGTACTATTACTATCTTCATTTTATAGATAAGGAAACTGAGACTCAGAGAAGCCCAGCTATGGTGGAGCCTAGATTCAAGCCCAGCCTTTGTGGTTCCAGAATCCATATTATTGGCATTTAAAGAAATAGTTACATAGAGGATAAGAGAAGGAAACCATTTTGCTAAAAATATTTGCCCTTGGATACTAGTCTGAAAAATTTTCACCTGTTCTTTGGCATTTACTCTCTTCATTCTCTTGTGAGCTATTTAGTCACCTCCTCAAAATTTCTGTTTTACAATGTTGTACAATTATAGCTCTAACTCTTCCTTTGATTAGGTTCTAATATGGTCTGTGATAGGGAGGACTGTCTGTAGTCTTTTTAGGGCTAGGCCCAGGGACTACTCAAATTCACTCTATCTTATTCCTGGCCTGAGTGCCTAGCTTTCTGCAGAAATTCCTTAGTCTGATTAGTTTCTGGAACAGCACAGTTAAACTCTAAAGCATTAGTTTCAAATCTACTGAATTATGTCCCCAGGAAGCCTTCTGGCTAGTTGAAAATTTACACATTGAAATAATCTAACTAGGTCTTTTTATCTTGATTTTTTATAAAGATCCATAAAATTAAAGTGAGCATTACTTTTCATCTCAGCATTGCTAAGCATGTGTATATTAACTTCCAGACATCTTGGCACCCTTATAAAAAGAATAGAAGAAAAGTATCATGGTGCTGTTTTTACTGATGGGTAGATTATGGGTAGAGAGATTACTGCTCTAGGGCACTTAATAGATCAGAAGAGAATAGAAATATAAGATCTGTTTGGCTGAAAGACAGTGTTAGATGATATTTTTAGTTAAAAATAGCTTTAATTCATGCTTTTTGCCTTGATCTTTATTTTTGTTTGTTTTCTTTACATATAATATAAACATCTTTAATACTAATGTTGAGATTATGTTATAGGTATCTCTTCTTGGTCACTTAGTCTTTTTTTCAAGTATGCGTTTTGGTGTATCTGTTTTTCACTAGAAACAACTACCCTAACTGCACTGGTAACTTTGAAGGGAGATATTTTAAAAATTGTCATGAAAAAGATAAAGATTATGTCTGGATACATGTGTGTTTGAATCACAGTAAAGGTTTACTCAGCTCTTTTTAACTGTATCTATTTAAGTACATGTGATAAATGTGTGTCAGAATAATTCCTCTAGTAATGCCACTGTTCCACAGATAAGTATTACTGTCTGAAAAATCTTTCCCTATTACTTTTTCTTCATTAAAATAAAATCTTCTGTTCTCCTTGCTCATTTTTTTTCACTTTAAGCTCCTCTGTATGTTCTTCTTACTCCTGTCTCTTATTCTTGGACCCATCCATTCTTTCATGTTCTTTAAGGAACCAAATTATCCTCTCTACTTAACAATTTCCCATTTGTCCTCCTTCAATGCCTCCTCAAAGCCTAATTCTTCCAAGAAGTCTTTCCAGGGGAACAAAAGGTCCTTGAAGACGTTCTGGTAACAGGGTGCACAGGGTTGAACACTTTGCACTCAGAACAAAACCTGTCTTTCTTTGTGACTTTGACTTTTTCCCTATGAATTTGTTTTTAAAGTCTGTTTAATTTAGATTATTAAGCCCACTTGATAAGAAAATGTCATAGTTTATACAATATTCAGGATATGGTATTAATTCTTTCTTTTAGAAAAAAATGAAAGAAAAGATTTTCTTTTTGTTCTGGCTCTTCTTTATTGACCAGCTTTTGTTTTTGTTTTTTGTTTTTTTTCCTTCTCCTGAGGAACAATACAGAAAAAAAAAACCTGCCATAACAGAAGTTATCTGCCTCCAAAAAAAAAAAAAAATCCAGTACTTTGAATAAGTAGCAAATTTCTTTTTCTATTTATGAATAATATGAGCTGTTTTTGTTGGGTAGGTGTATTTGGGCTAAATAGCAATATAAAAGGTTTAATTTGGTTGAGAAGCAAATATTAGATCTTTTGAATGACAGAATTTCCCCTGTAGAAATCTAATTAAAGTCAATAGTGAACAGAGTGCTTCTAATAATTAACAAGTGTGCAGTGCTTTACGGTTTACAAGGTGCTCTTAGAATCTCCGAGACTTTGGCATCTATATTTTGTAGATTTCTGGGTATTATATGAGTCAGTAAAACCTCAGGTTCTGACCTCTGTTGGTACTTATGTTGGTGAATATAGACGAAAACTTTATAGGTTTTTGGTGGGCTTCACATTTGGTATTTTGTATTTCAAACTGTTGTCTTGGGGAACTAAGATCCCACAAGCCGCATGGTGTGGCCAAAAAAAAAAAAAAAAGAAATCAAACTGTTGTCTTTTCTTTTCCTTTTTATTTTACTTATTTATTTTTTGTCTGCATTGAGTCTTCGTTGCTGTGCGTGGGCTTTCTCTAGTTGCCGCCAGCGGGGGCTACTCTTTGCTGTGCGCAGACTTCTCATTGCGGTGGCTTCTCTTGTTGTGGAGCATGGGCTCTAGGCCCATGGGCTTCTGTAGTTGTGGCACGTGGGCTCAGTAGTTGTGGCTCACGGGTTCTAGAGGTCAGGCTTAGTAGTTGTGGCGCACGGGCTTAGTTGCTCCGTGGCATGTGGGATCTTCCCCAGCCAGGGATCGAATCTGTGTCCCCCGCATTGGCAGGCGGATACTTAACCACTGTGCCACCAGGGAAGTCCCAAACTGTTGTCCTTTAAGTTTATTTTGTTGAATGTAAATCTTTGACTGGTTTAGCTGCCCATATTTACGGGATGGAAAAATAGCATTTTGGGAAGAGGATTGCTTACTTTTATATTTTATTTCCTAAGTACTATATGGGGCTGAATGTTATGGAAAGAGCCCAGTAATAATTGAAAGTAAATGGTGATGGAGGTAGCAACGCAAACTACAGAACTTGATTGGGAGAACTCATGTAAATTTCATTTCTTCAGATGGAAATATTATTTACTTCTTTCCTAGTGTAGGAATCTGTTTGGAATTATTTTAACATACTTGTTCTGTTGCCTCAAATCAGTGTGAGTATCAAAGGAACTTGGTACTTTCTCACCTCTCATTACCAATCTAATATTTAACGCTCTGGGAGGAAAGGTAATTAATGTTAACTGAGCACCTATTATATGCCTAATTACCTACCAGGATTTTTTTTTTTTTACTTACATCATGTTATTTAATTCTTAGACAAAGCAGTAGTTAAATATTATTATCCTTACTTTATGGGTGGCAAATACTGAGGTTCAGAAAGAGAAAGCAGCTTGCTCAAGCTGTCAGGCTTACGAAGTCCATGAGGGCAGGGACTTCTGTTTGTTCTGTTCACAATTGTATCCCCAGCATCCAGCCCAAAATAGATTCTGAATAAAAATTTAAGGATTGAATGAGTGAAGAAGAAGGAGTGGTTTGTAGCTACACTAGATGTGTAGTGTATTCTTGAGGAAAATAATGTAATCTCATGGCCTTTTCCTTAGTTTAGAAATGAACTTTTCTCCTTTTCTCCATTACTCATAGGAATAGTATGAGAACCTACTTAGGCAAGTGGAGTTCTTTGAGATCTAGCAAATTACATTAATTATTCATTTTTTGTTACATAACTTTGTCCCTTCTATTTTTCTTAAAGGAAGAACAGCAATATACAGATGTACATCTGATGCCTTTTGTAGAAAAAGTAGCTAAAGTTGGAAAAGCAGAGCCCTTGTATGTAAGACATGGGACCCTAAGGTCTTTCACAATTCTCTTACTGGTTCTGTAATCTTGGGCAAGTAATTTCATCTGTAAAATGAGAGAGGCTAGATTTGTTGTTTCTAAACTGTATTATTTGGGAAGCCAGGGTTCCTTAGATGTGTTTGGGAGCCAGTATAGGGACTCAGGAGGCCAAGTGGGTCTACTTCTGGGCCCTCCACCCCCACCCTCACCTCACACCCCCACATCACTGCCCACACTTTAATCAGCTCCACTCTCATCTGGTTTATATATTGGGTTTGTTTTTTTCAGTAGAGATATTTGAAATGGAATTTTTGTACTCTAAAATTCTATGATAAAGAAATTATGGTAATCTCTGAACTATTATGCATCTATTAAAATGCTTACATTATGTTAAGTAGCGGTATACATAGAAGGAGAGAAATACACCAAAATATTAAGTGGCTAAAGCTAAGTGATGGGATTATGGGTCTTTTTAATTTCCTTCTCTGTGTTTCTTTGGATTTTCCAAGTTTTTTTTTCAATGAATGTATCCAGTTTTAATTTTACAGTCATAAATATAAATGAATAACATAAAAAATGAATAAAAAGTTATGATAAGCTTGATAAGCCTCCACTTATATGAGATCAACTCAGGTGATATTACCCCAGGCCACTTTCTAATTTCTGCGATTGACTCACCAGTTTTGATCTGCATCAGAGATATTTGCTTAGTCTCAGTGAGTTGTGGTTCTGAAGAAAGGAGATTGCTGAAGACAATACCCAAGAAAGGAAACTCTTCCTGACACCTGACAAATCAGGGTAGTGAAGACACATCTAAGATTTGGTACTTTTAGGGAAGGTTTAACTAAGATCTTAGCAGAGGCTGAAAACAGAGCTGATTCTTTATCCATTTCATTCTGTCTAGGGAATTTAAAGCATGAACTTAAAAGTTAATTAAAGTAGGTTTTTGAAATAGATCTTGTTTAAATTGTGCAGAATTTGAATTCATGACATTGTTCACAGGCTTTACCAATAGATGGTCTTTGGTTATCTCTTCCTTTAAAGATACAGAGCTCCCAAAAGTTTGGTTTCAGTCTATCCATATGTTTTTCAATTAGATCAGATGGGATTGCTTTTATACTGGTAATACAACAGCTGTTCTATATGATATCCTTGCCAGGGAGACAGCTAAGCTCTTAGGGAAGGGGAAATATATTCAGTTGGAAAAAGGAATGTATTCTGCCTAGTCACGGGGAAAATGATAAGGGGTAGGAATGTTTTCAACCTGGCTGGAGAACGTTAAATAACCTTTATTTAGTATATTTATTTAGTATATTTATAAATAAATAACCTTTATTTAAACCTTTATTTAGATTTTACACTCTTTAAATAACTGATTTTGGAAACTTGTTTCAGTCTTGCATGCTTCCTAGAAACTGGCATATTACCAGGGATCTTATTAGATTTTTATTGTTTATTTTTTAAAATCTATAGTTTTTAAAAATATTTATTTTATTTATTATTATTATTTTTGGCTGCATTGGGTCTTCATTGCTGCACATGGGACCCCTCTAGTTGCAGTGAGCAGGGGCTACTCTCCGTTGTGCTGAGCAGGCTTCTCATTGCAGTGGCTTCTCTTGTTGCAGAGCACGGGCTCTAGGCGCGCGGGCTTCAGTAGTTGTGGCACGAGGGCTCAGTAGTTGTGGCTCGGGGCTCTAGAGAGCAGGCTCAGTAGTTGTGACGCACAGGGCCAGTTGCTCCATGGCATGTGGGATCTTCCCGGACCAGGGCTCGAACTCGTGTCCCCTGCATTGGCAGACGGGTTCCCAACCACTGTGCCACCAGGGAAGCCCAAAAAGCT
This sequence comes from Lagenorhynchus albirostris, assembly GCF_949774975.1. NCBI lineage: Eukaryota > Metazoa > Chordata > Mammalia > Artiodactyla > Delphinidae > Lagenorhynchus > Lagenorhynchus albirostris. The sequence goes on from NC_083101.1 coordinate 14,067,496, forward strand.
ATAGTTTTTATTCGATGTATGTGAGCAAAAAGAAGAGGTTATGAGTAACACTGTTAATTGTAAGGAGAACATCATATTCTCTAGTTCCTTTTAATTTTTTATTTATTTTTTTTGCGGTACGCTGGCCTCTCACTGTTCTGGCCTCTCCCGTTGCGGAGCACAGGCTCCGGACGCGCAGGCTCAGCGGCCATGGCTCACGGGCCCAGCCACTCCGCGGAATCTGGTATCTTCCCGGACCGGGGCACGAACCCGTGTCCCCTGCATCGTTAGGCGGACTCTCAAACATTGTGCCACCAGGGAAGCCCTAGTTCCTTTTAATTTTAGAAATGGTCTTTAAAAATGAAATTCTTTTAAACATATTCTAGGGAAAGTTGTCTCCTCTGAAGGAAATTGCATGAACCGAGTAGCTTTTTTAGGTTCTCTTCAGCCCTGTCTGCTGTTTATAGGGATGAAATGGCAGTTTGGGAAGGGTTAACGGTAATAATGAGGGAAAAGATGGAATGCTTCGTATTCCAGCGTGTTTATCCTGTTTTATATCTGTATTGAGGCTTGATTAGAGGAAGGCATTGGGCTTTTTTTGCTGTAGATTTCTCATTTGACTTTATATTCCTTATAACTCTACAGCGTGTTTTGATTACCTGTTCTATATGAACTGCTTTAACAAGGTAGCCCCACCATCCCTTGATGTTGTGTGGGTGAATGAATGGTTATAAAGTGTACCAAAACCACAAAGCAAGCTAGCTGTTGGGTATTTATTATTATACTGAATTGTTGGTGTATTGCCTACAAACCTATCCTGTTCAACTGGTTTTAGTTTTTAAGTTAGTTTGTTGCTTCAACTTGTCCACAAAGGCAGGGCTGAATGGTCCAGCTAATCAGTGGAATAGCAAGCAGTCAGAAGAAATAAATTCGTCTTTCTTTTCATTCACTTTGTAAGTTCCGGAGCACATTTTTTTTTAATGGCTCTGTGACTTAGTTTCTCTAACTATAAAATGAGACCTGTTACATGCACAGACACAGGGCAAGTCACATAATCTGCCTGGGCTACTATACTGTTGTCAGTAACATGAGTATAATAGTACCAACCTAATAGGGTTCTTGAGTGTTGACCTAGAATTCAAACCCAGCTCTGGCTGACTTAAAAGTCTGTGTTTTGCTTTTTTTTTTCTTTTGACTAAACTGTGCTGCGTTGCCAAAGCAGATGGGAGTAGCAGAAAATGAAATGAAGCATTCAGTGGTTACAGAGCACATTTTGGGTTCCATTTTTGTTGCCTTCCCTAGCCTCCCAGAGCCTCCACCAGCAAGCCCATACATTGTCCTTCTCAGCGCTTGTTCTGAATTACACAGTTTTGACTCAGGTTTGATTTCAGTAGCTGCTGTGAAAATCAAAATTAAATCAAAGAGTGTTTCTCAGAGGTAGATATGGGTGTGGAGTGGAGGTAGGGAGAGGAGATAATGGTAGAAATTAGCTGAGGGTAAGCAGGTAGACTACATGTAAATGTAAAGCAGAACCTAACAGTAACTATGAGATTGTCTACTCAGCGCCAGAAGGATCGGGGCTAACAGAGACAATGTGATGCTTATTAGCATTTGGCAAGAAATACCACACACTGCAAAATGATAGTATTGATTGTTCTTGACTTGACAATAAAACCTTTCATCTTTAACTTAATATGGACTCTAGATGAAGATGCTGGTGCACAACAACATGTTGTAAAAAGTGGCAGGTGATATTTGATTATACAAGTCATAGAAGAATCTCAGACTTGCAAATGTGATTCATACTTCTGCCAGTCACCCGAGGATGCATTCCCCCTCCCCATTTTATAAACTTCCCTTCTCACTGAAGGGCTAGTTGTCTCTCAGATCAGACAAGGAGAAGCTATTATTTCAAGTATAGAACCAACCTCTTCTGATCCAGTTGCAAACATATTGACAGATGATATACACAATGTTGGAGGATTTGATTTAGAATCAAATAGCTTCAGTTTGTATGGCATCAGGACTCAACAGTAACAATGTATAATATATTATTACATCCTGCAAGTGCACAAGTACTGTGGTCAAGTGGAACTATATAACTATAGCTGTGGAGAATACACATATAGTGCAAAACCTGGTCACATCAGTCTCCTAGTTAATAATTTAATACAATATTTATACTTTAAGATAATTCTCCTGTGTGTTCACCATGAGTGACCCCAGTGCGTAATGCTCAAGTTTCCCAATGTGATTTAAAACTTCTCTGTAATCTGCCTCTGTCCTCATTTCCTACCACCCCTCTCCTTGTGCTTTAAACTCCAACAGAATCAGATTGCTTGTATTTACCCCAAAATATCATGGTTATTACATCATCAATATTACTAATAAAACAATTATCTGTGGAGGTTTTACTCTGTGTGAGGTACTAAGAGCTTTAAATGAATTATCATCACCTTGTTTAATTCTCAAAAGAACCTGGAATAAATATGTATTATTATCTCCATTTTACTAAGCAGGAGTTGAGGTTTGAGAGTTTAAATACATTGAATTAGGTCTCACAGCTAGTAAAATGTAGAACCTTGATTCAAATTTAGATATCTCTAGCCTGAGAGGCTCCTCTCTTAATCACTAAGCTAACTGGCCTCTCGTTTACTTTGCTTCTGCTCCTCCCTCAGCCTGGAATGCCCTTCTCTTCAGTTTTAATACAGGCCTTAAAGCAGAAATGAATGCTTGTTGATTTAATCAGAAATGGACTTTACTAAAAGATTGTTAAAGAGTTCACAGAATCTCCAGGGGAACCAAGTTCAGGACATGGAGCTAGAGATAAGGCCCAGTCATACACAGAGAGGTGCACTGAATATGCCACTGCCATCACCATTGAGCATTAGATGCTCTACTGCCACTTGTCATACTGCAGCCATCACCCCCTCTGCCACCAGAGAAGGGCCTCATGCTCATTCCTTAGGATCATTAGTTTCTAATTACAAGCCAGATGAGGGTGCTTGTGCTTACTGGGGCCTCAGTCACTTGCTCATGCCCTGGATGTAGGGGAGGCAGGGAAAACAATAATCTGGCATTGTGAACCTTTGTGGTGGGATAGCAAGCCTTAAAAGATGGAGAATTTCCCAGAATACGAAGGAATTAGCAGGATGCCAAAAAGAATGACAGATGTCTAGTCTACCATATCCCTTTCTTTTACCTGAGAAACTTATTTGTCCTTGAGAAACATCATCCATGCAGCCTCTCATACTGTTTTACCTTATACGTTCTAATATTACTGTACATATTTTTTGATTACTTGCTTTTTAAGGATTCTTGTTTTAAGTATTACTTTTTAATGTAACTGACTCCTCTATAACCTATTCTCAAGTAGCTCATAGGCTATGTCTTATTGATGTTTGTACTGTCTAACATCTACCTACCTAGGATCGTGTTCAGCATTCAGCACATAGTAAGTACTCAATAAAAAGCTGAACTGAATTGAGGCATAAATCCTCCCTGCCCACCACCACTAGAATGTAAGTTCCACAAGGGCAGGGATGTTTGTATTTGTCTCTCTTTCTGTTTTCTTTTTTTTAAACCACTGTCTCCCCAGCACCTAGATTAATTACTAACATGTACTGGGACCTCAGGAAGTGTTTATAGAATAAATGAATACTCCTAAATAGTACATTCTTTATTTCTGGGAATGATGCTGTCAGAAAAGCCTTTGAATGTGAATGGTAGATTCAAAGCACTGTATCATAATTTACAACTAGACCACATACAGTATGAAGCCAGAAACTGCCTTGTTCATCTCTAGTTACCTCTTCCTCCTATCCAGGAGCATAACCAGAAAAGGGCAGTTAGGAATTCTTTCCCAGACCTACCACCATAGTCACTAGCCACAAAAATGGCCTAAAGTACAATACCTGCTTGACATGAAATCTTTTTTGTCTCCTTTTGTATAACCAACTATGTCTTGATAGATGCAGTCTATACTGGGAAGAAAAGGCTTTTAGGCAAACTGTCTTGTATGCTGTTTTAAAAAGTTTAATAACCCAGGGTGGTAGCATTTCATTTTGAGGAAATGAAGACCCATAATTGTGGAATGATTTACACATGGGTAGTGGAGTGGCAGAAATGTACTATATGTAGACCAGAGTTCTGTAGCTTTTAGAGGTTAGCTTTTTGGAGCGACACAAGCATAATTATGTCAAGCTGAAAGAGAACTTTTGTTCAAGCGAACTGAAGAATTATTGTTATGTGGAAACTATCAGCTCTGGAGCCAGGTTTGAATAATTTTTCTACAACTTACTTATTGTGTGACCTTGGGATGTGTCTCAATTTCCTCATCTGTGAAATGGGCATAATAATAGCATCTACCTCACAGGGTTATTACAAGGATTAAATGATAACATGTGAAGTACTTAGAATGCCTGGCATAAGTAGGCCTTCTAAATATTAGCTGTTCTTTTCATTTTTATATTTTGAATACCCATTTACTTATTGTAATGCTACTGACAATCTTTTTAATTCTTCACTACCGCTAATCCTTTCCATTCTGAATTAGTAGTATCACCCCATTTTACAAAGAACCTGAGCTTGAGATGAGGTTAAGTTGTTTGCTCAATTGGCATTTCTTTGCAGTGTGTGGTATTTCTTCCAAGCTTTCACAGAGCTTGGAAATACTAGTTAGCTGGAATTCAAACCAAGATCTCTCCTTTTTGGAAGTGCTTTCCATCATGGCAAAATAGTATGCTAAAAGTAGATTGTGCCCTATTGTATCCTTCTAACCCCTGTTAGTTTTTTTTTGTTTGTTTGTTTGTTTGATTGTTTTTTTGGCCGCACCGCCTGGCATGCGGGATCTTAGTTCCCCAACTGGGGGTTAAACCTGTGCCCCCTGCAGTGGAAGCATGGAGTCCTAACCACTGGACCACCAGGGAAGTCCCCATAACTCCTGTTAGTTTTAATGCCTTTTTTTCCCCTGCCACCTTCACTCTCTTTCCTGACTTGTAGTCATTGTTTTTCTGTCCATACGGTAGGTCTGTGTACTGCCCTCTTTGGTGTTCTTCTTGATTCTTTTTGTAGTAGAAAGTATGTATTTTATTTGAAAGACCAAAGCATATCCTCACATACTACTATGACTGTTCATTTTAATTTCACTTTCATTTTTTTGTTAGCTTAATTGATCTGTACAGTGGATTGTTGCCAGGAAAGAAGACGTAGTGTTATGAGTCAGATGAGTAATTTTATACATTAGCCAGGGTGGCGTTTAAGGACAAATAGAATACGCCCAACTGAGGGCCATTTCAGCTGGTGCAACAGGTGAAACACAAGATTGTCAGAAATAGAGACAGTAACAAATAATGATATTGAGTTGCTACAAAAGCTTTGCAGCTTAGTAAAGTACTTTTCTGTGCATTAATCATTGTTTAACTTGTGCATTAATTAATTAATTTTTTAAAAAAGCATACCCTTTTCCCTATTACTTAAATAAAAGTGAATGCAAAGTCTTAAGCTGAACCATCTAGTGAAACACAGGTGAAGGCCAGTTTTAGCATGGTGAGACCCCCCCACCCCCCAAAAAAAAACAAGTGAAAAAGGATCTGAAATCTTGTCTGATTAACAGTGAAAGGAAAGAAGGAAGGAAGGGAGGGAGGGGAAAGGAGGAAGAAAAGAGAGAGAGAAATTAGAAACGGACTCCAGACATTTGTTGCAAAAAAAAAGTTTACTTAAACTTAGTTTGAGAGAATTCTTTTTCTTAGCATATGGTCTTTCTTGTTAACAACAGTCGTTTTAACAATTTATCAGAAAGTAAGCATTTCTCTTTGCTATATTTCTTTTGGTTGATAATCTCATATAATAGATCACTCGTTTAGAAAATCAGTGATTAAGTAGTCTTCAGGGAATAAAGCCACAAGTGTCACAAGCTGTTACTTTGTACTTCCTTATTGCTTAACCAATCTGCAATGGTATCTTCCTCTTTTCTTTGCTTCCTTTCTTCCCTCCCTCCCTCCCTCTCTCTCTCTCCCCCTTTCTTTTTTTCCTCCCTCCCTCCCTCCCTCCCTCTCTTTCTCTCTCTCTCTCTTTTCTTCCTCCTTTCCCCTCCCTCCCTTCCTTCCTTCTTTCCTTTCACTGTTAATCAGACAAGATTTCAGATCCTTTTTCACTTGTTTTTTTTTGGGGGGTGGGCGGGTCTCACCATGCTAAAACTGGCCTTCACCTGTGTTTCACTAGATGGTTCAGCTTAAGACTTTGCATCCACTTTTATTTAAGTAATAGGGAAAAGGGTATGCTTTTTAAAAAAATTAATTAATTTTTGGCTGAGTCGGGTCTTTGTTGCTGGACACAGGCTTTCTCTAGTTGCCGTGAGTGGGGGCTACTCCTCGTTGCGGTGGCTTGTCTTGTTGAGGAGCAAGGGCTCGAGGTATGCGGGCTTCAGTAGTTGTGGCTCGCAGGCTCTAGAGCGCAGGCTCAGTAGTTGTGGCGCACGGGCTTAGTTGCTCCGCAGCATGTGGGATCTTCCCGGACCAGGGCTCGAACCAGTGTCCCCTGCATTGGCAAGCGGATTCTTAACCACGGCGCCACCAGGGAAACCCAAAGGGTATGCTTTTGTCAATAAGTTTACATTGGGCTTTCTATGTTAACAAAATAAGGTTCTTTTATTCATCTATCTGATCGTAGTTAATCACTTGCTATGCACCTACTGCTGGACTGGATAGATGCAAGAGAGACAAATGAGATGTGTTTTCTGTCCTTGAGAGCATAGTGGAGGATACAGAAAGTCAGACTACAGATGGATAAGTTCCACCATAGTGGTATGCATGTGCTACGGGAGCAAAGAGAGGACTCCTCACCCAGACTTTTGCCGGGGCGGGGGGTGAAAGATGATGTCCTTTCTGGAGGAAGTTTTCTCTGAGCTGAGTCTTAAGAAAAAATAGGAATTAGCCAAGCGGAGGAGGGGGAGGACACTCCAGGAAAAGGGACCTACACATGAAAAGTATGGAGGTAAGAAAGCACGTGCACGGGCTGTTCAGGGAACTGAAGTCCTGGGTGGCTCCAGTAGGAAAGGTGAGCATATGTGAGTGTAGAATGGGGAATGGTGAGAGTTGAGGCTGGAACAGCTGGCACTTGTCAGATCATGACGTGCTTTATGTGTCATGCTCAGAAATTTATTCTAAAAGCAGCAAAGAGCTCTAAGCCCTGAAGTGATATGGTAAGTTTGAGTTTTAGATCAGTATGGGAACTGCAGGGCACTTTTAAAAGTGATCCCCAGCAAAGATGATTAGAGGCCCCGCTAAATCTTTCCCATCATTAATTTTGGATTAAAGGGTTTAAATGCTAAGATAATGTAATAATACAAGGGGACATGGACTAGTTTTCTGTTCTCTCTTATTAAGCAAACATTTGAAACCTATTTTGCTTGTTGGTATAACACACAGACCTAGAGGACTGAAATTAGAGACTTGACAAATAAAGTCAGCAATTGGTGCTGGACCTCTTAATGGATCTGGTGTTAGACGGAACAAACCCAAGTACTTCCTGTGTGACAGGCACTGTGGAGCTGAGGATAAAATGGTGAATGACTTAGGCATTTACAATCTGTTGGAGGGATAGACTTGTATACAAATGCTTTAGGATACTTATGTATGAGATTCCTTTACTTACATTTTCACTTTCTATCCTTATCTCAAACCTTCAAAGTATGGATGTGGAAATCCAGGATAAGAGAGATATTTTTTTTCTAGCTTTATTAAGACATGATTAACGTATAACATTGTCTAAGTTTAAGGCCAGAATGTGATGATTCATTGCACATTTATATTGCAAAATGTTTACCAGGATAAGGTGAGTTAACATATCCTTCACCTCACATAATTACCTTTTTGTTGTTATTATGGTGAGAATTTTAAAGCTCTACTAAGAGAGGTATTTATGTAATAATGGTAGATAGCTACAATTCAATATTCCATCTACCCAGCTCCAGAGTGTTTCTTCCCCCCCATCATATATTTAGCTTCCTCTAAAGACAAGATAATGCATATATATTATTTCCAAGCCCGAAGTAGTTTTCTTCCCATATTTTCTTAACTCTTTCAAACACTACCTAAACCAGTTGAGCCTCAAAAGATCCAGTCATTGGTGATTAAAAGTGCAGGCTCTAAAGTCATATTGTCTGGATTCAAATCCCAGTTCCATCATTTACCCTCTCTAAGTCTGTCAGCCAACTTCATAGAGTTGTGAGTACTGTTATGAGATAATGTTAAAACAGTGGAAGCATAAGGAAAGAATTACCTAAATGTTAGCTGTTAAAATTGTCTTTGGAATAGCAACTCATCTTTTTCCAAACATTCAGGAAATTTTGTTAAAATGCATTTAAATCAACCTACCTTATTCAAATTAATCGGTGAAGAGCTTTTGCCTAGCATGCATATTTGAGATCTGACCTCTGGTTCAGGGGATCAGTGAATGACCTTGGTATCACAAACACCTATGAAAATATGCCTGTGAAACTAGCATAAAGACACTCTAAGCTTTTCTTTATTATGGAAAATTTTGAAAATAAACAAAAGTTGAGAGAACAGTGTACTGACTTCTCTCATACCTATCACCCATCTGGACAACCATTCAGGCCAATCCTGCCTCATCCGTACCCCATCCATTTACCCCTCTCCTATTTTATTTTGAAATAAATCCTAGACATCATATCATTTTGTCTGTGAATATTTCAGAATGTGTTTCTAAAATATGTCTTCTCCTATTTTTCTTAAATAGCCAGAATACTATTATCATATCTAAATGAAAAAATGAACAATTTCTTAATATCATCAAAATGCTTTCTTTATGATGAGGGGGGAAATCTTTCCCTTTTTTTTGGCCATGCCACATGGCTTGTGGGATCTTAGTTCCCCAACCAGGGCTAGAACCAGTGCCCCCTGCAGTGGAAGCACCGAGTACTAACCACTGGACCATCAGGGAATTCCCTTTCTATTTTTTTTTCTTTATTAACATTTAAAAATTAATTTTATTTATTTACTTTGGCTCCACTGGGTCTTAATTTTGGCACACAGGATCTTCATTGTGGCATGCCGGACCTAGTTCCCTGACCAGGGATCGAACCCGGCGCCCCCTGCATTGGGAACCCAGAGTCTTACCCACTGTGCCACCAGGGAAGTCCCTCCCTTTTCCATTTTTCAAAGCTAAATCTAGAGACTTGATCGATCAGTTTGGGGGAGTAGTAATGAAAATTGATAGTCTTTTTGTTATCATTTCTAACGTTGCTAAATACCTCATATAACCCAACTAAGGATGAAAACTAGCAATATGAGGACTCTTTGAATTGTTTGGGTAGAACTGGGTGCAGATTATTATCTAGTTTTTACGTGTGAGTAAACTGACTCAAAGAAATGGTTTGTCAATGGTCATATAACCTGCAAACAACTTGTGCTGAAATTTGTCATTTGAACCATGCTCATTCCATAAATATTTGAGTTCAAGAAACTTACTATTTATATTTCTTTTTAAATGTCTATGGCCCACATTATTTTTATAACAAGGACATTCTTCCCTTTGATCACCTAATTTCTTTTATCTTTTGTTGTCTTAGAATTTTAAAGTACTTTCTCTCTCCTCTGTCCTATCCTAATTTTTAGCTGGTGGAGTGACTTTAGGGCTAATACAGGGGAAATTTTGGTCTCCAGCAGAGGATCAGTTGCAACTCTGAAAACAACTCAAGCAAATGGTCTATTGATAGTAGAACATTTCATTATAAAAAGTTCTTTTCAAATTCCAGGATATTGGTTGCTTGGTCACTGAAGAGTCTGTGCTACCATTCGCTAGCACCCTGGGTGTCTGAGCAGACCTGGTTAGGAATGTACTGCTCATTTTGAATGAGAAAAAAGGTTAGTGAAGCTGCCTCAAACATTGCAACACTCAAGTCAAATATTTTACATCTGCTGTATAGGTGATATAAAACATTAGTCTTTTAGAGCATACCCTAACATAAAAATAATGTCCATTTTGAGTGGTGCCAATTTTGATTACAAAATACCCCAGTATACCAACCTTTTTTATTTCTGTTCTTTAATTTTTAAGCCCTTGGACCTCTTAATTTCCCCAAAGTTTTATACACTGTCGAGTCAACAATTAACAGAAATGATAGTGCTGCTGAAATATGTCTTTGATATTGGTTCAGTTATATATCTGGAATGTTTATTCCCTTGGGCTTTCCAGCTGAGGGAGCCCAGCATGAACTCCTACTTTGGAAAATATCTGAGTGGGCAGATTTGTTTGCCACATTGCCCTCATTGTCTGTCTTTGTTTATTCAGCTGAAAAGCTGTGCTTGTCTCTTATACAGTCAGGCGTGAATCTCAAGGTCTCAGAAGCTGTTAAAATAGGTGGAAAAATTGTTTTGGGAAGGGAAAGGATGAAAATTGTTATCAGATATTGACATGATGTGCAATGAATGTGCTCTCTTAGGGAAGAGCATAATGACTTTAAGGTTGTTATCAAGCACAACTCTGATAACATTTTCATAGCCCTGTTTTATTAGGGTCTTTGATTTAATGCAGTTTTCCTGTCTTCTGGGTAAGAGGCATTGATAATTCATTGGCACATATGATTTGTTTTTGCAACAATAGAAAAGTAGGTTTTTAGGACGTGAGCATACCATCTGGCCCAGGTAACGATAAATTTTCTCTGATTATAATAGCGTGCGTATGCTCTCGGCATTTACTTTTCTGGCTATCTTTGTCTCTCAACTGGATTATTTTATTTTAGCAGGCTGCTGAAAGGTCTCTTTGCCTTCATTCTTTCCCAATCCTTTCTTTACATGCAGTCAGTTATATTTCTAAAATGAAGGTATAATCATGTTATGCTCTTTTGTATAAATCTCTTCCATGGCTACCCAGTTGCCCTTAAGAAAGCCCTTAACCTGTCACCACTCCTGCCTCCTATTCTATGTCAGAGCTATAATGAACTTTTCTCAGTTCTCTGTGCCCTGTTTTGCTTCCAGGTCATTACACAAACGTTGGTGTTTGGGATATTCTTCCTCTCTACTCTTAGCATGGCTAAACCTCCTCATTCTTTATGTCCCAGTCTAGATTTCTTCCTCTGGAAAGTCTTAATTAGGTGTTTCTCCCTGTGCAAACACGTACCATGTTTTCCCATAACATTGTGGCATATTTCCATTTTAGTACTTATCACACTATATTGCTACTTTGTTTTTCTCTTTATTAGACCTTAAGCTGTTTAAGGGCAGGAACCTTTTCTTTTTTTCCACATTGTTATATCTTCAGCATCTAGAAATTATACTACTCATTTCTGGTACAAAACTAATATGTTGAATGATTGAATTAATAATCAAGTGCATTGCCAAGAATCTTTAACAACATCCGAGAAAAATTACGATTCTCTGTTTTCACATTCTTGATATTTTTCTTCTCATCTTCTAGTCATATTCATTCATTAACTTATTTGTTCATTTAATTATTCAACAGAACATTGCTTTGAACCTCTTCAGCCTCCATACCTTGCCCAGAAGCATGTGGAAAGTACATGTGTGTGCTTCTGTTGTCCATCCTATTGAAACTTGGACTCTTTAGTACACACACATATAGTCCTTCCTCTCCCCGCCACAACCGCCATGTTTTGCTTCCTTGTATTGCTTTCCCTCGTTACTATTTAACTCTTCTGACATACTAGATATTTAACCTGTTTAAGTTACTTATTGTATGTCTCCCCCTGCTTTGAGGTGACGGCCATGAGGGCATGAATTTTGGTTTGTTTTATTTACTGCTGCATCCACAAGACCTAATACAATGTTTGGCACATGGTGAACCAATATATATATATTTGCTGAATGAATGAATACATTCATACCCTTAAATGTGCGTCTCTTTCTTCTTTGCTCTTTCGGTGCCCCTGATTCAGTCCTGCTTCCAGTACTGTGCTGTTTATTTTTTCTGTCTTTCATTTTTTGGACTTTTACATTTAGTCCTATTTTGAGGCCATAATCTTGGCTACCCCAGGCAAATCCTGTTTATCCATTTTATAGCCTCAGGTGACCATTACTCAACTTAAATCTGACTTCTGCATCTCCTAACCTGGTATCTGAAGCCCAAAGAGCCATGTATGTGTGTATTGGGGAGGGGTGAGTATACATTCAGAGATAGATCAGATGTGAAACCTGTTCTTCTAGAACCTAAATATGACAAGTAGATAAGTAACTATAGTACAAGATTGAGTAGGATAATATTAATAATGAGGAATTGGGGAGAAATGTATGTCTTATATATCATATTATATATAATATATCATATTATATTCAATACAATATTTCATATTGTATTGTGAAATATATCAAGCTTCCAGAAAAGCATAGAAAGTAATGTGGTAAGCATCCCCTGTATACCTACCTCTCAGCTTTGTAATATCTGAATTGTCTCCCACATTTGCTTCGGGTTTTTTTGTTTTGTTTTGAATGAAAATACTAGATATGACTAAAGCCTCCAGTGTTCCTCTTTTATCCAATTTTCTTCTTTCCCTACTTAGATGTAACCGCTATTCTGAATTTGGTTCTGTGTGTGTTCGTGCGTGTGTGCACACATGCATACACACACATGCACAATATAGGGTTGTTTTAATGTTTTAGACTTTGCATAATGGCATCTTCCCGTGCTTGTTTTCACTCAACATTTTTTTTTTGAGATTTATCTTTGCTGGTTCATGTAACTCTAGATTGTCTAAGTTGCTGTGTAGTTTACCACTATATGAATATACCACAGTGTATCCATTTTATTATTGATAGCTATTTCAAATAATGCTTTTCTTTACTATTTTAAATAAAGCTGCAATGAACTTGCCCATGTCTCTTTCTTCACAAATAGGAGGCTTTCTCTGGGGCAGTGCATCGCAATTAATGTGCATAGGAATCACCTGGGTATCTTGTTAAAATGTAGATTCTGTCTCAGTTGGTCTGAGGTGGACCTGAGAATCTGCATTTCTTACAAGTTCCCAGGTGATGCAGATCCATGGACCACACTTTGAATTGCAAGGCAGTAGTAGGTTGTGGCACATCATTATCTTTCTAGATACTGCCACGCTGTTCTTTGACGATGTCGTACAGGTTTATATTTCCAACAGGAGTGTATGAGGGATTTGGTTGTCCCAGGAGTAGCCTCTTCTAGATAACTATTTAAATGTAATCTGCAGCCATTCTCTTCTTAAAATTGGGAAGATTTTTGGGTGGGAAGGCAGGAAATAATAAAATTATTTCAGAGGATAGTTAGCTTAACTACAATATTTCTTAGGAATTGATCTAAATTATATAGATATATAGATTTTAATTAAATAATTTTCTAAAACTTCACTTGTTTCTTTCCAAATACTCCATTTTCCATTGTCAACCCAGACAGGGCTCAGGCTATAAGATGAACTATCCCAGATGCTGAAAGGGAAGGAGAACTGTGCGTCAGGCACTGTGCTCCCTTGTTACATTTAATCCCCACATTTGTACAAGCTCACAGCTAAGTATTACAGACAGTGTTTGTAGTCTAACCTGTCTGGCTTCAAGGTTTACATGGGAAATTAGTTTATTGCTCTTAGTTTCAGTTACCTGTAAAAAGGGAGTAGATCAGATAATTAGATCCTTAACTCCCAGCACCGAAGATTTCGTAGCTTCTTTGATAAATTAAGAAATGCATACACACATATTGTATGATGATAGCTTCTACCCATCTGTTTTTTCTGTTATAATTAAAAAGCACACATAAAATGTACCACTGTAACCATCTTTAAGTGTACAGTTTCAGGAGTGTTAATTTACATTGTTGTGAAACAGATCTTCAGAACTTTTTCATTTTGCAAATTTGAAACTCTATACTCATTAAACAGAACTCTCCCTTTTCTCCTCATCCCTGGTAAGTGCCATTCTACTCTGTTTCTCTGAATTTGACTCCTTTAGATACCTCTTATAAATGGAATCTTGTAGTATTTGTCTTTTTATGACTGATTTCATTTAACATAATGACTTTGTTTCATCCATGTTGTAGTATGTGACACGATTTCCCTGCTTTTTAAGGCTGCATTATATATATATATCTATATATATATATATATAGATAGATATATATATATTTTGTGGTACGTGGGCCTCTCACTGTTGTGGCCTCTCCCGTTGCGGAGCACAGGCTCCGGACGCGCAGGCTCAGCGGCCATGGCTCACGGGGCCAGCCGTTCCGCGGCATGTGGGATCTTCCCGGACTGGGGCACGAACCCGTGTCCCCTGCATCGGCAGGTGGACTCTCAACCACTGCGCCACCAGGGAAGCCCCCTAGGCTGCATAATTTTTATGGTATATATATCCCACATTTTGTTCATTCATTCACCTGTTGATGGACATTTGGGTTGCTTCCACATCTTGGCTATTATGAATAATGCTGATATGAACAGGGGTGTGCAGATATCTCTTCAAGACCCTTCTTTCACTGCTTTTGGATATATACCCAGAAGTGGAATTGCTGGATCATATGGTAATTCTATTTTAAAATTTTGGGGGAGCCTCTATACTGTTTTCCATAGTGGTTGCACCATTTTACAATTCTACCAACAGTGTGGTGACATCTTTCAATGGCACAGAAAGTAGTGAAAGGGATATGAAATCAGAAGTGAAGTAGGAAGAATAGGTAAATTCTACTGGTGTGAAGGTAAATTTCGCTTTGCCAGCATCTGTTTCCCTTAGATATTTTAGCTAACATTGCTTGCTTCTCCAAGACTATTATTAATACTTTCGGAGTGGAGGAGGAAGCCAAATTATTTCTTTTTTTTTTTTGACTTTTTATTGACCACTGGTCCCTGAAAATTTCTGAGATTGTTAACTTCCAGTAGTGCTTTAGCAATGATTAAGGAAAGTTTGAAAGTTGTGTTTTGTATTGTTTGCAAACTTGAACAAGATATTTGACATCTTGGTACTCCCAAATTCTTGTTAAAAAAAAAAAGAAGAAGCCTCCCAATCCATGTTTTAGAACTGTGACTTCTGACCATTTCAGTTTTCTTTTGAGGATCCTGTGAGTGTATGCATGTGTTTTTGGAAGGAGGGACAATTGGATTCCACTAATGGTATGTACAGGAAGAGCAGGAGTGAGCAGTGGAGTTGGAAGAGGAGTTTCTTCTCTCTTGTGCCCTTATTTTTGAATCTGAAGTGTTACCCAAATGCTTAGTCATGATGATAAGGCAAAGAACTTCACAGCTTGCGGTGTAGAACAATGCTGATACTGTATAAGTGTTTGATAATAGTGAAGTGTGGCAGGAGAGTGGGAAGAATTTGTCAACATGTTTTGAGGAGTAAGAGGATTAGATAGGGAACACAAAGTAAGATAGCCCACATCCAGTTCCAAAAGAAAAAAGTACTTCTTTCAAGGGTCCTTTGGAATAACTCAAGGCTCAGCTATTTCACTTGGCTCTTAACTTCAAATCTTTTAAACTTTTAGCACTGCAGACAGCTGCAGACAGGTATATTTTCCACCTTGCAGTATTTATTTATTCTGAAAGCAAGCAGACTTAATTTCACTTTATGACATACAGACAGGTATCTGTATGTTTGCAGAAGCAATTTTTACTAGTGAGACTGCCTCAATTCAGATTTTCATGTTAGGCTGCTACAATATTTATCAGTAAATCTATCACCTCCAGTCTCTCCTCTCTAATCCTTCCTTCACACTGCTGCTAAGGATAATCTAATTCCAGCTGGGCTCCTTATGGCCATCTGACCTTGAGGAAATTATTTTTCTGTGCCTTCATTTCCTTATCTTACCCCTGTATCACCTTATACCTACCTACCTTACTGATTCCTTGAAAGTTTTAAATGTCAGTGTATGTAGAGTACATGAAACAGTGCCTGGTATGTAAAAAGTAAATAAGTAACAAATAATGAATAGTAGTAGAGAGTGTTACTATTGTCATTATTATTGTTGCTATTTTGTCTTTGTTGTTGTTTTTACTTCTGAAGCCCAACGCTGGCCACATCATTGCTCTGCTCAAGAATTTTTCATATTCCCTTTTGCTTATAGCAAACTTTTTGGGTACATCAGAATCACTTTGAAACTTGTAAAAAATGCATATTCCTGAGTCCCCTCTCCCCCAAATAGAAATAGAGGTTTCTATTCAGTAGGTCTAGGATGGGACCCAGGAGTCAGAATTTCAATGTGCTCCCCAGGGGATTTTGAAGCAGATGGTACTGTGACCTTATTTGGAGAATCATTCCATGTAGGATGAAGTGCAAACTCCTTAGTCTGGAGTTCAGGGCCCCAGTAAACCCTTTAGATATGTATTTTCTCCTATGTTCCTTCCTATTAGTCTGTTGAAACCATAGTAAGATTTTCTCTCTACTCATGCTTCCCTGTATACACCAGGTATTTTCCCAGGATGGTATGGCATAATTTTGTGATCAAATATATATTTCTAGTAATCCATAAACCGTCTATTTAATAATATGTTTAAAGATTGGCTGGGGATGAATGTTAAACTATAATATGGGACCAACCTTCCCTTTTTTGAAAATTAGGAAACAGTTCCTAGGTTACATCACTGGGTGCCTTAAGATAGTATTTTTAAATTGACCTTTCCTCTTGCTCTGTTTGCACTCCTTTTCTCTGAACTCATTTTTCGGGTATTATCATGAGCAAATAGTTCTAGCCTTTAAGTTGCTCAGCTTTGCTCTGTAAATAGAGAGCAAATCTAAGTCCCAACCTCAGAAGCAATCAGCAGTACTTGAAGTTCTTTTATTTTTCTTACCTTTTCTGTTCTGTTGCTAAAAATTAAGGTATTAATGAAATTATTTAGGGTAATTTGAGTGCATTCTGAGATTGCTGATCCCTTTTAGTTCTCAATTCTTGCAATTTTTAGTAACATCTAAGAATGCTGCTTTGTTAAAAAGATTACTTATAATAAAATTGTAGGATGGGGAGGAGAAGGCCCTGTCATAGGTGTTTTCTTTGCCTTGTCTCTAATTTTTAAAACATTCTTATAAGTTAGGTATCATTATCCCAATTTTATGAAAAGAGGTCATGAAATTTAAGATCATAGAGCTTATAAACAGTGGTTTCTGTATTTGAACCCAAGTCCCTTCACCTCATAGACTGATCTTTTTCTACTATGGCCTGGAACCAGATTTCACATGTTAATTCACATTCTGTATTTGCTCCCCTCCCCGCTCCTTACCTCCCCTTAAACTCAAGGATACTGTAAAAATGCTGTAAATAAAAAAGCTCACAGAAATTCAAAGTTTGATAGAATAGTTATTCTTCCAAGCCGTATGGGCAGTATTTGGTTAATTCTGTCAGTGCATTCTGAATTTGATGGTGGCCTGAAAGAATAAAATGCACTTTCAAAAAGTAAGCAATTGACTCTTATTAAATAGCAAAATTAGGGGTTTTTTTTATTTTAAAGGCTTGAAAAATGCAAAGAAATGGGAAAATGTTGGCACATAAAGAAAAAATTTTTGTTTAGGTTCAGGTAGCAATTTGGCAGTTTAGCATAGTCCATATCCGTAACCCTTGACTCCTAAATCACTACACTTCTTTTAGAGAGATACTGGAAATATTAATTAACAGTATTCTTTTAGCTATGAGAATGCATTTAAATAAACAGATCCCAAATACTAAATCATGAGCATGCATGTTTAACCTTGAGCAATATATTAAGACTCTCCAGCCCAAAGCATATACAAGGTGTTGTGAGTCGCCAGTTGAGAATTATTTTTGTAGCTGGAGCAACTGTTTCCCCCTACCATACTGTTTGGCAGTCATTTGACTTGATGTTACTTTCTCACAAGGAAAACAGATTGAAAAAAAAAATTTGCTTTTAACAATACTAGGTGGAATTTCTTTCTTCTACTACTACTACTACTACTATTATTACTGCTACTACTCCTTCTCCTTCCTCTTCTTTTTCTTCTTCTTTCTTTCTACCCTTCCTCCTTTTTTCCTTTCCCTCCTTCCCTTCTTTCTTCTCTTTCTTATTTCCCTTCTTTCTTATTTCCTTCCTTCCTTCCTCCCCCTTCCCTCCTTCCTTCCTTCCTTCCTTCCTTCCTTCCTTCCCCCCTTCCCCCCTTCCCCCCTTCTCTTCTCCCCTTCTTTTCCAAGGAAGAAAGCTCTGTGGTGAAGTGGAATGAGGAAGGGCATTGGAGTAAGATGAACCTGGGTTTGAATGCTGTCTCAACCACTTACTGTAACTCTGTGGCCTTGGGCAAGTACTTACCTTCTTTAAGTTCTAGTTTTCCTATTTATAAACAACCTCTGCAAGGTTGTTGTGAAGGTAAATGTTCATACAAGTAAAATGTGTGACAAAGGCTGAGACATTGTAGGTAATAGTAAGTGGTAACTACTTTTATTATAATTAATAATAAAGCTAACCTAGGGATTAAGATAAGAAGTTATATGAAATGGCCTGCTCTATTTTACCAACAAACTATTGTGGTTGAGGAAACTCAGAATTGTATCTGTTTTTAGCCAAGCAAAATATAACTTTCAATGGAAGACCTCATTCCACGTAGCTTAAAAATAGAGGCCTTACTCAAAAGAATCAAGGGGAAAACCATTAGAAATAATAAGAGACTTCATCAAAATAACTATGTATTTTCCCCAAGAAATCCAAGTTAATAAGTTTTACTAACTAAAACTAATTAGAAGAGATAATGGAAAAAAAGATCACAGTTCTAACCACTACTGCTACCACTACCACTAATGATAAAAAGTTTAGGAATAATCTCACCAAGATATGTGTGAAACTCATATAAATATATTTTTAATTATGAAATTTCACTGAGAGATTTAAAAGAAGACTGAATAACTGGAGAGGCATGCCAGTGCTCATAGATGGGAAAACTGAATATCATAAAGCTATCAGTTCTTAACACATTAACTTTTAGAATAAGTAGAATTACTGGAAAAATTACAGTAAGATCTTTTTTGGAGGAAATGTGGCAAACAGAGTTCAGATGAAAACATAAGTACTATGAACCACTGAAAGAAAATGTAAAGAAGAATAGCAGTGAAACATATTATAAAGCTGTAGTTATTAAAACCTTTTTTTTTTTTTTTTTTTTACTGTACTGGCACAAGAATAGATCAATTTCAAAATCAGAAACAGATTCTGATGTGAAAAATATATTAATATATGTTATAAAAAGGACCATAGTTTATTTAACAATTCACTGGTTGAAGGACATTTAGGTTGCTTCCAACTTTTAGTGATGATGAAGCAAACTGCCATAAACATTCACTTACACTGATGTGTGAACATAGGTTTCATTTCTCTTGGGTAGATCCCTATGAGTGGAATTGCTGGGTCATATGGGAGGTGTAAATTTAACCTTATAAGAAACTTGTTTTCCAAGTATTCCTCTCAGCAACGTATAAGAGTTCTAGTTACTCAGCATCTTTGTCAGCTCTTGGTATTGCCAGTTTTTTGAAATTTAGCCTATCTATTAGGTATTTAGTAGTATGTCATTATGGTTTTAATTTGCATTTTCTTAATGAAAGATGTTGAACATCTTTTCAAGTGCTTATTTGCCATACACACATCTTTGGTGAAGGGTCTATTCCGACCTTTTCCCCATTTTTAAATTACATTGTTTCCTTTTTGAGTTTTGAGAGTTCTTTGTATATTCTTGATACAAGTCCTTTGACAGAAATGTGATTTGCAAATACTCTTCCAGTCAGTGGCTGTGTTTTCATTCTCTCAGTAGTATTCCAAAGAACAAAAGTTTTAAATTTATTTTAATAAAGTCCAATTTATAAATTTTTCTCTTACGGGTTTTGCTTTTGGTGTGTATCTAAAAGTTCTTTGCCTGACCCAAGGTCAATCAGATTTTCTCTTATGTTTTCTTCTTGAGGTATTATAGTTTTACATTTTACTTTTAGGGCTATGATCTATTTTGACTTAATTTTTTACAGGGTGTGAGGTTAACTCAAGGTTCAGTTTTCTGCATATGGATGTCCAGCTGTTCCAACCCCATTTATTGAAAAAAGCTATTTTTTCAAAAAAAATTTATTTTATTTTTATTTTTGGATGCGTTGGGTCTTTGTTGCTGTGTGTGGGCTTTCTCTGGTTGTGGTGAGTGGGGGCTACTCTTCGTTGTGGTGTGCGGGCTTCTTATTGCGGTGGCTTCTCTTGTTGTGGAGCACGGGCACTAGGTACGTGGGCTTCAGTATTTGTGACACGTGAGCTCAGTAGTTGTGGCTTGTGGGCTCTAGAGCACAGGCTCAGTAGTTGTGGCACACGGGCTTAGTTGCTCCACGGCATGTGGGATCTTCCCAGAACAGGGCTCGAACCCTTGTCCCCTGCATTGGCAGGCAGATTCTTAACCACTGCGCCACCAGGGAAGCCCGAAAAAAGCTATTTTTCTCCATTGAATTGCCTCTGTGCTTTGTCAAAAATTAGTTGATGATATTTGTGAAAGTCTATTCTTGGGCTCTCTATTCTATTCCATTGATCTTTGTGTTTATTCTTTCACCGATAACACGTTGTCTTGATTACTGCAGCTTTAGATTGTCTTGAAATCAGTTACTGAGACTCCTTCAACTTTATTTCTCTTCGGCTATTCAAGTTTCAACCAAAAAATCCTGCTGATATTTTGATCAGGGTTCATCAGCTCTGTAGATCTAATTGTTATGGTATGTCTCTCCATTTATGTAGGTCTTTCTGGTTTCTTTCATCAGTGTTTTGCAGTTTTTAGCATAAAAACCATACACATACTATTTTACTTTATATCTAAGTATTTCATATAGAGAGATGGCAAGAATTATCCATATTTTATAGACTGAGACACTGAAACGCAGAACAGTTAGACTTACTGAAGGTCACGGAGATAGTTAATTAGCAGTATATTTTGGTTTTCAGGTGTCCTGGGTCTCTCTAGTGTTTTGTTTTTTTAATTTAATTTTATTTACTTTTTTATACAGTAGGTTCTTATTAGTCATCCATTTTATACACATCATTGTATACATGTCAATCCCAATCGCCCAGTTCATCACCCACCACCACCCCCGCCGCTTTCCCCCCTTGGTGTCCATACGCTTGTTCTCTACATCTGTGTCTCAATTTCTGCCCTGCAAACCGATTCAGCTGTACCATTTTTCTAGGTTCCACATATATGCGTTAATATACGATATTTGTTTTTCTCTTTCTGACTTACTTCACTCTGTATGACAGTCTCTAAATCCATCCACGTCTCTACAAATGACCCAATTTCGTTCCTTTTTATGGCTGAGTAATATTCCATTGTGTATATGTACCACATCTTCTTTATCCATTCGTCTGTCGTTGGGCATTTAGGTTGCTTCCATGACCTTGCTATTGTAAATAGTGCTGCATTGAACATTGGGGTGCATGTGTCTTTTTGAATTAAGGTTTTCTCTGGTTATATACCCAGTAGTGGGATTGCTGGGTCTGTCTAGTGTTTTTACTACTCGTTTTCATAGGCAGAAGCTTCTTCTTTTTTTTTAAAAAACATCTTTATTAGAGTATAATTGCTTTACAATGGTGTGTCAGTTTCTGCTTTATAACAAAGTGAAAGCAGAAGCTTCTTATAGTGAAAAACGTGTACTTTGGTGTTATTTAGTTTGAGTTCCAGTTTGTTCTCCTGTGCTGGTTAGTTGTATGATTTGTTTCATCTCTCTAAGACTCAATTTCCTCCTTCAAAGAACCTTCCTCACAGGATTGTGGTGAAGACTAAAGGAGGCCATATGTGTAAAGTTTCTAATGTGAAGTTTGATATACATACAGCACATGCTCAATAACTGGTAATATCATCTCTGTTACTATTTGTAGTAAAAGGTAGTTGTTACAGCCTTTCCCAGAACTTGCTGTCTTGTCTCATTAATTAGATGAATTGTCTTTGAATTGTGGAAAACTGGCAGTGAGCCAGGGACAAGCACTAACAACATGGTCCTTAAAGCATGAGACAAATTGTTCAACAAAACCTATGTCATGCTACACTTTTTTTTCTCATATGTCTACCATAAAGTAGAAGAAATGTTTTGCAATACTGAATTGTGTTTGGGAATTTTAATGGATATATTTTTATTTTAAAAGGTAAAGCTTTCTTTAAAAGTGGTGGCTTTAAAACTTTCCATATTTCTACAAAGCCTGGTTTAACTCAAAAACTCATCAACTTTAGTATTGTTTCCCAGCTTTGCAAAGATTTGTGACCTTACACTGGCATAACATAAATGTGAAATATAATTTGAGTATCAGTGTTATGCTAGAGTAGGACCTTTTATAAAAATAAGAACTCTATGTTGATAATTCCTTTTCCCTAGAATGAGGCCTTTCTGAGACTCCTGTACTCTAAACCTACAAAGATGAAATATGGGCCTAATAAAAACTACGTTTTGAAATAAATACCCCATACACTTAGGAAATCAGGTCTATAGTCAAGACAGTATAATTTGTTGTTGTTGTAATTTTCTGTTCTTTTGATGTTCAGGCAGAGGTTTGAATTAAGTATTCCTATTTCCAACAATTATTTTTCCTTTTCTTTTCAACTTGAAAATCAGGAGAGATGTTATTTTTGTAGATGCTATCCTAGGTTTGTGAAAAAGGATGAAGTTTTATGTTGGATAGATTCAAAGTTGTTTTCCTGGTCTTTGTTTAAATAGAGTAGGATTTTTAATGATCAATCTCAAAGGGAAATAAGCAATTGTATATGAAAAGGGGTTGGAAATCCTATACCTCTTTATCTTTCATTTTTTCCCTCTTCTCCCTCATTCTACATAGGAGCAATTACAATCCAAGACTTTAGTTGAAGCCAAAGGAAAAAGGAAAATTCTACTTCTTTTAGTTAAATAGCATTTTAAATCCTAAAATGTTCCACAACTCCTTATGCAGTAATCAGCCGAAGCGTTAATCAGTTCTCGCTGTCTTAATTGTAACATTAGCTTTGAAAAAGACTGAGTTATTAGTTGGGTCCCATGTTGACTTTAGTGCCACAGTCCAGCTAAAATCGTTGCTTGTGGTACACCATGGCTTCCCTCTAGCAAAATTTAAGAATCTAGTCTAGTAAAACCTCATTGCTTTTTTTAAACTTTTTTTAATTTTAAAATTTATATCCAATAAAATTTACTCATTTGGTTCTCAGTTTTGACAAATGCACAATCAAGATACAAAACAATTTCATTACTCCCTCAAAATTCCCTTGAGCTTGTAGTTAGCCCTTCCCCCTACCTGCCCCCCCACCCCAATTCCTGGAAAACCCCTGATCTTTTCTCTGCTCTTATAGTTTTGCCTTTTCCAGAATATCATGTAAATGGAATCATATAATATGTACCTTTTTGAGCCTGGCTTTCTTCATTTAGCATAACACATTTGAGGTCCATCACATCCTTGTCAAAGCATCCATGTCAATGCTTCCTTCCTTTTCATTGCTGAGTAGTATTCCATTGTAAGAAAGTACCACAGCCTATCCAGTTCACTAGTTGAAGGACATTTGGGTTGTTTCCAGATTTGGGTGATTATGAATATAGCTCTATAAACATTTTAATACAAGTTTTTGTGTGAACATAGGTTTTCATTTTCCTTGATAAATACCTAGGGGTGGAATTGCTGAGTCATATGATGAAGGTATATTTAATTTATAAGAAACTATCAAACTATTTTCCAAAGTGTCTGTACTATTTTGCATTCACAGCAATAGTTTTTGAAAGTTTCAATTCCTCTGCATCCTTCCCAGCAATCGATATTGTCATTTTTTTGTTTTGTTTATTTAACTTGAGCCATTCTAATAGGTGGGTATTCATTGCCTCTTACTGTGCAATTTGCTCTTTGACTTCCATTCAGTAGATGCTGTTATAATGGTTGCATTGTGTGTGTAGAGAATACTTTTAAACATTAGAATACAGTTAATAGAGAGAGAGAAAAGAAGGAAAAGGAGAAAGTAGAGGAATAAGAGGTTATTCTTTGGGAAGTTGGGAAGATGTGTTTTTTTCTTTGGCTTTAGGGTACAAAGCAGGAAGTGGTGACAATTGTACCAGTATGATGAGTGCCGCCATAACTCTTGTCATATGACCTCTGTTCATAAAGCTCCCCAAATATTTTATATCCTGGAATCAGCTTATTCCCATCTAATGATAAGCCTGAGAAACTCAATTTCTCCATAATTATAAATGACCTCTAGATAGTGCCTTACAAAATAATTATGTTTTCCTGAAGGAGATACTAAAGTGTATTTATTTTTTACTTAAGTGTATATTTTCAGATAATTTTAAACTTACTAAACTTGAATTTTTAATGTTTTAAATTTTCATTATAAGATTAAATACTGAGTCTTAATATATTTTAAATACTTCTAGTTTTTGCTGCTTTGAGATTGAACAGAAGATGCCATATTATAGTACATTTACTATGTCTTCTGAATATGGGGAAAAATGAAAAGTTTTAGAATAGCCAAAAGCAGTTTTTCTTTCCTTCTTTTTTTTTGGTATTAATAGATATATTTTTTGTATTCTTTCAATATCTGAAGATATTGAAAAGCAAGAGTGAAATGATTGTTGAAGGAATGGAGTCAGAGATTGAGTTTTGCAAAGGTATTTCCACAATTTTGCAAGAGGCTGTAGATGGAATTTCAGGCTATATTCCTGAATCAGATTCCTGTGAGTGCTCTGTGTTAGTTGTATTTACAAGTATTTTTTTCAGTATCTATGCTTAAGTGCAATACTTGTTTCATAATCATTTTAGTTCAGCAACAGTGCTGATACCAATGAACATTTCTTTATGAGATTTGCATCATGAATTAACTGAGGACACAATTTTTTTCACTTATTCAGTCTTTTTCAAATCTTTCACTTCTTTTATAGTTCTTTTTTATCTGCAAAAGGCTAACACACTATTATATCAAACTGCCTTAGTCTTCAGACATCATAGTTAATTACAGCACTCAGAAAGGACTTCAGAAACAGGCACAGAGAAACAAAGGACACATTAATTAGGCCATATTACTACAATTAATATTTTTCTAAAAACTCCCATCGAAGTAGCTGCAGTTACCAAAACATAATTAAAATTCTGTAGATGATATAATGGACTTTTTACTGAGCTAAGGACACGAGTTGGTTAAAAGTTGAATGCAGGGAGAAGCCTACCAGGTGTATGAAAAGCCCGGAAAAGATCTTTAATATGTTCAAGGAGATAATCTCTTACCAGGACAGGTGTTTTTGCATAAAGAGGGGACTTACGGGACTTCTTAACAAAATTACTTTTATTTTCTTTAGGGCTAAAATTTTCATCTTTTGGCTTTGGTAAGGGATGTTTGAAAAGTGCAGTGTTTAATTAATTAATTAATTTTTAATAAATTTATTTATTTTATTTATTTATTTTTGGCGGCGTTGGGTCTTTGTTGCTGCGTGCGGGCTTTCTCTAGTTGCAGCGAGCAGGGGCTACTCTGTTGCACTGCGTGGGCTTCTCACTGCGGTGGCTTCTCTTATTGCGGAGCACAGGCTCTAGGCGCACAGGCTCCAGTAGTTGTGGCTCACGGGCTCTAGAGCATGGGCTCCGTAGTTGTGGTGCACGGTCTTAGTTGCTCCATGGCATGTGGGATCTTCCCAGACCAGGGCTCGAACCCATGTCCCCTGCATTGAGGTGGATTCTTAACCACTGCACCACCAGGGAAGCCCTATATTTCTGTGTTTTTGTTTTTTGCGGTACGCAGGCCTCTCACTGCTGTGGCCTCTCCCATCGCAGAGCACAGGCTCTGGATGCGCAGGCTCAGCGGCCATGGCTCATGGGCCCAGCCGCTCCACGGCATGTGGGATCTTCCCGGACCGGGGCACGAACCCATGTCCCCTGCGTCGGCAGGTGGACTCTCAACCACTGCGCCACCAGGGAAGCCCCCTATATTTCTATTTTTAAACAGTTTGGCTCCAGATTTTAGTTTCTTATTCTTCTTCGGGGTTCAAGTCACTGTATTTCATTGTTCTTCAGAAGCCAAACAAAAAGAAATGTCTCCCTGCTAATATATATGTTACTCTTCTCTATTTTTCTGTAGAGTTTTCCTAAGAATTATAGGGCACTGAAAGGAAACACGCTACTCAAATGATGGCGAGTTTATTCCATATTTACTCATAGGCAACCAAATGAGCCTTTTGGCATTTCATTCAGACTCGTCTGTGATTAGCGTTTTGTGTCCTCTTCATCTTGTTTCACTCCCATTAACATACACACTAGTGCCTTACCATCAGTCATGTCACAGACTCCTTTGTGCCGCTCTGGTGTCTAAGATTCTACCTCATTAAAAAGTCAGCACTTCATCTCTTGTCTTTGGCTATAGGTCCTTCCCACTGCTTTTATCGATTGACATGTCTTTTCTTCTTTTTTCATATTGCCAGTCTCCTAGAAAATTGCATTGTTTCTGCATTAACTCCTATCTGGTTCCGTATGAATGTCAAGAACTGTGAAGGCTCTGAGAGTTTACTTACAAGCTAATGAGTTATCCTGACACAATTTAATGCATGTTCATAGTCCTTTATATTTATTACTGTTGCTCATACTATTCATTTAATTTGGATCATTTCATTTGAGGTTAAACACTGGGATAGGGCCTCAGATTCTGAGCTCCAAACCGAAAAGATGCATATGTTCCCTGGCACTTGACTTGGTATGCTTTACTTCAGCTTCCTTCCCTTTGGTTAATCTGGGGAGGAATGTTGATGTGATAGTGTATTTTTGTCTTGCTATATCAGGTGATAGCACTTCATCCTGGCCCTAGGGTGATCGTCTCTTCTCTTGCTGAAATATTTGCAATTCACCCCACTACTGTTAGGATGATTAGTACCAAGGGCATATAATCAATAAATGCTCTTTTTTTCCTCTCTGAAACCATGTCCTACACCCTTTTGTTTTCATCGTTGTATTTGTAGGCACCCATGTTGGTAATGTATGGAGCCCAGCATATGAAGGATACGCTGTTCTTCTCTACCTGACCCACAGCTTAAATTCCTGAATGTCAGGACGCTAATTCTATTTCACAGACATTGTCCAAAACTGACATGGTAATAAACCTAATCCCAGGCTTTCAGATCTCATCACAAAGCTGTGGCCTGTGAATCTGGCCATCTAAATTGTGTTTCTATTATTTTATTTGGAATCCCTTTCTTCCAGCTATTGTAGTAATTATTTCGGCACGCCAAACGGCTTCCAGTTTATGTGTTGGGCCTGAGTGTTATAGGTACTGTATTATGCCTGTTTACAGATGAGAGAAGGAAGGGACAAGGAGGTTAACTAACTTGCCTAAGGTCATAAAGTTAGTAAGTGATGGAGCTGGATTTAAACCTGTAGCTGTCTGCTTCTATAGTCTGTGCTCATATCTGCTTCACTTTACTGCCTTAATCTTTAAATTACTGTTGTATGAGGGTCATGGGTGGTAGTTGTTGTTATGGGTTCAAACAAGGGGCAATAGAATTAGAGTTTATGGAGGAGTAAATTTCAGCTGATTCTTGAAATAAGGGACAGATTTAAATATGTGGAGAGGAGAGAACATTACAAGGAGCACAGAATGGGACTGAAAAGAGTATGTTCAGGGGATAATGAAAAGGCTGAATGAGTTCTATAGAAATAATAAATAACCAACAAACTTGGTTACTACTGAAGTTTTATCCGTAAGACTTGATTGAAAAAAATACTTAGTCTTTTGGGCTTCCCTGGTGGTGCAGTGGTTGAGAGTCCACCTGCTGATGCAGGGGACAGGGGATCGTGCCCTGGTCCGGGAAGATCCCACATGCCGCGGAGCGGCTGGGCCCGTGAGCCATGGCCGCTGAGCCTGCGCGTCTGGAGCCTGTGCTCCGCAACGGGAGAGGCCACAACGGTGGGAGGCCCGCGTATTGCAAAAAAAAAAAAAAAAAAAAACACAAAAAAACCCTTAGTTTTTATCTCAAAGTTCTGAACAGTTTTACTAAAAATGTTATTCATTGGGAACACTGATTCACATTTTAGATGGAAGCACATTAGTAAAGAAATAATAGAATAAAATTCTCAGTCTTTATTATAGAGTTTTTTAGTCCATTCATTTTTCTTGAGCTAATTCTGCCCACACCGGCAAAATTTGCTTGGTTTAACTTGTGATGAAATTGGTCCAGCAGGAGGAATTGAATGTATGTTGGAATTCTGCCAGATTTTGGAAGAAAATGTTATTTTTAGCATTCTGGTCATTTTTGGTAGAGTGAAGGCCTTGCCATGAAGTTGTTATTGGCAGGTTTACAGACCACTAGACACGGCTTCCTTATTTACAAAAACCACACACACACACACACACAAACCAAGAAACTAGAAATAATGTGAAAACATGTAACTCTGTCACAGAAATGTCATGCTTATGTAGCTTAGTAAAACTAAGAATCCTGATTGAGACGGGAAACTTATTCCTTTCCTAAGTTTGGGGCTGAAGAAATCTGAACTCTCCTCTGGGTTTTGTAACTAATTCACCACTCAAGCTTAAAATATACATAAAATAAACAAATCACTTACATATTCATTCATTTGGTATATTTACAAATTAGAAGAGGTGTGAAGAGCAGAGAGATAAGCTGACACCAAAGGTTAGGAACTGAAGAAGTGTGGGCCGAGAGTTGGTCAAGTGAGAACATCTTTGTGGAATCCTTTGTTTGGACTTGTGTGCATAAGCTATTTGTGATGACATAAAGAATTTTGAAGGTTAATTTCGTTGTCTAGAATAGAGAAGCAAACTTCTTTATAGCTTTCTTTTTAAGACTCTGGATTTGCAGTTTATCCAGTATCTTTTTAAAAATCATCAAAAGTTATGTTAAAGATTTTTTTCAAGCTAAACTTTTATCTATATGTATAATGTCATTTTATATATTGATAGTTCCTTACTTATTCAGAAGTATAATTTGTCATAGATTTCTCTGAGCTTTTTTTTTTTTTTTTTTGTGGTACGCGGGCCTCTCACTGTTGTGGCCTCTCGCGTTGTGGAGCACAGGCTCCGGACGCGCAGGCTCAGCGGCCATGGCTCACGGGCCCAGCCGCTCCGCGGCATGTGGGATCTTCCCGGACCAGGGCATGAACCCGTGTTCCCTGCATTGGCAGGCGCACTCTCAACCACTGCGCCACCAGGGAAACCCTCTCTGAGCTTTTTAAACCGAGGTCCATAGCTACTTTGGAATGGGGGCTATTCCTAAAATATGTACAAGGTTTTATCTGCAATTGACTTTAACTACATGTTTCTGTATATGGTTAGAAAGTCGTATGTTGATACTTTGTCAAACTATGTGGAAAATACTTTCTTCTTAATAGAATGAGTATAAATAATAGCAAAAAACAAATCCTAACTGACCTTTAAATGTATCTGCATTAAAAAGCTAAAGCCGCTAACACATATATATGGAATCTAAATTTAAAAAAAAATGGTTCTGATGAACCTAGGGGCAGGACAGGAATAAAGACGCAGATGTAGAGAATGGCCTTGAGGACACGGGGGTGGGGGGGCGGGAAGCTGGGACGAAGTGAGAGAGTGGCGTGGACGTATATATACTACCAAGTGTAAGATAGCTAGTGGGAAGCAGCTGCATAGTACAGGGAGATCAGCTCGGTGCTTTGTGACCACCTAGAGGGGTGGGATAGGGAGGGTGGGAGGAAGATGCAAGAGGGAGGGGATACAGGGATATATGTATACATATAGCTGATTCACTTTGTCATACAGCAGCAACTAACACAACACTGTAAAGCAATCATACTCCAATAAAGATGTAAAAAACAAAAAAAATCTAAAGCTGGGACTTCCCTGGTGGTCCAGTGGTAAAGAATCCACCTTACAATGCAGGAGACACGGGTTCGAGCCCTGGTCTAGGGAGATCCCACATGCCGTGGAGTAACTAAGCCCACATGCCACAACTACTGAGCTCGCATGCCACAATGAGAGAGCCCGCGTGCCACAAACTACAGAGCCCACGCGCTCTGGAGCCCATGAGCCACAACTAGAGAAGAGAAAAACCCACAGGCCGCAACTAGAGAGAAGCCCGGGTGCTGACATGAGGAGCCCGGGCGCTGCAACGGAAGATCCCGCATGCCGCAACTAAGGCCTGATGCAGCCAAAAATAAATAAATAATAAAATAAATCTTAAAAAAAACCCACGGAAATGATTTTTTTTTTTTTCGGTACATGGGCCTCTCACTGTTGCGGCCTCTCCTGTTGCGGAGCACAGGCTCCGGATGCGCAGGCCCAGTGGCCATGGCTCACGCGCCCAGCCGCTCCGTGGCATGTGGGATCTTCCCAGACTGGGGCATGAACCCGTGTCCCCTGCATCGGGAGGTGGACTCTCAACCACTGCGCCACCAGGGAAGCCCCTTGGAAATGATTTTTTTTTTTAAAAAAAGCTAAAGCCAACTACTTCTAAATATTTTCATTCAAAAAACTGTTTGAAATATCTAAAGAAAATGTTTATTTTCTAAATCTTTTAATTTGGGAAAGAGATTCAAATTGTGATTGGTTTTAACCCACTGATCAGGATGCCCCTGTAAACGTTCTCACCTGGGATTTATTGTTTGTCATTTCCTCACCTTAAAGTTGCAATTCTCCGTTAATTTCTTCCTGGGAAGAACATACTAGTTCATGATTTCAGCTGTAGCACAATCTTGTCTGACCTGTATAAGTTACCACAGTCAACTGTCTGCGCTTCTGCTGCTATACAGCGGGATTATTTATTATTTAACGTGTAGTCATTTCCAGTATGTGCTCTCAGTGCCATGTAGATAAGCATAGGCCCTGCCTTTGGAGATTTCTAATCCAGAAAAACTAGTAATATACAGACCCACCCATACATTGGAGTATAGGGTAAGAGGGCTAGAAGATAAAGAGTGCTGAAAAAGAAATTGAGAATGTTAGTTTTATAATTAGTTTATATACTTTACTGTATATAATTCCCAATTTAAATAAACTAAATAGGATAGAAAGTGAATTTGAACTAGACTTAATTTTATCCATCCTTACAAAGTTGTCATGAATATTTATTAAGAAAAATAAAATAGAGCTTATTTTATTAGGAAAGCATTAAACCTTAATTGATATCTCTTTCCCTCTTTTCTTTGCAGGATATGTATGTAACTGCTCTGTGGTCGGAAGCCTGGATGTGAATCGCTGCAACCAGACCACAGGGCAGTGCGAGTGTCAGCCAGGTTATCAGGGTCTTCGCTGTGAAACCTGCAAGGAGGGTTTGTACCTGAATCGTACTTCCAGGCTCTGTCTGCCATGTGACTGTAGTCCACGTGGAGCCCTCAGCATACTCTGCAACAGGTAAGCAGCAGAAGTTGAAGGTAAAATTAATTTTATTTTATCACACACACAAAAAGGCCTCTGCTCTCAAGGACCAGACTGGTTTAAATAAAGGGGCCATAGATTTACAAAATATTTCACATATTTTTATCATTTTGTGAATTATATTTGATGTCAAGATTTAAAAGCTTCTAATTTACTGATTTAGTTCTTCAAAAGCACCTCGGTAACCAATTTTGCCTTGTAATAGTTTCTCTAAATTTCATGGGAAAAAAGTATTGAGAAAGCAGTCTGCTTCCTGGAAGCAATAACTTCCAGGCATTTCCAGTGAAAATGTCCTTGTTATGTTTATTAACATACTATTAGAGTTTCAGGAAACTTATTCTTTGGTTTATTTTTTCTCTTTTCAAAATTCTAAAGCTGTTTCTTTGCACATGTAAGGCTTAAACTTGGTAATATCCTAATGTCTTTAATTAGTGTGAAAAAGACTGGTTTCACTCTATGTACCAGTATATACATTTTGGGGGACCAAAACTAGATTAAGCAGAAATTGTCTGGAAATTACCTTTAAAATAGTAAATTATTTGTAGGTGACTTAATCTAGTAGAACAGTGCCCTGTAATCTAAGGATCTGCCTTCTACTCCACTGAAAGTAATTATCATTTGACCTTGTGTGAGGTACTTAGCTTTCTGTGGACCTCAAGTGAAAAAGCTGAAGAGGCAGTGTTATGTGATGAAAAGAACAGAGCTTTGGGATCAATCTAACCTGGGTGTGGATCCAAGATCGGCTGCCACTTAGGAGCCTTGTGATTTCAGCAACTTATTTCACTTCTCTGCGCCTCAGTTTCTTCTCAAGGTTGTTGTGAAGGTTAAATGAGTAGAATCTATGTAAAATACCAAGCACACCTCACTCAATTAATTCTGGTTTCTTTCAATTTCAGAGGAATATTGTTGGCTTGATGAGGGAGTATTTTTAAATAATCTTTAGCTCCTTGGCAGAAAAGTTTCTTTATACTTAGCAGTAGATACTTTGGATGCTTTATAAATCATATAGTACAGGGACTTCCCTGATGGTCCAGTGGTGAAGTCTCCATGCTTCCACTGCAGGGGACCTGGGTTTGATCCCTGGTTGGGGAACTAGGATCCCACATGCAGCGGGGCGCAGCCCCCCCCAAAATTGTATTGTACAATACTGTATCATATTTTACTTCTATTAAAAATATAGATGTGAACTTAAGAAGTTTATAATTTCAAATACGACAATAATCGATGTTTATGATGCTTGGTATTTTTAAATAGTTAACTGTCTAAATCCTCATAGCAACTCCTTTTATGTAGGTTATTAAATCACAAAGATAGTAAGTGGCAGAAAAGGAATTCCAAATTTGGTCTTCCAGTACTAAGTCCAGTATTCTTATCATCATGCCGTATAGCTTCTATAATGAGAAAACTGATAATCACTTTGTTACTTGAGTTTGAGAATATAACGGTTGCTTACCATTGCTCCCTTTATTCCCCTAAAACATGCCGACACAAGTTATATTCAGAAGGCCCACATTTCTTACCATTTTAAAAGATGAGATTTGTATAAGTCTGTTCATTCTGGTACCTAAAGGCATGTCCACTACTTTTTTTTAAATAATATTTATTTATTTGGCTGTGCTGAGTCTTAGTTGCGGCACTCAGGATATTTGTTGTGGCATGCGGGCTCTTCGTTGTGGTGTGTGGGCTCCTCCCTAGTTGCAGCGTGTGGGCTCCAGAGCACATGGGCTCTGTAGTTGCGGCATGCAGGCTCTCTAGTTGTGGCACGTGGGCTCAGTAGTTGCTCCATGGCATGTGGGATCTTAGTTCCCCGACCAGGGATCGAACCCACGTCCCCTTCATTTGAAGGCGGATTCTTAACCACTGGACCACCAGGGAAGTCCCCTGTCCACTACTTCTTTTAAAATAAGATTCTGCAAACACGTTTGCTTTGAGTACTTTTGGAAAGATAAAAAAGTGTTTACTTCTAGGCCAAACTACCTTATTAGAGGAGAAAGAAATGAGAAGAGTGAGAGAGAGTTTGAAAAGCTGGAGAAGAGGGAAAAAAGTAATACTAATGTTTATGTAATATACTGCTGTTTTCATAGGTCTTTTACAAATTACTTTTTATTTATCTTTTCCCTGACAGTGAATGTCATCAAGTGACATAGGCTAAAACACCATTCTGAAAATAGGTAGTAACTATAAAGTAGTGGAAAAGTGCACTGGACATTCGAAAGTCTAGGGCAGGGGTCTGTAAACCAAATCCATGAACCAAATCCAGTCCACTGCCTGTTTTTGTAAATAAAGTTTCATTGGAGCACAGAAGCCTCATTTCTTGATTGTTTTGGCCCCAAGGATAGGCATATTAAAATTTTGAGATAAATCCATAATTCTTTTCTATGAGTTACTACAGAGTAATATTTAATTAAATTTTTAAAATAATATTATTTCAAAATGTCAGGCAATTTGTCAGAGCAAGCAATGCATCACAAAAGTCATTTAAAAACTTGTACTTAAAGAAAGTCATTAGAAGGAAGGCATGGGAGCTCAGAATCCAGCTCTAAGCACTGCATTTCTTTTTCTTTTCGACTTTTAATTTTATTTTATTAAAAATGTTTTTAACATCTTTATTGGAGTATAATTGCTTTACAATGGTGTATTAGTTTCTGCTTTGTAACAAAGTGAATCAGCTATACATATACATATATACCCATATCTCCTCCCTCTTGTGTCTCCCTCCCACCCGTCCTATCCCGTCCCTCTAGGTGGTCACAAAGCACCGAGCTGATCTCCCTGTGCTAAGCGGCTGCTTCCCACTAGCTATCTATTTTACATTTGGTAGTGTATATATGACCATGCCACTCTCTCACTTCATCCCAGCTTACCCTTCTGCTTCCCTGCGTCCTCAAGTCCATTCTCTACATCAGCGTTATTCCTGTCCTGCCCCTAGGTTCTTCAGAACCTTTTTTTTTTTTTTAGATTCCATACATATGTGTTAGCATACAGTATTTGTTTTTCTCTTTCTGACTTACTGTCACTCTGTATGATAGACTCTAGGTCCATCCATCTCACTACAAATAGCTCAATTTTGTTTCTTTTTATGGCTAATATTCCATTGTATATATGTGCCACATCTTCTTTATCCATTCATCTGTCAATGGACACTTAGGTTGCTTCCATGTCCTGGCTATTGTAAATAGAGCTGCAGTGAACACTGTGATACATGACTCGTTTTGAATTACGGTTTTCTCAGGGTATATGCCCAGTAATGCGATTGCTGGATCGTATGCTAGTTCTATTTCTAGTTTTTTAAGGAACCTCCACACTGTTCTCCACAGTGGCTGTATCAATTTACATTCCTACCAACAGTGCAAGAGGGTTCCCTTTTCTCCACACCCTCTCCAGCATTTATTGTTTGTAGATTTTTTGATGATGGCCATTCTGACTGGTGTAAGGTGATACCTCATTGTAGCTTTGATTTGCATTTCTCTAATGATTAGTGATGTTGAGCATTCTTTCATGTGTTTGTTGGCAATCTGTATATCTTCTTTGGAGAAATGTCTCTTTAGGTCTTCTGCCTGTTTTTGGATTGGGTTGTTTGTTTTTTTGATATTGAGCTGCATGAGTTGCTTGTAAATTTTGGAGGTTAATCCTTTATCAGTTACTTCATTTGCAAATATTTTCTCCCATTCTGAGGGTTGTCTTTTTGTCTTGTTTATGTTTTCCTTTGCTGTGCAAAAGCTTTTAAGTTTCATTAGGTCCCATTTGTTTATTTTTGTTTTTATTTCCATTTCTCTAGGAGGTGGGTCAAAAAGGATCTTGCTGTGATTTATGTCATAGAGTGTTCTGCCTATGTTTTCCTCTAAGAGTTTTATAGTGTCTGACCTTATATTTATAAGGTCTTTAATCCATTTTGAGTTTATTTTTGTGTATGGTGTTAGGGAGTGTTCTAATTTCATTCTTTTACATGTAGCTGTCCAGTTTTCCCAGCACCACTTACTGAAGAGGCTGTCTTTTCTCCACTGTGTATTCTTGCCTCCTTTATCAAAAATAAGGTGACCATATATGCATGGATTTATCTCTGGGCTTTCTATCCTGTTCCACTGATATATGTTTCTGTGTTTGTGCCAGTTCCATACTGTCTTGATTACTGTAGCTTTGTAGTATAGTCTGAGGTCTGGGAACCTGATTCCTCCAGCTCCGTTTTTCATTCTCAAGATTGCTTTGGCTATTCAGGGTCTTTTGTGTTTCCATACAAATTGTAAGCACTGCATTTCTTACTACAAGAAAGGAAGTTAAATTGACATGAGACTTGAGGAACAGAAATGGGAAGTTGCAGGGCTATGTACTTTGGCAAGAACATATGGGTGAACTCTGAGGAAACACCTCTATGTTCTGCTCTGCTATAAATTATATGTGGGTAAGTTAAGGGAAAAAGGAAATTGTAGGCAAGTAGTGTGATATGTAGCAGAAAGGAGGTGGAATCTGAAATTAGTACTTTGATTCCATTCTTGATTTAGCCACTTACTAACTGTACAATCTTGATCCTCAGTGTTTTCTACTGTGAAATAGGATTCATAAATGTAGCATGAAGAATTTTTGTGAGAATTAAATTGTGTGTGTGTATACCCACTTACATTGTAACTGGCCCTTAGATTCAGCTCAGTAGTGCCCCAGTAGTTGAGTCTGTTTTTATTTTATTTTATTTTATTTATTTATTATAAATTTATTTATTTATTTTTATTTTTGGCTGCATTGGGTTTTTGTTGCTGCACATGGGCTTTCTCTCTAGTTGCAGCAAGCGGGGCTACTCTTCGTTGCAGTGCAAGGGCTTTCATTGCGGTGGCTTCTCTTTGTTGTGGAGTACAGGCTCTAGGCGCATGGGCTTCGGTAGTTGTGGCATGCGGGCGCACTAGTTGTGCCTCGCGGTCTCTAGAGCTCAGGCTCAGTAGTTGTGGAACATAGGCTTAGTTACTCCGTGGCATGTGGGATCTTCCTAGACCAGAGCTTGAACCCGTGTCCCCTGCATTGGCAGGTGGATTCTTAACCACTGCACCAACAGGGAAGTCCCCTGTTTTTTTTTTTTAAATGAGGAATAGAATTGGTGACTCACAAAAGAGGAGAATTAAGTCACCCAGTCTTGGATGTGAGTAGGGGTTGGGACATCTGTTTCTGTTGGTAGGCTAAAGAAGAAATTGTTCACTGTAGAAGAAAAAAAAGTTTAGCTTATTTTCTTCCATTTTAAAGAAACCCATATATGCTTTTTAAAATTGGACATTTCATACTTTAGAATAATAACAGCTAAAATGAATTGAATGCATGCTAGGCACTATCCTAAGGCCTTTGCAGGTAGTGATTAATTTAATCCTCACAGCAACCATATCAGGAAGGCACTATTATTATTATTCTCATTTGTACAGGAAAAGAGTTGCAAGTTAGGTAATTTGCCTAACTTATGATATAGTAGCCAGTAAATAAGAGTTGGAATTGAAACATATACAGTCTGGATCTATAGTATATATTCCTATCCATTATGTTGGTATAGCCCCTCTCAAAATCTCAGATATTGAGCAAAGTGAGTGAGTATTGTAAGAAACTTTGATGCTGTGGTGCCAACTACTTGATATTTTATAGGAATTTCTTCTGATTATATAGTTGGTGCTATATAAATAACTCTTCCTGGGAAAGAGTAATCCCAGTTTTAGCTTAGTAGACATTGAGAACGTTAGAGGAAGTTTATAAATGTATGCTAAATTTCTAAGTAGAGTAGTTTAGAGTAGGAAAAAAGCAGGAATAATTAGGAAAGGATTCCCAGAGGAGGTAGGAACTGAGTTGTGCCTTACAGGTTATGATTTGGGAAGAGAGATGAGAAGAGAAAAAACATGTGAATCCAAGAGAATTTCCTAAGTTTATGCCATGAGATGAGAAATATGATCTCCTAACACATATGCAAATTCTCTTCTGTCATGACCTTCTTGTTCTTTTTTTTTTTTTAAATGAAAGTAGAATTGTGGACTCAATTCTGTCCAGATTCTCTGATACATCTACTGTCATACATCTACTATGAATGAATAGCTGGCTTTTTAAAAATTTATTTGCCTGTTCTTTTTGTTTTGCCTGTTCTTTATGCCCATATATTTCAGTGGGAGTTTGCCCCAGTGAGGGTAGAATTTGGCTGCAGGAGCCAGATGTGGGTTGAGCAATGTCTTTGTGTGCAAACACAAGTTCCTTTATGTACTGACAGATGGCCACCCCTCACATCAACAGTGGTGTTCCAACCTGTTTAATTGGGAAGGATTTGGTCTACAATATCTGTCTTTTCACTTTTGCTTTTGGAATGCATTTCTAATATTTTCCTGGTTCACATTTGGACATATGTTGAATAAATGAATGGAGAAATCAGATAGCATTTTATCTCAATAAAGCAGTATGCCTAGTGAGAGCCTGACTCTCTTAATATAGCCTTAGAATGTCGTCAGGGTTGACTTATATGTAGGCAGTAATATACTGATTTGAGATTTTTTAATGTATCCATAGTAGGTTAGTATACAAGGTGCATCATTTAAAACTGTCTCTGTGAGATAACGAAGTTCTGTCGTTGCGTAATATCCTTTCCCATAAAACCTGTTGTTGCTGCTGTATAGTGTATGTTGAAATATTTACTACTTTGCATTTTTAATTATGGGAATATGCCCCAGGGCAGAATGTAAAATTTTACTCATGAAATAAACTTAGGCTGAAATAAATGTCAAATAGAAAGATGACAAAATCGCCAAGACTTACATTCATATGGGGCTCTGAAAATCATCTGTTGTGTAATAATAAGGAGTAACAGTTGCTTGTGTAAACTCTTACTTATTACTTTGCCTGTAATTCTGGGACATCAAGAAAAAGTTATTTGGGCTTCCCTGGTGGCGCAGTGGTTGAGAGTCCGCCTGCTGATGCAGGGGACACGGGTTCGTGCCCCGGTCCGGGAAGATCCCACACGCTGCGGAGCAGCTGGGCCCGTGAGCCATGGCCGCTGAGCCTGCGCGTCTGGAGCCTGTGCTCCACAACGGGAGAGGCCACAACAGTGAGAGGCCCGCGTACCGCAAAAAAAAAAAAAAAAAGAAAAAGAAAAAGTTATTTTATCACTAGAAACAATTAAAACTTGAGGAAACCTTTGTCATTTTATTCACTTATTTCATTTAACAGACATTGCATTTGCCAACTATATGTCAAAAGATATTATTTCTGTGCTCAAGGAACTTGAAATGGAAAGATAGAAACACAAACATAATATGAGTATTTATAAAGTACACAGGAGATTCAGGAGGTCTTGAGAGAGGAAGTTGCATTTAAGTTGAAATCTGAAGGATGAGTAGAAGTTTGCATGAAAGAACAAGCCATGTTTTAGTAGACTGCAAGTGGCTCACTATTTCTTGAAGGCAGGGAACACTTGACAGTGGTAGAGAGGAAAGGTTGAAAAGATGAGATTTTTGTCTATTTGCTTACTGTTGTATCTCTAATACCTAGAATAGTGCCTGGTACAAAGTAGACTCAGTAAATACTTGATGAATGAACAGAATGAGTGAATGGTTAAGAGTAAACAGGGCCAGACCACGAAGGGCCTGATATGCCATGTAAATTAGTTTGTCCATTGAAGAATACTGAGTAAGGAGTAACATCGGATTTGCTCGTTAGAACAATTACTCCATCAGAAGTCTGGTGGATAGAGAGAGCGCGCTCAGGCAGAGAGACCATGGAGAAGGCTATCGTGTAACTCTCCAAGCAAGAGAAATTAAAGGGCTGATCTAAGGCACTGACACTGGCATTGGCAATGGTGCTGGAGAGGAGGGAACCAGCGTAAGAGAGAAAATCTACAGAACTAGATGGTTGATTGTATTTACAGAGTAAGAGAGAGATAGATATGACTCGCATGTTTTTTGCTCTGGCTCTGGCACAGGCACATGAGTGAAGAGATATTCTATTAACTAGATAAAGAATACAGGTGGATAAGCAAGTTGGAAGGAGATGATTATGATCTTAGGCTTCAACATGTTCATTTTCTATGGGACATTCAGATAGTGGTGTCTGGTAGACAGTTGCACATGCATTGTGTGCCAAACTCAAGAAATCTTATAAACTAGCTAGCATATTCTTAGGAAAGGAAACTAGCATATTCTAAGGAAAACAAAGCAAAGCCTCATAGCTTTAATTTTACTTAAAAATAACTTTACTTTATACCCCCGTTATTATTCTTGCAATTATACCAATCTCTAGTTTAAATTACCTTTTTTTTTGTGCACTTCAGTATTTTTTTCCTTGAAGGTAGAATTTTAAAAGGTAGCTGTCTTGGTCAGAAGCAGGTAACTGATCTCAGCCCTTATCCTATCGTGGTTCATTTGTTTCAGTAAATGTTTCTACAGTTCCAAATGGTTTATATCTTAGAAAATAAATCATGTAAAGTTCATGGTAAAACAGATTAGAATAAAATTTGAATGTTAATAAATAGCCAGACAGGGGCTTATTTAGAAAAGGCACTGAGTGCATTGAGGTTTAAGTGTAAATAATGCATGTCTATTACAGTTTGGAAAGCTCTGTATGTTTTTCCGTGCACTCTGTGTTAAATCCTCCTTTCAATACAGAACATGATCTGCCCTCCTGGTCTTCTAATTATTAACTAGATATCATCTGTAGTCGAATGAAAAAAACAAACAAAACATTTTTTCCTCCCAGCTATTGGTGACCTTTGTGAACATTAACGTAACATGTCACAGTGAATTGATGTAGTTGCTGTTGATCAAATGCGTAATTTTTCCTAAACCATATTGCAGAATCCTCTGCTTCTTTCATTTTATTAAGCCAGTTTTAGGTCAGTTTGGAATTTTTTAAAGAAATCTTTTAAAGTTAAAGTTTTATTATTGATAATATTAAAAGATTATTTATTTTGCTTCTTCTGAGAAGCTCCCCCAAATCTGTAGTTATATATATGCTAATACTACAGATAATCAAGTTCATATAAATGTAGTATTTGGTACCAAGGTATTTATTTGTTTAACAGATTATGTGCAGGATACTTTAACAGACCTTGTGGGAAATAAATAAGACAATGTGAAGACCAAAGGAGCTTCTTGTCTAGTAAGGTCATTAAGAAATACATACATACATACATACATATATATATATAATACAAGGTAAAAACTGAGCCACATTATAAAATAAAAAGATAAAATGTTAAGGGGATTAAGAAACTGGGAGATATCACTTATAGCTGGAAAAATCAGAGATGATTTCATTGAGGAGATACCTTTTGACCTCAGTTTGAAGGAAGGAAAGGATTTAGACATACAGAAGTGCAAAAGGTGGAAAAGAACATTACAGAATAGAAGCAGCAAGATTAACATCTCAGAGATGTGCTTTCACAGGATGTAAGGTGGAAAAGCAGTGGAGCAGAGGAGATAAATCTGGCAAGTCCTGCTGGGGTCAGGCCCCAGAGGGCCTTAAGGGCCAGACACATGACTTGGATTTTATTCACAGAGCAATTTTAAGCAGGTAAAAGATCAGCACTGTGTTCTAGCAGTAGTAGATTGGGTGGATATAAGTAGGGGGAGATCAGAGGCAGAATGAAAACTGTGAGATTGGAGAGACTGCGGAGAGAAAGGAGAATGGTGATCTGTCCCATGATAGTGTTTCTGTGCATAATTCTCTAGAAAGTTTATGATTTTTGCATTAATACATGCACACAAATCTAAAGGTAGTTTGTGTTTCTAAGTGGAATTTAGGGACGTGCTCAGTCCCAGGATTCCTTCTTAGGCCCATACCCTCACTGTATGCTTACCGTTCTTCCTTTGTTGCAGGCTGCAGGAATTGAATCTGCTTTCCTATGCTTCAGTAGTTGCTACCACCCACTGTATCCCATGGGGTTTTTATTCCCTCATAAGCCTTGCTGCTAAGTGTCAAGCCATGTCCCCATACTCATGTTCTTTCTGTGTTGCTAAAAGTAAATCCAGGGGCCCTTTACCTTTTAAGCATTTTAAAAACTATTTATCTTTATAGAGAGGCCTGTGGGGGTAGCAAACAATAGATATGGGGAAGTTGAAAGCTTATACAACTGGTAAACTTTCTGTGAACGGGTTTCAAGTATAGGCATACCTCTTTTATTTTACAATTAATTACTCTGACACTTATATGCCTCAGTAGCATAAATCCAGTGCCCTCTTTTTGCATCAATCCATTCCCCAACAATTAATTACTAATTTTCCAGTAGCTCTAGGAGTCAGTCCCTCTCTAATGCTGAGTATCAGGGGAACATGATTCTGATCAGTTCACTGATCTTGTTGTTTCTTACCCTTATATTGAATTTTGGGGTTGAGGCCTGACCCTGAACAACCTGACAGATGATGCTTGCTCACTACTGAGATGATGCTTTTACTGGTCCAGAATCGTTGGCAGCAACGCTTCTTTGAGGTAGGATGAACCCACTCCCTTGGTTCCAAGTTCCTTCAGTTATACTCTAAATTGGGACTTGGAAGTTATAGAGATTGTAACAACTGGCTCCTTTAGTTTATACGTGCAGCTACATCCCAGTGTATAAGCCAGTTCCAAGAGTACTGGTTGAGGACATTTTGTAGAATCTTTTACCTGACAAACTATAAGTCTCCCTTCTTCCCCAATACAAAAGGTCTTGTTAAACCCTTCTCTCAGGACAGTGGGGCCTCTTCACTCTAAACTTACTAAGGGAACCCTAACTTAAATGATTCTTTTTTTATTTTATTTTAATTTTTAACATCTTTATTGGAGTATAATTGCTTTACAATGGTGTGTTAGTTTCTGCTTTGTAACAAAGTGAATCAGCTATACATATATCCCCATATCTCCTCCCTCTTGCATCTCCCTCCCACCCTCCCTATCCCACCCTTTTAGGTGGCCACAAAGCACCAAGCTGATCTCCCTGTGCTACGCGGCTGCTTCCCACTAGCTACCTACTTTACATTTGGTAGTATATGTAAGTCCATGCCACTCTCTCACTTTGTCCCAGCTTACCCTTCCCCCTCCCCATGTCCTCAAGTCCATTCTCTACGTCTGTGTCTTTATTCC
This sequence comes from Lagenorhynchus albirostris, assembly GCF_949774975.1. Lineage (NCBI taxonomy): Eukaryota > Metazoa > Chordata > Mammalia > Artiodactyla > Delphinidae > Lagenorhynchus > Lagenorhynchus albirostris. The sequence goes on from NC_083101.1 coordinate 14,109,837, forward strand.
TGTCCTGCCCCTAGGTTCTTCAGAACCTTTTTTTTTTTAAATTTAGATTCCATATATATGTGTTAGCATACAGTATTTGTTTTTCTCTTTCTGACTTACTTCACTCTGTATGACAGACTCTAGGTCCATCCACCTCACTACAAATAATTCAATTTTGTTTCTTTTTATGGCTGAGTAATATCCCATTGTATATATGTGCCACATCTTCTTTATCCATTCGTCTGTCAGTGGACACTCAGGTTGCTTCCATGTCCTGACTATTGTAAATAGAGCTGCAGTGAACACTGTGATACATGACTCGTTTTGAATTACAGTTTTCTCAGGGTATATGCCCAGTAGTGGGATTGCTGGGTCGTATGGTAGTTCTAGTTTTAGTGTTTTAAGGAACCTCCATACTGTTCTCCATAGTGGCTGTATCAATTTACATTCCCACCAACAGTGCAAGAGAGTTCCCTTTTCTCCACACCCTCTCCAGCATTTATTGTTTGTAGATTTTTTGATGATGGCCATTCTGACTGGTGTGAGGTGATACTTCATTGTAGTTTTGATTTGCATTTCTCTAATGATTTAGTGATGTTGAGCATTCTTTCATGTGTTTGTTGGCAATCTATATATCTTCTTTGGAGAAATGTCTATTTAGGTCTTCTGCCCATTTTTGGATTGGGTTGTTTGTTTTGTTGATTTTGAGTTGCATGAGCTGCTTGTAAATTTGGGGGGTTAATCCTTTGTCAGTTGCTTCATTTGCAAATATTTTCTCCCATTCTGAGGGTTGTCTTTTTGTCTTGTTTATGTTTTCCTTTGCTGTGCAAAAGCTTTTAAGTTTCATTAGGTCCCATTTGTTTATTTTTGTTTTTATTTCCATTTCTCTAGGAGGTGGGTCAAAAAGGATCTTGCTGTGATTTATGTCATAGAGTGTTCTGCCTATGTTTTCCTCTAAGGGTTTTATAGTGTCTGGCCTTAAATTTAGGTCTTTAATCCATTTTGAGTTTATTTTTGTGTATGGTGTTAGGGAATATTCTAATTTCATTCTTAAATGATTCTTTACCCAGTCAGTAGGATCTGCTTGAAGGTTATTTTCTACCTCTGCCCAAATGGCAAAGCAATTGCAAACTTCTCTTGCTAAAGAAGAAAAAACCCACATATTTAATCTCTAGTTAAACATCTCTCTGATAGGACATTTTACTACACTTAAAAAGTTTAAAAATCTTGTAAACACATAGTATTTTTCTGGGCTGTAGTTTGACTTCCTTCTGAGATGAAAATAGCACACAACACAACTTGGCAAATACTACTAACATTATTACTACCACCATCAACCCCAGAATGAACAGCATTAACATTTATTGATTATTTACTATGTGCCAAACTAAGTGCTTTATATATACTATCTTGTAAGGATAAAATAACAACTGGTTGAAGTGATATGATTCTCATTTTACAGGTGAAGAAACTGAGACTTGAGTAATTTGCCCCCCAGCAGACAACTAGTAAGTGGCAGAAACAGACTCAAACCAACACCTGTCTGACTATACTGCCTTCAGTAGTTCCCAGAGTTTCTTAGTTGAGCAGCTGAACCTCTGCTTATTTTCCAAATAAGCGTGGTAACCATCCTAGCTTTAGCTACCATATAGACAGATTCCTAGCATGAAAAATTATCCTTTGAGTGGTAAAGATAACATCATCAGTAATAAGTCATGTGAGTATCCTGTACTCTCTGATATGATGAAATGAGAAGGGCATGTTACCTCTGTGACATACCTTACCCCATATTCATAACTCCAGTCTAATCATGACAAAACATCAGACAAACTCAAATTGAGGAACATTTTACAAAATACCTGACCAGTACTTTTCAAAAGCTTCAAGGTAATAAAAGACAAAGAAAGACCAAGAAACTGTCAGATTGGAAGAGGCTAAGGAGATGAGTAAATGTAGGGTAATATCCTGGATTGGATCCTGGAACAGAAAAAGAACCTTAGTGTAAAAATTAGGAAAATCTGACAAAGTCTATAATTTAGTTAGCAGCATTGTAGTGATGTTAATTTTCAGTTTTGATGAATATACCATGGTTACATGAGAAGTTAACATTAGGGGAAGTTGCGTGAATGGTATACAAGAACCCTCTGTACTATCTTTACAACTTTTCTTTAAATCTAATATTATTTCAAAATAAAAAGTTAATAGAATTGTTATTTGGAACAGTCAGTCAAGGGAATATGGATAGCATTACTGTCTTATTATGAGGGCAGAATTGGTCCTGGTGACATTTTTAGCCTTAGATCCATAAGAGGAATCAGGATAAGGAAATAAACTTACGTTGTTGTCATGGAGATCTGCCATTTTAGATGTATGACGTTGTGGTTAGAATATATGATCAAATTCGTAGCCTACTTTAATTTTTTTTTCCTACTTTAATATTTTAAATATCTTCCTTATCTAAAGTTTTAAAAGAAGAGCTTCTAAAATGTTAGTAGACTTAGGCTAAAATAGAAGGACACTTGTTCCCACAGAGAAGGCTTTGTCTTCCCCGGTGTCCCTTGAAAGAAAATTAAATCAGCATGACTTTCTCCGTCTCAGATGGTTTTTTCATAGCAAGAAATATGTTTCCTGTAGGGTAGAGAGAAATATGGGACTATTCATCTTTTTTCTCCTTGGATTTGATTTCCACTCACAATATCTAAATTTCTCAATCCCAGTTAGAGATTTGGGCTTGAAATTTCTCAAGATTTCCTTTAAAAAGGAGCATAAGTGCTTCAGCCATGATAATTTTGACATTCAAAATATATAGGACTAGTTTAAAATTATTAATTTCATTATTATTAAAAATCATTATTATGCTTTTTTATTTATTAAGATAATTCTCTGGTATGATATATTCCATTAGTTTCAATAATTTGGGATTTTCAAGCTTGCCCCTGTGTTTATAAATTCAGTAGGTTTCCAGAGAATGTTAATAACTAATATCTGTAAAGTCATTTACAAGTAATAGTGTTCTTTTCTCCTGTACATTTTCTCATTTGATTCTAACAACAACCCTGAGAGGTAGGTAAAAATTGTTATCCACCAAATTACAGATGAGAAGTAATATTTGAAAGGTTACATGATAAGCCCAAAGTTGGATATCTATTACGTTCCAGAGTGAGAAGAGTCATCTCAAGGTCTTCTGACACCATATCCCATGTTCTTTCTGTTGCATTAAACTCCCATGTCTTGTACTTCTGGGTAAGTATACCCCCCTGTGCTCGAGGTCAGGAGTTCTTAACCTAAGAGGGGAAGCACATGAAGTGTAATGGTGAATCTGTGCATTTTTCTGTGGAGGAGGTCTGCAACATTCAATCGATTCTCAAAGAGATCCGAGATACCATCAAGTGTAAGAAGTTTTCTGAATACTATACAGGAAGGGCAAAGATGTTCTTCTCACATTGCCAAAAGCAGTAATGAAAATATGGCTTATATTATCAGTACCAGAATCCCTTCGTCTCTTCTGCCAATTCCCAACACATACACTACAACCATCTCTTTAATTTTTATTTTTCCTGGTCTTGAGTTGATTTTTTTATAAGTTCTACAGTTAAATAGAATGTCCAGTAAAACAGATACTATAGGTATTTGAAAGAAAGGTTTTTGCAGGGAAATAGTTTTAGCTTTCTTGACTAAACTGTTTACCTAAGGAAGCTGCATAATTTAGCAGGAGGATCAGAAGGAAACTAACATCTAATGAACACTGTTCAACCTCTGTGCTTGATGCTTTACACATATAACCTCTCTGACTTCTCAGAACAACTTAGCTATCTTGCTCTTAGAGGCTAAGTTACTTAGCAATATGGCATAACTAATAAGTGGCAGAGCTTAGATTTGAGACTAGGTCTTTCTGACTCCAAAGTTCTCCCCACTGTACCCTAAAATAGATTAGGGCAAGATTAGATATGGCAGTGGCTCAGTGTAAGTGAAGTTCTGGGTGTGGTTAGCATGATTCATCCACCTGGGAACTGGCTCATGGAGGCATAAATTTAGAAGTCAGATCTGGGCATAATGAAAATAAATATTGCATAGAAGACAATTTGAAATAATGAGAGTATGTGTAGAGAATCATTTGAAAGGTAGGATTTAGCACATTAATGAATATCAAAGCTGAGTCCACCTGACTTGCTGGAGCCTAAATGGCAAGCATTTGACATGCAGGAGATCTGAAAACAAGTGTCATGGACCTAGCCATTGAGGTGGGAAGTGGGGAGTTAGGGCAACTGGGACCAGGAGCCAGGCATTGAGAAGCTAGGGACAATAGTTGTAATTCAGTCATTGAGAATATAGGGGACTGAGGTCAAAGGAACCAGTAAGCAAATGGAACTTGATGACAGATATCACTGAGGCTGATTGCTGTAAGTACCCTCTCCTTAGGTCAGAACTGATACCAAATAAAGGGTTCAGCACTAAGCCTAGAGGTGGAAATTAAGTCAGGGCTAAGAGTATTAAAAGTAGGGAGTGAAATAAGAACAATGACATTTTTCCAGTTAATCTAGTGCAGTGGTTCTCCGAGTATGGTCTTCAGACCAGTATCAGCATAACCTAGGAATTAATTAGAAATGAAAATTCTTGGGGCCAGCCCTAGACCTATCTGAATCACAAATTCTGGGATAGGGCTGGGCAGTCAGTGTTATAACAAGCTTTCCAGATGCATGCCTAAGTTTGAGCACCACTGATCTAGTGGACAATGTTGCCCCCTAAAACCTAATGTCAACTTATATGCAGGAGAAAACCAGAAGGCATTCTAGCCTCTGTTCTTTGTTTATATAAGGATTATAAACATTAAAGAGGCCCTTTTAGCAGGGTCATCATAGAATATTGAAGTTAAGTAAAATAGCATTTTCTTTGAGGGCTAGTAATTTTATTTTTATCTGCTCTTCTTTGTCCTGCTTTAAAGAACAAACCCAAGGGATCACTGTCTTCCAAGGTTGATTGACCCATCATGGACCAGTCATTAAATGTCTTATTTTGCTCACCTAGAAAAAATATCCTATTTCTAAGATTCTAAGAGGTTTATTTAAATGTGATATAAAGCATCAGGATTAGGTGCTTGGAAAATATTAAATGGACTAAATTGAAGACAGTGAATAGTGCACTGAATAATGCACTCAGAAGGCATCAGAGTTAATGAAGAAAGGTACATAGATTTTGGAGCCAGATTACATAATCATTAAACAAAAAGGTTTGAGTGTCTATCATGTGCCAGGCACTGTGCTAGGCCGTGGGAATACAGCAGTGGAGAAAAACAGTTAAAACACCCTGATTTCATAGAGCTGACATGCTTTTGTTTTTTAAGAGCTGACATTCTTAATGGGGAGAGAGAGAATAAACAAGGAAATAAAATATATATTATGTTAAATAGTAAGAGATATTACAATTTTAGATAGTGTAGCTAGCCAAGGCCTTTTTGAGAATATGACATTTGAATAAATAACAAAAAGAAGTTAGGGAGCATGCCATGTGGATCCCCTAGGGAAAGGGTATTGCTAATAGAGGGAACAGCAAGTACAGGGTTCCTGATGCAGGAATATGCCTAGCATATTTGAGCAAAAGCAGGGTGATTGTGGCTGAAGTGATGTGAGTTGGGAGAAGGGGTTAGGGGAGTACTAGGTAAAGCAAAATATATACACAGATACTCCAAATACTGTTCTTTCAATATATCTATATTTTCAAAAAATTTTATGTGAAAAATGGGGGGGAGGGAAATAAAGCTATAGTAATTAAGACAGTGTGGTATTGGTTCAGGAACAGACAAACAGATATATAGAACAAAAAAGAAAGCTCAGAAACAATCCATGATTGTGAAGACATTTGACATATGGCATAGGAAGTATTAAAGTATAAAAGTATGGACTTTTCTATGAATTGTACTAGAGCTTTGATTATCTGTAAGGAAGAAAATGAGATTGGACCTCTAACTTCCTTCATATGCAGAAATAAAGATCAGGTGGATTAAAGACCTACATGTGAAAGGCAAAACATAAAGCGTCTTAATGACCTTGAGGTGGGGAAGGATTTCCTAAGCAATAATGTTAATGTTATGACAGTACTTACATAGTCTTTACTATGTGTCAGGCACTGTACTATATGCTTGACACATTAACTAAGTTAATCGTCACAGCAAACCTATAAGAGAGGTACTATTATTTTCTCCATTTTATAAGTGAGAAAACTGAGGCACAAAGAGTTTAAATGATTTACTTAAGGTCATATGGCTAGTAGGTGATAAAACCAGGATTTGAATCCAGGTGGTTAAGCTCCAGAGTTCATATCTTAACACTTCATTAAACTACGAAACTTATGAAAAGAGTGGAAAGACAAGGCACAAACTGAGAGAAGATAATTGTAGCACATTATACTGATAAAGGTTTGCTTTTCCAGGAATACATAAAGAATGTGTACAAATCAATGTCAGAAATACTTGGGCAGACTCTTCATAGAAGAGGAAGCTTAAATGGCTAATAAACATGAAAACATGTTCCAGAAAACATGTTCCATCTCATTAATAATCAGGAGAATGCAATTTAAAACCAGAACGTGATACCACTTCAAGCTGCCAAATTGCCCAAAATTTTAAAAGTTGATGACATCAAGCATTGGTGAGGATACAGAGCAATGAGACCACTATTCCACTAGTAATGGGAGTGTAAATTGTCGCTACCACTTTGGAAAACAGTTAGGCATTGCCTAGTAAAGTTGATCATGCACAAACTATTACCTTGCTGTTCCATTCCTTGGTAAATACCCTAGAGAAAAGCATGCTCATGTGTACCAGAAGGGACATACAAGAAGGTTCACAGAAGCCTTTGGTATCCATAATAACAAATGAAAACAGCCCAAATGTCTAGAAGAATGAATAAATACATAGGGTTATATTCATATGATGAAATATACAGCAGAGAAAAATGAATGACTACAGCTATACAAATTTACAGTGATGAATTTCAAAAACGTAATATTCTACTGAGCAAGAAAATAGTGAATCAAACTATACATAATTATTTTTATTAATGAAGTTTAAGAGCAGGCAAAACTATATATTATTTAGTAATACATAGTAAGTGGCCCTCTTAAAAAGCTAAAGAATGATTAAAACTTAGTTGCTTCTGGGGCAAGAGAAAGGGTGCAGTTGAGGAGGGCCACTTAAGGGGCTTCAAATGTCTCACTAGTGGGTATCAAAGTTTTGAGTTTATTGTTCTTTAAATAACTCAAAGATGATTGTATTGTCTTTAAATTTGTCTACTTCTGTTTTTTTTTAAAATAAATTTATTTATTTTATTTATTTATTTTCAGCTGCTTTGGGTCTTTGTTGCTGTGCGTGGGCTTTCTCTAGTTGCAACGAGCGGGGGCTACTCTTCGTTGCGGTGCGCGGGCTTCTCACTGCGGTGGCTTCTCTTGTTGAGGAGCACAGGCTCTAGGCATGTGGGCTTCAGTAGTTGTGGCTCGCGGGCTGTAGAGTGCAGTCTCAGTACTTGTGGCGCACGGGCTTAGTTGCTTTGCAGCATGTAGGGTCTTCCTGGACCGGGGCTTGAACCCGTGTCCCCTGCATTGGCAGGCAGATTCTTAACCACTGCACCACCAGGGAAGCCCTAAATTTGTCTACTTTTGAAAGAATATTTCATAATTTAAAAATGAAGACTGAAAAACTTTTGCAAAATTATATCAATAAAGTTGGTAGGGGGAAAAAGAAAGCTTTGCAAGGAAACTGGCTGTTATAGGGGCATTTGCAAATAGTGCTAGATACAGGTAGGAAACGAGCTCCTAAGTCTTGTCATTGTATTGAGACAGATCGGAAGCAATGTCTTATTTCTTTGGCAATTGTTTTAAAGTCTCATTCAACTGAGGAGATATTTAAATGACTGACGACTGAGCCAGGAGAAGATCAACATAAAAGCTTCTTCTAGGAGTATTGCAAGTCTATAGAGATGAGCACATTAAATCCTTCTGAATTGCTTTCATTATGTACATAGAGGTAATCTGTAATATACAAGAGAGAGAAAAAAACATCGTATTAGCAGGCAGAAGACCTAGGCTCTGATTCTGATTATTCTCTGGCTGTGTGACCTCGAAAATTGAGTCGTTCACATTGCTGATTTTCTAACAATTGGGGATGTTGACAATATTAGTATTTTACCATATATGGAGCTACTAATATTCGGAAGACACTTAAATATGTAAATTTAGCCAATGATTACAGTCTTTTGAAACAGGGCTTATTATTCTTATTTTTCAGATGTGGAAACTTAACTTGCCCAATAATCAAACAGCAAGAAAGTGACAAAACTGAAACTAATGAATGTCATATTGTAAGGACAAAATTAAGTAATGCATAGATAAATATTGCTCTATGCACTTTATTTATAAATCCACAGTAGGAATTCAATAAATGTTAATATTGCCCCCTGACCACTCCACCCCGTACAGGGTTCAGAACACAAAGGCTTAGTTAGGACTTACTTGGTCCTCAGTACTGTTGATATCAACATTTTGAGTTAAATAGGTTTTTGTTCGCTCATCTGGAAACTAAGCCACCACTTATGCTGTCATTTCTGTGAGAAAATGAGTTCTAAATTCTAAGCGCTACAAGTTAATTTTTAGAACTCAGCGTGAAAACAAATTAAGTATTAATAATTGTTGTTTTACTAAGCAAACCTTTTACAGTGGTTACAAAAGAATACAAATGTTAACATGTGAGAAGCATCATCTTTTCAAGAAGATGATACTGGGACTTCATGCTTTTTCTGTTTTTAAAATGACTTCTGAAATGCAGAAATCACTATCAAATAATGGAGTAATTGTGTGGGTTTGTGAATTCTTATGGCTATATTTCTTCCATTAAAAAAAAGTGAAGGAAATAAAAAATAACTTTCCTAGTTTAAGTTTGCCCTCCCAAGTTGTGGCTCTGGAAATATGATACTTTTATTTTTTTTACCATTAAGTTTTACTTCTGGCTTTTCAAATAAAATTTTAAATTTGATTTTGGTAAAACCAGCTATCAGAAAATATTTTTACACTTAGGCAGTGCCCTTTTTGAGTATTAAGAATTTCTGTTCAAATATGAATTTCCTCTAAACATAAAAACAAGGAATGTTTAGCATAATAGCCCAATGTTTTCAACAATAAAGCTATCTTCTTTTTTCCTCCAGAAAAGGAGCTTTGCTCATTGCATAATGGTCTTTTCCATGATGGTAGAAAGACAGAGGAACACTAAATGCAAATAGTCTTTTGCCAAAATGTCTGATTATTGAGTTTCTTTCACAAAAAGGAGAAACTATTTTTTTCATTACCTTTACAAACCGTGAGCCAAACATGATATTAAGGATTGTTAATAACTTTTCATGTTGTTTATTTTCCCATGTAAAAGCTTTTTCTGGTTAGAAAAAGCTAGCTGCCTTTTAATATTATTTTTAATATATTGGGAGAGCTTGCAATCAGCAATTTTCTAATTTCAGACTCTGTTTTAACTAGTAGTTTAAGTCTCTTCCTAAACTAAATTGCTTTTAGTTATTAAAAGAGGCAGAAGAAGAAAATTGATACATTTAATTATCTCTCTTTTTCTGTTTCTTGTTCTTTCCATGTCAGAGTGACAACATGTAAGCTGTCTCAGGAAGAAGGAAGGAGGAAAAGCAAGGCTTCTGAATAAATTAATTTCCCCTAATTAGAACTATACCTTTGTAGTTACTCTGTGACTGTTTGAATTAAAATTGATAACATTATATATAAAGGTATGCCATGCACATAATTTATACCTTGTAAATCTTAGGAAGAAAATAGACAATGTTTTTGATAATGTCAAACATGTCAAGACATTTGGCAATTTAGAAAAAAGTTAAATCAATTAGCTAGTTGGTACAAAAGCATATCAGTTCTTGCTGGCTTTGGTCCCACCTAATGTAGGATTTTGCTGATTCTTTCCCTTCTCAATTTTTAAATTTTCTTTCCAAAAACTGTTTCTACCATGTGTTCATAATGTGCTGTCTTTTCCTAGCCACATTTTTGCTCCAAACTAGTAATTACCCCATAAATTCTTGCCATTTTTCTAGGTTTGTTAACAGAATTTTAAAAGTAAATAATCTTGTCTGTTTTCACCTAGTAGAGATTCTAACTCATTCTCTTTACAATTCACAGAAAAAATTAAAGATCTAGGACCATTGTCATCATCTTCATAGTTCTTTCATTTTTGAGTACTGATTATGTGCCAGACACTGTGCTAAGTACCCTGCATATGTGATCTTTAATCCTCACAAGAACTTTACAAAGTTTGGTATAATTATCTTCATTTTACAAATGAGAATACTGAGTCCAAGATAGAATAAGAACTTAGTCCCAGCTAGTTACTAGCAGAGCTGGAATTTGAACCAAGCTCTCTCTGTCTCCTCAGGCTATGAATTTTCCATAGACCCTGATACCTCCCTTCCTGTGTTCCACCCTTCCTACCTTAGTAAAATAATGGAAATTCTGAAGATTCTCCACCCACTCATCTTAAAACAGAACCTTTAAAATGATATTTTGGTTAGTACTTGTATGACATAAATATGTACACTATCTTGAGATGACACACCATTGAATTTCCTTTTGAAAAACTAATAACTTCATGTCAGAAAATACATTCTTTGTTTACATTTTAAGAGAGAATTTTTCAAGTGTTTAAACCTTGTAATAGTTGTTCACACCTGTGAGTGTGATAAATTCTATAACTAAGCACTGACACCATAAGAAAATCTGATAATTCTGTCTGGGGTAATTTAAGAATGTATAATATATGTTTAGTATACTTAGTGTAGCTTAGTTCCACAATGTTTGTGCTTCCTTTATAAATAATTCCATATTCTTCTTTCTGATATAATTATCCATATTTCATTAGTTCTTTACTAGCAACTAACTCATGTCTATAAAAAGTGATGCCAGATGAGGAAATTCCATCTTAAATTCTTTGTTAGTTGATCTCAGTAGTATCGATTTCTGACTTTTCAAAATCCAGCTCTGTGCCCTTATTCTCCAGATATGAAGATGTGAGTCTTTGGTTCTTTCATTTTAAACCTATGGATAAGCATAAGTGGTCTGTTAACAGGCCTTTTTTTTCTTTTCTTTTTTTAAAAAATTTCATTGCATTTATATCATTGACCTTTGCTTCAAAAAGCATTCAGCGGTCTTTAACAGAAGGAGACCATGAAAAGCGGTGTTGTAAAGGCTTTATTCTATAAAAGAAGTCACACAGGGAAAGCTTTATATTTGCTGAGTGATTTAATTCTTATACATGCAGAAATTGGCCATGGGCCATGAGTAACATGATGGAAAAGCACTACTAGTTGCAGGCTCACAACCAAACTTCCCCACTCCATTCTATATATATTTTTTAAATAGAGAAAAAACACCTCCTTTCTTGTTGTTTTAAAATCTACCCAGGAAAAGTGATGCATGGTATCTAGACTAGTCAACCACCTCATCAAGATTCATAAAGCCACTTTTTTTTTTAAATGAAGAACTAAGGAGCATATTTTCCAGGGAGAAAGATGCCTGCTTATATCAGTCTTCTGAGTGTCTAGAGCAGAACTATGAAGAGAAAGGTCACTTACAGGAATAGCAACTACTTTGGGAACACTGGCTATATTATGGTTATGAGATATTATTAGGTGATTAGGTATTCCAAGGTAATACCTTTTTCTTATAGATGGTGGATTGGGCAGACACTGCCATTAAAAGTAACTGTTTATTCTTTTGTATACCAAATAACCTAATGTCTATAGAGAAATGGGGAGCAAGCATATTTTGATTAACATTTTTAAAGCCTTGGAAATTGGCTAAGGCCAGTCTCCAAAAGGTACATTATATCCTTTATAATTTTCTGACAGTATAGTGAGACTTAAGTTGACTGATTCCTTCTTGTTGAGCCATAAGATAATCCTGAACTTCATATTTGACGAATACAGATTTACTTTGCTAGGTCTTTAAATACCTTGGGGTATTCTGGTGTAAGACTGCGTATATGTATGCAGGTGGGCTTTTCGGGTTTTTTTTTTCGGTTGTTTTCTTTTTTGCAAAGTTACTTGAGAGACTTGGAAATGTACATTTCTGTTGGATTTTTAAAGAGAATAATCATCTTCTATAGTATGATCGATACAAGCTTTAATTAAGTTTTAACTAAACATCAAAATATCTGGGCTTGTGTCTCTGAGAACCTTGGACTTTGTTAGGCTGCAGTCTCTTCAAGCAGAAAGAACTCTCAGCTTTTGTTAAGGAAGACCTGAAATTTACTGGCAGTGAGAAAGAGAGTGGGATTTATTCTGGGCAAGGCAGAAACAGCTCACTGGGGTCAGAACCTAAATAAATGGTGAATTTTGGTGCTTGGAATCTACAGAATGAAGCTTGATACGTAAGTGGGTATCAGATTATTTGGCAGTCAGATTTTCTGTACAAATATAGAGTTAAGCTGAGGAAAGAGTTGGTAGCAGAGTGGGAAAGTCTGGCTTTGTATAAATAAACCTGCCTTTACTAGGTGTGGACAGTAACTTTAACCCTCTGAATTCCCTCAGTAGTAAAATGAGGGTTATGACTGCCACCTTGTAGAGTTATTTTGAGGATTAGAGAGAATATATATTTATTGACATAGACTCTCAATAAATGATGACATTGTTCCATTTTACACTTTCTGTAAAATTATTTGTAAGTCAAGAAATTACATAACCAAGTATATTAGGCAGCTTTAAGATAGAAATACAGAGTTTGATAGGTGACTTCTTAGGATATAAGGCTCTAAGATATGTTAAGTATTTATTATTTACAAAAGCCTGGCTTTCTTTCCTTTCTGGAATGGTTTTGAGTTATGCCTTAAAAATATACCAGGTACAACTGTTTTTCTACTCCTTTTTGGCATACCCTGGGATATTGCAAAGAACCATAGTAAGTGGGAGAGAGAAGTAAACTTCAACTCTAGCTGCTCAAAATAGTTTTTTAGGATAGAAGGCAAAAGCCTCATTATTTAGCCCAGGGCATGCTGATAAACAGAGAGGCACATCTCAAATTAAAAAAATAATTCTTAGGTTTGTATGCTACAAATAGAATAGACACAGCTGAAAATTGCTTTACTTCCATTCTGCAAAGTTCAACCCAAAGTTCCAATAACTCAAATTTAGAACTTCTATTTTTATTACAGAAATAGGAATATGGGAAGCAGTAGGGGATTACTTTAACTGACATATGTAAGAGCTGTGTAAGTATTAATAATTTTAGCTTAGTCTTCTGAACTAAAATGAACAACCCCATAGGGGCTCATAATTAGGAGCTCGGTCTCTAAAATAATTATATTGAAATGCAGTTCTACCTTATATTGTCTCCCATCCAATATGACTGGTGCCAAAATTTTACTGAGATGAAGTCTAAAAACCTGATGTCCAGAATGAGCATATAAAGAAAGGTTGAAAAAGGGAAAGTACTTTAGCTGTTTTGAGAACTCTAGTAATTAGTATAGTCTTTCATCTTTCTTTTTCCCTTCCAGTGCTTAACTCTAAAACTCAGTTTGTGTATTGAGCATTTATTTATCAAGCATATATTAAGTGCCTGTAGCAAACCAGGAACTATACTAGAATCTGAGCATACCAAGATGGCTAAGATATGGTCCCTGAACTCAGCAAACTTACCGAGTAAGATGTATGACATGAAAATAGTTAGAGTACACTATTCCTAGGCTCATGCTAAGTCTTGAATATAACCTTTTAAAAAACTGCATGATATGGCCTTTGCCTCAGGTCTTTACCAATCTAACTAGAGAAACAAGAGTACATATATGAAAGAATATAGAAAAGTCCATAATTAGGAATAAAATGTATGGTATAGAGTATGTGATGTCAGGAGGCCAAAAGATCTCTGTTGACCAGTCAGGGAAGAGTTTCATGGGAAAAGATGAGCATGAAAGCAGGAAAAAGTTTGAGAGGTGAAGAAGAGGAAAGATATTCTAAGAGGGGTGACTATAGAGTAAATAACAAGAGAAAATTTGAAAGAAAATTTGACCGAAATTGGTGATATATTGGATTTGAGGGAGTGATTGGAAGAGCATGGGGTAGAGAGAGGAGAGGTGCAAATTACAACAAAGATATGTTTCACTGATTAGAGAGGGATGATGTCACTGATGTAATTGACATCTAAGAAAACAGGTTAATAGGAAGAGATGGGATACTAAATAAAATATTTTTCTTACTTTAGATTTTTAGTCTTCTTTTTGGGTTGACAATCTAGAATTTTTATATGGTTTTAACTCAGAAACCAACAGAGGTCCCCATTATAGTCATATTTACTTAGTTGTGAATTCCAGTTAATTATCAGAAATATTTTAATACAGCATTGACCTAAAGTAGAAAATCATGTCGAGTTTCCAGCACATTCATTAAGGTCCTGGCCTTCATATTCTTCAGCCAAAAGCTAGATTGCATGAGGGCTGGGTGGTATTTCTTCTCCAGATTGGGCAGTGTGGATTCTGAGGGAACTGTGGAATGATTCAGGAATGAGATGTAGCAGTAGTGCCAGTTCTGTGCCCCAGTGCTTTTAGTAAATAAAGATTTTGAAGGACCAGGGACTTGTACTCTCCATGGTTCCTTTATCATCTATTTTAAACTACCCAAGTGCAGAGGATTAAATTGTCAGAAATGATTAGTGTTAGTACTATGTTAATTGAATTAATATAGTCATGAAGCTGCTCAACTTCCAATTCAAAATAAAAATCACTCAGTACATCTAGTGATTAGAATCTAGTTGAAACTATTTCTACATCAAGATCATCTATGATGGGATGTTAGGCAACAAAACTTTCAAACTTATTTACTTTTGTTCATTGTCTTTGCTTTTATTTGCAGTTCTGGGAAATGTCAGTGCAAAGTGGGTGTCACCGGCTCTTCATGTGATAGATGCCAAGATGGATATTATGACTTTAATAAGAATGGCTGCTTGCCCTGCCAATGCAATAATCGGTCTGCCAGTTGTGATGCCCTCACAGGTACACACTTTCCTTACCTTTTTATATAATTAGTCCACTGTTCTTTTCACTTTGAAGTCCTTCATCTATGAGTTGATTCTCCCAAATAGTTTGTAAGGGTCTTTCTCTTCTAAGTAGGATTTAATAGGTCATAGCAAGCCAAACTCCTGCTACAACAACTTTAAAGCATATATAAATTTCAAAAATCATATTGGTTGGAGATCCATGGAAGAAAGGAAAACTATATGAACTAAAATTCCAGACAGGATATTTCTAAGTAAGCTGATGATCACCCAGCCTTTTTCCTTTCAAGGGACATTGCTGATTCTGGGCACAGACTAAGGAGCAGGCTTGGTCCAAGTAAAAGAATTCTTCTTGAGGAAAGAGATACAAGAAGAGCTTCTGGCAATCATTTGGGGCTCGCGTGATGAATTGGAAACTAGAGGAGCCCTAAACACAAGGCCAATTTTCCCACAGGACATAAGCTGACTGTGCAGGAGATGGAAGGCTGTCCCAAAAGGTAGAAAGAAATTTCTCAGTCTTGTGGTGCTTAGGAGACAAAATCTCTTTAGAAAGAGAGGACCTGCTACAACATACAACCATCTCTCTCTCAAGACATTGCCAGATTCAGAGGTGTGTGGAGTGGGACTTAGGCTCACATTACTTAAGGGAAGTACTAATCTCTTGCAGTATTTCAGATCTGAGGAGACACATGCCTGTTAGGTTTTCAGTCAAAAGCCTTAGAGGGTCATGACCAAGAAGTAGTGATGAACCATAGGTGAACTGATTCATACTAATATTGCAGTCCATCCTCCACCTATCTCAATTTCTGATTGAATTGAGGTGATCCTCTCATTATATCTGTCTAACAGAGGAAAGGGGAATCATCTGTGGTTCTTTGTACATTGTGTCTGGCAATCAAAACACTAGACAATGCTCAGGTAGGAAAATGTGACCAATAATAAAGAGAAAAACAATGGAAGCAGACCCACAGATGACCCAAGTGTTAGAGGTAGCATAAAATGACTTTAAAATAACTAAAATTAATATTTTAAGAAAATAGAGGGAAAAACAGACAAAATAGATGAAAAGAGGCAAAATTTCAAGAGATTTGGAATCTATAAAAAATAATCAAAAGAATAATCTAGAACTGAAAAGTATGTCTGAAATTAATACCTCATTGCATGGACTTAACAGAAGTATACAGTATATACTGTGAAGACAAGGTTATATACCATTGTATACAGTGAAGACAAGGTTAGTAGATTTAAATACAGCTCAATTTGAAATATCCAAACTGCAGCATGGAGAAAAAAAATGCAATGGAAAGAACAGAGCAGGAAAGACATGTGGGAAATAGCCAAAAGTTCTCACATAAATGTACTTGAAGGCTCAGAATGAAAGGGGAGAGATATTGGGACAGAAGCAAATATCTAAAGAGATAATGTCCAAGCGTTTTCCAAATTAATGAAAGACATCAACCCACAGATTCAAACAGCTCAGCAAACCGTAGGCAGTATAAAAACAAAGAAAACCACATCTAGGCTTACTTAGTTAAACGATTTAAAACTAAAGACAATTAGCTTTTCTGCTCTTCAGTTTTCCTAAATGTAAGGATTAGAGATACTTCCTTGGAAATCTTTTTTTCCCCAACAAAAAAAATCAGAACATACTAGTCTGACAAGTACAAGTGTTTTTATGAGACCAAGGTAGTAGAATATTTGAAAAAAAGTACCCTGGAAAAAATGTGTTGAAATCTTATTCTTCATTCTAATCCTGTAGTCTGTGGTGAAACAAATTGATTTAGAAGAAATTGTGTTTTTTTTTTTTCAATTATGTGATCTGGTCCCTGCCTACTTGCCAGTTCTATTTTGTGCTATTCTTTTTCTTTACTGTTTGTGATCCAGTCATACTGGCTTCTACTCCTAAAACGTGTTATGTTCCCCTGTCCCAAGATTCTCATACATGATCTTTCCTCTGCCTAGAATGGTCTTTCTAATATACCTGTACCCCCACCCCTGGCCCCTTTGCCTTATTAAACCATATCCTTCCTTCAGGCCTTCAGTTAAAAGTGACTTCATTAGAAAGCAGTTCATGCTCCAGGCTAAATGATAATTCCCAATTATACACTCTCACATACACTTGTATTTTTTTCATAGCACATATCACAGTTTGTAATTATATATTTATTTGTGATTATGAGTCATATATGGTTTATTCACTACATTGTAAGTTTCATACCAGCTTTGTTCACCATTTTATACAATATTTAGTAAAGATATTTGCACATAGTAAGTATTTGCTAAATTTTTGTTGAATAAATGAACAAATGAATGGAGAAACTTACAGAGCAAAGATGAATTTCAATCCTGGATAACAACAGAAATGCTTCATCATGCTGAGTTGATTTAAATTGCTCCCTAGGTCATTTATGGTACCAGGAAGCAGTCTACATTGCTGGTTCTCATTTCTAATTTTCCTTGCAGCAGCGAGGTAGCTTTCTTTAGTGTCACATAAATCCCAACCTGTTTTTGCTCAGGAGATAATTTAAGGCAAAAGAAATCCTTTTCATGGTTATGATTTCTAAAGCAGCTAGTAATAAGAAATAAATGGTTTCTCTGGAAATATAATAAAAGTGGAATCTAATGTGAAAGAGTGCAAATAATATAAAACTGCCAGCTTAATATAAAATCAGTCTTTCCTTTTGTCTCAAACTTTGAAAAGATTTTTTTTCAACAGTGTTGTGATACGGTTGCCCTCTGGTGGCCACTTACTGTGTTTTTGCAGTTCTTATTTCCCCCACCCGCCTAGTCTTTATCTATACCTTGTGTTTTAGATTGAAGTAGATTTTTAAAGTAACCTTTTCATGATACAGTATATTGAGAAAAATATTTTGGAAAGAAATGTGTCTTAAAAATATTTCCCTGATCCAGTAATTCTGTTTCCAGGAATCAATTCTTAGGAAATAATTTGAAATTCATAAAAAGCTTTATGTTCAAAGATGCTCACCACAGTGGCAGTTATAATTCTAAAAAATAAGACAACTCTATTTCTAACAGCGGGGAATGAAGCAAATTATGTTATCTAGGCAATACATGATAAGAGCACAGAAAGTGAAATCTTGACTTACATTGTACAAATTACTTAGCCTTGTTTTTTCACTTAGAAATTTGGGATTATAACAGTAACTGCCTAATGGGATGCTGTGAAGATTCAGTGCTATATGTTTATACAGTGCCTGGCTAATTACAAGCAGTCAGTAAACTATTGTTATGTTGCCATGAAAATGTTTTAAAGAATGAAATATAACGGCATGAGAGAGTGAAAGAAGCAGGGTATACAATGACATGTGCCATATGTTTAGACTATTTAAAAAGCAAAACCCAAACTTCTCTATATAAGGAGAGAGGCAAGGAAAAGTATTCAAAATCTTAATAACAGATTTCTTTGGGTGATTTTTATCTTGTTTCTATTCTCCTGTATTTTTCTAGATTTTCTTTATTGAACACATACTTCCCTTAAAATGGAGGTGGGAGGGACTGTCATTTTTAAGCTAAAACTTTATGTTCACATAGTGTACTTCTTTGTAAGAATTTAAGGCGACTTCGTGTATTCATAGTGTCTCATGGTGAGTACCTTGACTTGTCAGTAGCTTGACTGAGTTGACCACTCCTTCATCCTTCATTCCTCAGTGACTTTCTTCACTTTAAGATATCACACATGGGACTTCCCTGATGGCGCAGTGGTTGAGAGTCTGCCTGCCGATGCAGGGGACACGGGTTCGTGCCCCGGTCCGAGAAGATCCCACATGCTGCGGAGCGGCTGGGCCCGTGAGCCATGGCCGCTGAGCCTGCGTGTCCGGAGCCTGTGCTCCGCAACGGGAGAGGCCACAACAGTGAGAGGCCCACGTACTGCATAAAAAAAAAAAAAAAAAAAAGAATTAGCTTTAAGATATCACACTTTCCTGTTTTTTTTTTTTTCCCCTCCTCAGTCAGCTCTGCTAGATCTTCTTCTTTTCACCTATAAGCACTGGAGTGCCTCAGAGGTTTGTTTGTCTTGACACATTTGTCTTCTGCATTTATACTCTCCCTAAATGATCTCATTCAGTCCCTTGGATTTAATTTAAATGCCATCTCCAAATGAGCTAATTACCAGATTTACATTTCTCCCTTGATCTCTACACTCAAAGATCTAACAGTGCACTTGACATCTTCATTTGAATGCTCTAAGTCAGGGATCCCCAACTCTCGGGCAGTGGACCGGTACCAGTCCGCCACCTGTTAGAAACCAGGCCTCACAGCAGGAGGTGAGCGGCGGACGAGCAAGTGAAGCTTCCTCTGCCGCTCCCCATCGCTCACATTACTGCCTGAACCATCCCCGCACCCCCCCACCCCTGTCCATGGCAAAATTGTCTTCCATGAAACCAGTCCCTGGTGCCAAAAGGTTGGGGACCGCTGCTCTAAGTGGCAAGGTAGCCTTAACACATCCAAAACAACTCTTTATTTTACTATATAAACTAAGCCCACTTTACTCCTAGTGTTCTTCATTTTGGTGACTGGCACCATAGGAGCCACATTTGCTTCTTTTCCTTACTGCAGATGCAGTCCGTCAGCAAGTTCTGTCAGCCTGACATTCAACATGACCTTCATTGCTATCATCCTTGTCTAAGCAACTGTCATCTCTCTGAATTACTTTGACACGCTGTCATCTGACCATTCTGCCTTCTCTCTTGTCCTCTCATCCTCTGACCCCCACCCCACCACAGTCCAGTCTCACATAACAACCAGCGTGATCTTTTAAAAATGTAAAACCAGATCATGTCGTTCGCATACTCAGACCCTCCAAAGTCTTCCTATCCCTCTTGGAATAAAATTCAAACTTCCTTCCATGACTACATTTTTTGGGCCTCTGCCTTTCTCTCTGACCTTATCTTCTGTTACCCTCTCCCTTGTTTGCTTAGGCTGGCCTTTCTGTTTAACAGGTTGAAGTTTGTCTTCTGTTGCATAGAGAAGATTAGGCATTTCTTTTTATAACAAAGTACCTTGCTGCATTTCTGACAGGTTTATATGTGAACTAGAGGTAATGAAATAAATAAGGAAAAGGCTTTTTACAGGTGGCGATTTATGGTTTCAAAGCTTTGTCACTGAATTTGGTTGGAAAAGAACCCTACATTCTTTTCTTTGACCAGTTATTTTCTTGGTTACCCCCACCAGATTTTTTTGATGCTTAGCCAAGGAGCATGAGATCATCTTCAGGAAACACTTATTCTTTTTTTTGGATTAGCTCCTTTGGCCATCTTTCAGCAAAGAAAATGTGAATTTAAGGCAGTATTGTTATATTTGGGAGGTTCCAGGCAGAGCATAATGAACAAATTTACACTTCAGCTAATTTTTATATGTCATTTATCATACAAGAAAGATTCTCAAATTTCAGATTTTAAAGGGAATTTAGATCTCATCTAGTTAAGCTTTCCTAGTTTGTAGAGGAGGAATTTGAAGCATTATATCCTATGGAATATCTACATATACCCTCTGAAATGTTTACATTACATTAAATCATTGGGCAAGGAATTATTATCCCATTTTACATATTAAAAAAGTGAAACTCAGAGAAGCTATTTGCTGAAGGTCACATAGCTGTAAGAGGTTCAGCTCAGAATGGAACTCATATCTGATATGAAATACATACCATTTTTCTTATGTTATGTTGCCTCCCAAAGAGGAGTTGTAAGCTGTTAGAAAAGCAAATTCATATTATTCGTTCCTGCTCTATATGGACTTTAAAAGTTATGATCTTTATTTTTATTGTAAAAATCAGTCTTCAGTTTTGTACATGAAATGTTTTAAAATTGCTTGAGCTTTTGAAATATTTTACAATATGCATTTGGTACATTTTACAATGTATTAATTTTGTAATCAGAAAAAAATTAAGATAGTAAAAATAAAAGTGATAAGTGCATATTAGAGACAATTTAAAAATTAGAGGGGAAAAAAACACTTAAAGGACTGTTGCCCCTCACAACTATTGTTAGCATTCTGGTGTATTTATGTCTTATCTGTCTTTAATTTATTAATTTTCTTTTTCTATAGCTGTGTTCCATGTGCATGCTATTTTTAAAGCAATGTAGAGTGATAAGTTTTTAAAAACTGATGAGTTTTATTGTTATACTTATTTCCTCCTTTACTTTTCAGATAACATATTTACCATGTAGGCTTATTTTTTCTTACTGATTTCTCATTGCGGCTTGTGAGCTAAAACAAATTGAAATAAGAAATTCTTCTGGAAAAAATATTAAATATTCTAATATAAATGGTTTAGGAGAGTGAAGCTGTATTGTGATAAGCACAACGACAAACATTTGAAGGTCTTACCTAGAATAGTAGAAAGCCCCAAAATAATAAGCATGTAGGTCCAGTAACATTGTAGGAGCAAAGTATTAAAAGCATATATATATACTGTTTTTTAATAAGACCTTTTCTTGACACATTGCAAATGGCATGTTATTGGAATGCATCCTTATTCTGTTTCAGAACTATTAATTTTTGAGATTTTTTGTTATTAAAGTTTAGGACGTTATCAGAAATTTTTCTTGAAAATTATTTCCGTTGGACATTTTTAATAGGGGGAGAGCAGGTAGACAGATTTTATACATAAAGCAGGTTTTGACTTTTCCAACCTGCAGAACACTTTGACATTTATTTTATTTTTAGAGCCAAAATCTACAGTTTCCTAGTATGTATTTTTCAGCTATTTTTATTGTCACAATGATACACAGCTAAAGAGGGATCAGGATATAAGAAGATCTGCGAAGAAACCAGTACCTTAAGTGTTTATCAACGTATGAGGATATACTACTTTGTTACATATATGAAATACATCATTAACACTATCAGGCCTTAACAAATTATATGATTAAAAGTGATATTTACATGCAAATTTGATTTAATTCAGAGTTAAGTGTTCATATAATAAACTTAAAAAAATGTCTTTCTGAATAAGTTCATGAAGTTTCAAGGAACTTTGCTGTAATCACATAAGAATTGAGATTTGAGATGTATGTTAATAATTTTCATTCTTTTGGTTTTTCAAATCTTGTTCCAGTTGTCAGACCATTTTATTCCACAGCCTCATTCTTGCTCCCCTTTTTTGTAAATATTTCACTAGTAAGGAAAAGAAATCAAATAAAATTACTTATGATACTTTTGCACTGAACTATATTTAGCTTATCATGTAAAAATTTCATTGTCTTCCTAGATTTCTTTGTAGAGTTTACTCATTTATTTCTGTAATAGGAGTTCTGAGTGTCCCTTTGAATCTTTGTGAAATGTAAATTACTCTACACATTTTTGTTTCCTGTTTGCAGATGTTATGCTGCTTCAGTACCTGTAGAATGTCCTTACTAGTAGGGAACCAAAGGAGTATTATTAAGAAACACATAACTTTGCTTGCCTCCTTCCTTTTCATTTTCTTTATTAATTGTTTTCATTTTTATTTTGAATTTTTAAATATAAAACCATATGGAGAGGGACTTCCCTGGTGGTCCAGTGGTTAAGACTTTGCCTTCCAATGCAGGGGGTGGTGTGTTGTTTTGATCCCTGGTTGGGGAGCTAAGATCTCATATGGCTTAGGGCCAAAAAACCAAAAACATAAAAAACAGAAGCAATATTTTAACAAATTCAATAAAGACTTTAAAAATGGTCCACATCAAAAAAAAATCTTAAAAAAATATGGAGAATAATATAACAAAGAATTAATAAATATTAACACTTTGGTATTTTGCTTAATATTTGTACATATTTGTAGTTATATATTTGAAATAGAAAATTTGAAATAGAGCTGGAATTCTTCCTCTTTGTTTTCTTCCGTGCTCTCGTTTTTCTCCCTCCCTCTACAAACAGCGTATAACTTGCCTATACCCTCTTAGTCTGGATTTAATTTTTACTGCATATGTATGTATCCATCTGCCTAGAGTATTATGTATCCATTTGCTTAGTATTGTTTAGTGTGGTTTTTAAAATTTTTATTTCAGTCAATCAATTTTTACAAAATAAGTAAGCATTCTCCTTCTTTATGTATCATTCTACAATTTGCTTTTTTCAACCAATGTTGTTTTTAGGATTTATGTGTGTTCATACATATGGTGTAGTTCACTAATTTAACTACAGTATCCCAACTATTAAAATAATACAATTTATCTATTCTTCTTTTAATAGGTCTTTAGGTTGTTTTTATTTTTTCTTTGCAAATTGTTGGCCTGCTTTTGGTATGTAGTCAGTCAATCAACAAGGGTTTATTGCGACTCTAGTCACGTACCTAGACTTTCCCCACAGAGTTTACAATCTAGTAGGGGACACAGAACTGATATGCCTGTTTAGTATAGAAATAAGATGGGGTAGAAACTGAACTCTGTGCAATCTCTGTTGGATAACTTTTTCTGGTTAACTCTTAAGGTTTTTTGGTTGCAGGTATGATTTATTTAAAGTTACTGTGCTTTCAGAGTAAATCTTTAACTTCTTGAAATGATTTGCTTCTTTTAGGTGCTTGTTTAAATTGCCAGGATAATAGCAGAGGGGATCATTGTGAAGAATGCAAAGAAGGATTTTATCAGAGTCCTGATGCCACTAAAGAATGCCTTCGCTGCCCTTGTTCAGCAGTGACATCTACAGGCAGTTGTATCATAAGTAAGGCCTTTCCCTAAATCTTCATTTTTAGAGGAAATATCAGTGAATCAATTATCAATAGGTAGAAAGTGTGTTGATAAAGTTCTAGATGCTGTAGGTGAAAGGGAGTTATAAAAACAGTATAGGTTTTCCTTTCTAGGAATTTGCATCAAATCCAAATACATATGTGAAATGAGACATGAGGGAGGGATGAGGAAGTTTTTGTTAAAACTGTATTTTGTTCCATCTGACATGACTAAAGAGGAAGGAATAAAAAAATTTTGAGTGCCTATCCATCTCAATTACTCAGATTCTTTATGTAAGCACACTTCTTTCCTTCTCTACCTAAATAGATTTTCTGGGTGGCCCTATCATTCTCACAACAAACTGGACAATTAATAAATAAGGTGTAAATTATTAGTTTGAATTCCATGTGTTTCTTAAGTTTGAGAGGAGATAGTAGGCAGGGTGTGTAAACTGTTTTGGTGGGGGGACTAGTAGTAGTTTTGCATTTTCAATTGTAGCTTGAAATTTTACTAAATTATTTTGATGTTCTCTGTCAGAACTCGGTGAATTGGAACCTGAATGTGTCCGGTGTAAAGATGGTTACATGGGCCAGAACTGCAATGAATGTGACAATGGCTATTACAATTCTGACAGCATCTGTATGGAATGCCAGTGTCATGGCCACGTGGACCCAGTTAAAACTCCAAAGATTTGTAAGCCTGAGAGTGGTGAGTGCATCGACTGCCTCCATAACACCACTGGGTTTTGGTGTGAGAACTGCCTAGAAGGTTATGTTCAAGACCTCGAGGGAAATTGCATCAAGAAAGGTAAAACTTCACCTAAGGTTGTAAATTTAATATTTAAACCTAGCAGTGAAAATTTCAGGACAGCTACTTTTAGCTTTGTAAAAGCTTCCAATCCTACCAGAGAAGTTTTCTGGAAATAGATTTTGATAGATATTTGCCTAAAGAGATTTCCTTCTATTCCTGTTGCTCTCCTGAGACTCCAGAGTCAACTCTAGAAATCTGAGGACCAAGACAAAGTCATTGCAGTGTTCTCACATTTCCTCTTCATCTGTTTTTTAAAAAATATTTTAAAAGTCCTGTCATTTCTTTTATCCTTTGCTTCCTGTATTCTCATCACTTCCAGTGATCATCAAAGGTCTTTTTAAGTAGAAACCTATATCTGGTTAGAAGTTCCAGCTGAGAAACAAGGGTTTATTCTAACTTCTGTCCTAACTTTGGGCTTAAGTTTTCCCAGGTGTGATGGAGGAAACAGTAAAAATATTCCTCAATTTTTAAAAGAGAAAGTTATTTATATGGCAAAATGTTTCTTTCAGGGAAGTTCAGTAAGGGTTTAGATGAAAATTAATGATTAGAAATTTAGGATGAATTAGGGATATTCAGGCTTTATTAGGTCATAGAGATTAGGCCATGCTCTTCTATAAACCATTCTTTGATATTCTGACAGATGCTGAATACTGGGTTGATTAGGCAGTTGGTCTGTGGCAAGGGTTATCCTTCTGCCATTTTCTTGATATCCTTAGTCTGCTGTTATCAAGGCTAAAAAGCTCAGATTGAACCCTATCATTAGCCTGGAGGTCCTGTCACTCAATTCTCTTTCCCACTAGAGGCATACCTTGTCCATACTTAGCTGACAGGACTGGGATGATTTTTCTTATTAGTTATTAGGAAATGTAAAACATGCCTCTTTTTAGGATAGATTGATGTGTCTGACTTTAGTGAATTGTAATGATAATAGTAATCATTTTGTTGAGTGCCTACTAGGTGCCAAGCACTGTAAACATTAAATGTGATGATGTCATATAGTACATTATCTAATTTAATCCTTCCCAAGAACTCTGCAAAGTAGATATAATTATTCCCATTTTATTGATGAGGAACCTCAGTTTTAAAAAGATTAACTGACTTATTTATTGCCACATGGTTCTACTTGATTCCAAAGCTTTTGGTATTTCTACTGAGCTATGCTGCATTAAAAGTACAAAGTATAGTACCTTAGTTATAAAATAGCTATAACATACATAAAGGAAGAATCACTACGCTTGCAATGGCTGTTTTCTGTCTTGGCTGATACCAACTTTGGATATTTAAAATGTGTTTTTCAGAAGTAACTAGAAATACAATTTTTCCTATTTTGTTTTTGCCTCCATTGAAGAGAATTTTACCTTTATGAAATGCCATCAGACATGTTGAACTTAGTTCAAATGATTATTATCTAAATCACTTTTAACCAAGTGATTTAGAAGTCTCTAGTGACATATTTACTACCTTTTTAGGAATTTGTATGAATCTATTCAAGAGTACAGAAGGTTGGAAAACTCCAACATTAGAATTTTCCCAAAGATTTTAGCATAGATATTACACACTTTGGATAACAGCCATGGATGTAATAATCTAGCTTTCTAGACCCTGATTCTTTTCATGATATTTCTTAAAAAGTTATTTTTAACTTGCATTACCGTAAAGCAGTGTATCATGTCAGCATCCCATATCAACTTCCACTCCCATGTGTATTTCTTTTATGGTTTCTTAAAACAAGATATTTTGTCTTTTACATTTCATTCTCTGTTTTTATTTTCAGAAGTTATTGTTCCAACACCTGAAGGTTCTACCATTTTGGTTTCCAATGCCTCTTTGACCACATCAGTGCCCACCCCTGTTATAAATAGTACATTTACCCCTACAGCCCTGCAGACTATCTTTTCAGTAAGCTCTGCTGAAAATACCACATCAGCTTTAGCTGATGTATCATGGACCCAGTTTAACATCATCATTTTGACAGTCATCATCATCGTGGTGGTGCTGCTGATGGGTTTTGTGGGGGCCGTATATATGTACCGGGAGTACCAAAACCGGAAACTCAACGCCCCCTTTTGGACCATTGAGCTGAAAGAAGACAATATCAGTTTCAGCAGCTACCATGACAGCATTCCCAATGCAGATGTGTCAGGATTGTTGGAAGATGATGGCAATGAAGTGGCTCCCAATGGGCAACTGACCCTGACGACACCAATACATAACTATAAAGCCTAAGGAGCTAGAGCTGTTCTCCTGGATTGTGAGACCGCAGTGCTTACTAAAACAGCATCAGCGCCTGGGCCGAACAAAGCCTGGGTAGAGTCACTGAGATGAGAAAGCAAAGGCATATAGTGCATCTGAAATTTTCAGGTACAAATTTATAATGTACTTAGCCTATTACCCTTAGATTTCCCATGAAGATCTGAAGCAGTCACTGACAATAAGGACTTGAAGTAAAGTCTATTTTTGTACCAAACCACATGGGAGTATAGAAAGGCGGAACCGCAGAGTGCAGCCCAAATCCACTTTGACCTCCAAACAGACTTCTGGGGAAGTGTTTATCAGACCAGCGGAAACAGGATGATGGATGTGGAGGGGGAAAGGACTGCCAGAAGACTTCATCTCCATTCCTGAAACACATTTTTTTAAAGGAGGGGTCGGGGTGATATTCATTGAGGAAAAGCTGATGTTTGGGCTGTATCACAATAAACAACCTTGATTATTTCCAGAGTAGGGGCAGAAAAGTCCCAAGAAGATCTTGAGAAGGGTTTTTTTTCCTTCCAGAATTCTTGCTCAATGATAAGATTAAAGCACAGGATAAGCTTCTAATGGTAGAGAGAGGGAGGCAACATCTGGGAGCAGGAAGCTGATGGTCCCTCCTTGGGGTCTCAGTATAAATGATAAATTGTCTAAAAATAAGGAATATTCCTGCCTCTAGAGAAATAAGGTGTATATAGTTAATGTAGAATATCTGGGCAGCATTGTATTTGTATCTATTTGTAAAAAAAAATCATGTCATATTTTATCATCTAGAATTTATTTGTACAGCAGTTAATGGAGTTGTAAAAAGAAAATATGGGGTTAAAATACTGTAAAATAGATGGCAATATTGCTAGAGCTGGGACTCTGGTGAGCACCAGTCATTTTTAGTCCCTCTTTGGACACTGTTGAAATTCATAAGAGGTTGGATGTTTCTAATTTTTCTTTCCCTTTTCAATCTAAAAGTAGAGTTCTATGGTCTTGGCTTCCTATAGATTCAAGCAATAGATTTTGCAGACAGTGTTTGTTAAGCTGGGACACAGGCTGCACTCTCCAAACTACTCACCTGATTAGACATTAGCCTCTCTATATTTTACATAGATTAATGTAGAATATATTCTCATTAAAGGATTTTTTTTACTGTAAAACATAGTCTTCCAAAGGAATTAGAAATATTTTAGTTCCAAAAGAAAAGCCATCATTATTACTTGGGATCCCCTGTGAAATATCATGCCTGTGAAATATTTATATTCTCCCCCCACCCCAAAATACTTCCTACATTTGAACGTAGCCTGTCACTCACATGCCATGAGGTGTGTACCATCTCTCTGCAGTGCTACAGTTCTTGTATCTTCTTGTCTGGTTAGAGGGTAGCTCTGTAATTGAGTGGCTATAGTTGGTCCTTGCTTTTAGATGCAGTTTTTTCTTAGAGGCTATCTCTACCTTTGCTCTCATCTAATTATGATATTGTAGATTAAGCAAGCCAGGAAAGCAGCCAGAAGTCAAATATAGATATTTATTAGGAAGGAGAGCAAACTGTCAAGTGGTTAGGAAAAAAAAACAAAGATTAGACCTCGGAAATCCAAGTTGGTAACTCTGCCTAACTTCCCCCGAGAAGAACCTGGAATGTGGTCACATCCCTCTGTAGTTGTTCTCAGGGTTTGGAGATGATGCTCTGGAGGATGCACAGGCAGGTAATCTACTTCTATTAACCTTAGGTGCTCCGAATATTTGGCCATGGTTCGTGAAAGTAGAGATTATATTACATTAAAATTAGTTACTATTTCTATAGCCCTTTGCAGTTTGCAAAGCATCTTTCTATATATGTGTCCTTTGTTCCTCACCATAGGCCCCTGAGGAATAATTGTTGTTCCCATTTTATAGGTGAGGTTAAATGTC